>NC_133523.1:7235208-7539166 GCF_049354715.1 Callithrix jacchus | reverse complement strand
CCGGCTGGCGCCCCTAGGTGGCAGTAGCTAGGCGGCACGGCTGACCCGAGCTGTGGGTCAGGGGAAGACTGACGGAAGTCAGCCCGTGGGAGGGAAGTGAGGCTCGCTCCCTTCTCTGAACGACTTTTCCTTACACACCTGCTCTGATACTGTGTCCTGGGCCCCCGCTCGGCTCTAGAGTGTGCATGACGTGTATAGGTCAGCCCACTCTGGTGAGTGCGGTGAGAGTTTTGTCCTGACTGATCTGGAAGCCCAGCAAAGGGACCTGGGTGGGCACAAGAGATCCCAGAATGCTTCCTGGTGGAGAGGAGGCAGGACAGGTGGAGAGGAGCTAGCCAGGCAAAGATAGTAGGGTGGGGCTTTGTAGGACACAGCAAAGCCCAGAGGTGGGAACATCGAAGTGTGTTCAGAGAGCCACGTGGGGTCTTTAGGGGCAGAAAGGCTGAAGTGGACAGTTGTGGCAGGAGTGCTCAGGTGTCCACTGGGTGAGGACTTGCGAGTTATCCTGCGGCTAGGCCGGGGTGGCTACTGAGCAGTTTTAGTTCACTGCTTACCCTGGTCGAGAGGCTGGGGGAAGAGACAAGGAGAAACCAGTCATAGGCTATTGCAGTACCAAGGTGGCCCTGTAATGGCTGAACCGCTGAGGATCAGGACTGGGACTTCTTTATTTTGTGTGCCTGATGCTTTACTCTGTGCCTGGCACGTGGTTGATATTTTGTCTGTACCAGGGGAAGGAAAGATTAGCAGAACACTCAGAAGTGACTGGATCCAGGTACTTGTCAAAGAGACATCTGTGGCTGGGTATGATGGCTCACATCTGTAACCCCAACAGGTTGTGAGGCCAAGGCGGGAGGATCGCTCAAGGCCAGGAGTTCAAGACCATCCTGGGCAATATAGTGAGATCCCATCTCTACAAAAACAAATTTTTTAAGAGCAAGACATTTATATAAGGGGAAAGAATCACAGGAGAGAGAACAGTCCTGAACAACTCGATGGCCAGACTCATGTTACCGTGAACAGAAACAGGCAGACTCAAGGAAGGGAAGTGACTAGGAAGAATAAGATGAAGCTGGGTTTAGAGACACTGAGTTTGAAATCCCTTTTAGGAGTTAGTCTAGCAGGAGCAGACAGGAGTCTGAATAGGGATGGTGGCAGAGAGGTGGGAGGACAGTGAAAGACAGATCTCACATGTCAAACTGGTAGGACATGGTGCCCGATTAGGTCCAAGGGATAGAGAGAGGTAGCTTGGGGGACAGGTGGGGCCATGCCACCAAATGAAATAATTCAGGCGGTGGAGATGGTTTGAAGAGAGGGCAAGGACAGGAGGAGAGGAGATGAAGGTGTTAGTAGCTGCAGACAGGGAGGTTGGGGAGACATATATTCACCTTGATTTTGTTCATGAAATGGGACTAGAGACAGGTTCTCACTGTACTAGGTGCCGTGGAGCCAGGGGGAGAGCGGGGTTGAGCTCTGGAAAGTGGAGTGACTTTTGCATAGCAGTTCAGCCGATGAGCAGGAGACTTAGTGCCCAGCTCAGGCCTGCCAGCTCCAGAGCCCAGGATTTTTTCCTGCTGTGCCCTGTTGCTTTGCACTTCTCTGCAAGATCCCCACAGTGGCCTTTGGCCTTGACCAGCCAGAAAGAAGCCAGAGCTCTTAGCAGGGCTGTGGGGCACTTGGACTGGGCCACAGGCCAGTCACATCTGACCTGCTTCTGCCCCAGGCTTCTCAGCCCGGCTGATAGAGAATTGCTGTCACTTAGCTGGAGCTGCTCCAGCCAGGTATCCCACCCCTCCATGGGCCATGGGCAGGGGCCTGGAAAGAGCTGGTGCCATGTCCACCTGAGATCTCTCCTTGCATGGCAGTTATAACTGGGTCAGGTGGTGCTTTGGGCTTTTTTCTGGCAACAGAGCATTTTCTGAATGACCTAAGACTTTTTTACCTTGAAGACTCAGAATGTTGCATCTGGAAAGGATCTTTAAAATTATTTGGTCCAAGCCCTGTCAGATGATGTGTGAAGTGTCAAGATTGAGCCTGAAGATAGATTTGACTGTTCTAGTTTTGCTCTGGCTCAAGTGGTTTAGAATACCTGCTCTGATATGATGCAATGAAACTGATTCTCATGCATGCCTGGTGGAAAGCAGCCTCACTGCTTTACTCTGTCTTTTTCTGTCATACATAAAGACACACACCTTTCTCTCCCCTGTATATGCACTGGATAATCTGCAGATGTGAACAACATCACTGATGTCACATAGACAGTCAGAATTGTTTGAAATAGTGCATTGGAGTAAAAAACCCTCAAAGATCATCCAAACAAGACTTATCCCTGAGGCCAGGCACAGACGGTGGCTCTTGCCTCTAAGCCAAGTGCTTGAGGGGCCAAGATGGGAGGATCACTTGAGGTCAGGAGTTAAAGACCAACCTGGGCAACATAGCAAGACACCCCTCTCTACAAAACATAAAAATGTGGCTGGGTGCAGTGGCTCATTCCTGTAATCCAGCATTTTGGGAGGCCGAGGCAGGTGGATCAATTGAGGTCAGGAGTTCGAGAGCAGCCTGGCCAACATGGTGAAACCCCGTCTCTACTAAAAATACAAAAATTAGCCAGGCGTGGTGGCAGGCTCCTATAATCCCAGCTACTTGGGAAACTGAGGCTGAAGAATCACTTGAACCCAGGAAGTGGAGGTTGCAGTGAGCCAAGATGGTGCCATTGCACTCCAGCCTGGGTGACAAAGTGAGACCCCGCTCTCTACAAAATGTAAAAAAGCTTAGCCAGGACTACATAGTGGACTTAGTAGGACTACACAGTAGAGTGCAACTGTAGTCCTAGGTACTTGGGAGGCTTAGGTAGGAGGATCACCTGAGGCCAGGAGGCCAGGGCTGCAGTGAGCCATGATCATGCCTCTGCACTCCAGCCTGGTCTGAGAGCCACCAGCCTCTGGTCTTGCTGTGTGGCATACCCTAGGTTTACTTGGCAACTGTTAGGTGGCAGTGTTATAACCTGGGCCCTCAAGGTTCTCACCATTGACATTGGTCATTGAGTATAAGGCAGATAATGACAGGAGTGATTGGGACAGTAACAAAGGTTTACAGCAGTGGCATGGAGGCACTGAGAACTAGAGTAACCTGTTGTCCTGGGAGAAGGTGGTTTTGGTTTTTTTTTTGAGACATTCTCGCTCTGTTGCCTAGGCTGGAGTACAGTGGTGTGATCTTGACTCACTGCAACCTCTGCCTCCCAGGTTCAGGCAAGTCTCCTGCCTCAGCTTCATGAGTAGCTGGGACTACAGGCCTGTACCACCACGGCCGGCTAATTTTTGTATTTTTAGTAGAGATAGGGTTTCACTATGTTGGCCAGGCTGGTCTCGAACTCCTGAACTCAGATGATCTGCCCGCCTCGGCCTCCCAGAGTGCTGGGGTTACAGGCATGAACCACCACGCTGGGCCAGGAAGGTAGCTTTTTAAAGATGAGCCAGCCTGGCACGGTAGCTCTCAACTATAACCCCAGCACTTTGGGAGGCCCAGGTGGGAAGATGACTTGAAGCCAGCATGGGCAACAAAATGAGACCCCCATCTCTACAAAAAATTATAAAAATTAGCTAGGCATGGTGGCACACACCAGTAAGTCCCAGCAACTTGGGAAACTGAGGCAGTTCGAGGCTGCAGTGAGCTGTGATTGTGCCACTGGACTCCAGCTTTAGCAACAGAGAAAGACTGTCTCTAAATAAATAAATAAATAAGTAAGTAAGTAAGTAAAAATAAAATGAGCTGGGAGGCAGGCATGGTGGCTCACACCTGCAGTTCCAACACTTTGGTAGGCCAAGGTGGAAGGATTGCTTGAGCTTGGGAGTTCAAGACCAGCCTGGGCAACAAAGCATGACCCCATCTCTTTTTAAAAAATAATAAAATATTATGGCTGGATGCAGTGGTTCACGCCTGTAATCCCAGCACTTTGGAAGGCCAAGACGGGCAGATCATGAGGTCAGGAGATGGAGACCATCTTGGCCAACATGGAGAAACCCCGTCTCTACTAAAAATACAAAAATTAGCTGGATGTGGTGGTGCGCGCCTGTAATCTCAGCTACTGAGGAGGCTGAGGCAGAGAATCACTTGAACCCGGGAGGTGGAGGTTTCAGTGAGCCAAGATTGCATCACTGCACTCCAGCCTGGAGACAAAGTAAGACTCTGTCTCAAAATAAAATAAAATATTAATTTTTTAAAATGAGCGGGGAAATGAAGGAGAGGACACTTGTACCCTGCAGAGGGAACAGCCAAAACAGAGGCCTGTAGTAAATTTGGAAGAAGCTGGAGTGAACAGGAAGGGAGGATGGCAACTGAGGCTGGAGAACTGCCTGGGCCTGATCGTGAAAGGCCTTGTGTCTCACCCCTGGGAAACTGCAGTGTCACAACAACTCATGGCCACTTTTTTTTTTTTTTTTTAAACGGAGTTTTGCTTTTGTTGCCCAGGCTGGAGTGCAGTGGCATAATCTTGGCTCACTGCAACCTCTACCTCCTGGGTTCAAGCGATTCTCCCGCCTCAGCCTCCCGAGTCGCTGGGATTACAGGCATGTGCCACCACCCCTGACTAACTTTTTGTATTTTTAGTAGATACGTGGTTTCTCCATGTTGGCCAGGCTGGTTTCAAACTCCCAATCTCAGGTGATCTGCCCTCCTCAGCCTCCCAAAGGGCTGGGATTACAGGCATGAGCCACCATGCCAACCAAGACCGCTTATTAACAGCATACCTGACCGTGAGCATTATAGCATGATCTCCGAGCCTCCGCAGAGGGTGACACTACTGACAGGGGAGACCAGAGGCGCGAGCGTCTTGATTGCGGGACTGTGCAGGCCTTGTATCTTAAGAGAGACAGAGGTGGCTCCAACTTGGGGTCATTGATAATTGAGTAGTGACCAGGCCTGGCTAGGGTTGGAGCTTGTGGGACAGAAGCTGATTTGGCCCCGGATCGGTGATTCACATTCGGAGATGGTCAAGGGAAGGGCCTCCAGAGAGCAGGATGGGATCCGGAAACGCCATGAAACTGCTTTGGAGGGGGTGCGGATTGTGGTTTCTGTCTTGTTGCCAGTTGACCAAGAACTTGACCTGCAGGGGCTGCTCAGCCTTGACTCCAGGTGTCAGGAGGAATAGGGCAGCAAAGCAGAAGTTCTCATTTTAAACCTTTTAACATTTACTTTTATTGTGGTTTTGTTTTTGTTTTTAAGACAGGATCCCACTCTGTCGCCCAGGTTGGACTGCAGTGGCGCAATCATAGCCCACTGCAGTGTTGACCTCCTAGGCTCTAGTGATCCTCCCGACCAAGCCCCACAATTAGCTGGGATTGCATACAGGTGTGCACCACCAAGCCTGGGTAATTTTTTATTTTATTTATTTATTTTTTTTGTAATGATGGGATCTCGCTATGCTGCCTAGGCTGGTCTCAAACTCCTGGGCTCAAGCAATCCTCCCACCTTGGCCTCCAAAAGCGCTGGGATTAAAGGCATGAGCCACCACACTAAGCCAATTTATTTTTAAATGTGCATGTAGGAAAATTTATTCTTTGGAGTAGAGTTTTGACAAATGGATAGGGTTGTTTGATTGCTATCATAATAAAGATTGGAAAGTTCACACTCCCAGAAACAGAAATATTCCTTTTTCCTGTCTCTATGTAATCAACTTTTCCCTTCACTTCCTAACCCAGTGACCACAGATCCATCCCTACAGTTTTGCCCTTTCCAGGAAGGCATAGAAATGATGTGGCAAGACGTATTTGAGATTCACACAAGTAGCATGAATTGGTAGTACCTCTTTTGCTGAGTAGTGTTCCGTCGTATGGTGTATCCTAGTTTATTCATTAATGGCTTGAGGGATATTTGAGTTGTTGCGGTTTTGGGTGGTTATTGATAATTCCACTGTACACATTTGTGTACAGCTTTTTGTGTGAACATAGGTTTTCCTTTCTGTTGCCTTAATACTAGTAGGATTGCTGGATCCCAAGCTAAGTGTATATTTTACCATAAGAAACTGCCAATCTGTTTTCCAGAGTGGCTGTCACATTTCACATTTTGCATTCCCACCAGCAGTGCATGAATATGCTCCACATCCCTGCCAGCACTTGACATTGTCTGTTTTGTTGTTGTTTGTTTTTGTTTTATTTTGCTTTAACCGTTCTGATAGGTGGACAGCAGTGTCTCGATGTGATTTTAATCTGACTAATGATGTTGAGCATCTTTTCATGTGCCTGTCTACCATTCATATGTAGTCTTTGGTGTAGTATCTGTTCAAATCTTTGCCATTTTTCAAACAAGGTAGTTTGCTTATTGTGTTGGGTTTTTTGGGATGTTGTTGTTGTTGGTTTTTGTTTGTTTGTTTGTTTGTTTGTTTGTTTGGATTTTTTTCTTTGGAGACGGAGTCTGACCCTGTCGCCCAGGCTGGTGTGCAGTGGCACTATCTCGGCTCACTGTAACCTCTGCCTCCTGAGTTCAAGTGATTCTCCTCGCTCAGCCTCCCTAGTTGCTGGGATTATAGATGCGCACCACCATGCCTCACGTGTGTGTGTGTAGAGATAGGGTTTCACTATGTTGGCCAGACTGGTCTCGAACTCCTGACCTAAGGTGATCCCTCACCTTGGCCTCCTAAAGTGCTGAGATTCCAGGCATGAGCCACTGCACCTGACCTGCTTATTATGTTTTGAGAGCTTAAAAAAATGTGTTTTGGGCTGGGCAAGGTGGCTCACGCCTATAATTCTAACACTTTAAGAAGCTGAGTTGGGAGGATCACTTGACACCAGGAATTTGAGACCAGTGTGAGCAACATGGTGAGACCCCATCTCTACAAGAAATAAAAAATTAGCTGGAAGGCTGAGGCAGGGGGATTGCTTGAACCCAGGAGTTTGTGGCTGCAGTGAGTTATGATCGTTCCATTGCACTTTAGCCTGGGCAGTGGAGTAAGACTTTGACTCCAAAAAACAAACAAAAACAAGTATTCTGACTCTAAGTCCTTTTTGCAAATGTTTACTTCAGTCAGTGGATTTGAATTCTGTTAGCAGTGTCTTTCACAGAGCAAAAGTTTTAAATTTTGATGATATCTGGGTTATCTTTTTTTTTTTTTTTTTAATGAAATGGGCTTTCCGTATTATGGCTGAGAAATCTTTGCCCAGCCCAACGCCACAAAGATTTTTCTCCTAGAAATTTTGTCTTTTTACATTTTATAACAGAGGTCGGCATATTTTTGTGTGTGTGAAGAGCCAGATGGTAAATATTTTCAGCTTTTTAGACCATACGGTTGCTACTACTTAACTCTGTTATTGTAGTACAAAACTATCTATAGACAGACAATACATAAACAAATGAGACAGGCTGTGTTCCAATAAAACTTTATTTATAACAACAGGCAGTGGGCTAGATTTGTCCCACAGGCCATGATGTGTGTTTCAGAAGGTCCACTTTTTCCCAGGCTTAGAGGATACCACACTGTGGGCAGTAAGCATGGGGCAACCATTGTCCATTTCACTCTCCATGAAAGCAGAATGAGAGAAAAAGCAGAGTAGATGTCTAACTCTTAGAGAAAGGGTGAAGAGAAGGAAAGGCAAAGGAAAGAAGAGGAAGAAAGAAAGGAAATGCTTGGAATCACATTTTGAGCAAGCTTTAGTTGCACTTAGTTCTTCAGAGTTAACCCTTGTGCTCTGTTTGGATCAGCCTCCAGCAAGTGTTTTTGCCTGTTTGTTTTTGAGCCAGTGATCTATTTTAAAATCTCATGGCCACAGATAGTGTAACAGACACATGGAGTTTCTCATGATTAAACTCTGTAATCCTAGTGATCCCGAGCTGGTACTGAAAGTTGATATTTATTTGGCCATCCCCCATTAACAAATATTTAGATTACATCCAGTTTTATACTCTTACGAACCATGCTGTAGTGACTTCCTTGCACTTTTTTTGTTTTGTTTTGTTTTGTTTTGAGACCGGGTCTTGTTCTTTTTCCCAGTCTGGATCACATGCAGCCTCGATCTCCTAGGCTCAAGTGATCCTCCTGCCCTTGTCTCCTGAGTAGCTGAAATTACAGGTGCGGGTCACCATGCTCACTACATTATTTTTTGTTAGAGACAGGGTCTCACGTTGTCACCCAGACTGGTCTTGAACTCCTGCACTTGTGAGATTATTTCTTTAGAACAGATTCCTGCAGTTGTGAGTCAGAAGGTTGTACCCCTCTCATACTCAGATCAGTAGCAGGTGATCTTGCACTGGATTTTATTCTATGCATCTGACAGAAAGTAGCATCTGATTTTCTTTTTCATTTTCCTCACTGTTCATGAAGATGAAGTTCAGTGTCTTTTTCTGGACTTATGAGCCATGTGAATTTCAGGCCTTTATAAATTGCCACTAATATCCTTTATCTACCTCCCTCTTGGTTTTGTGATGCTTTAAAGCTCTCTGACCTCTACCCACCAGATGTCAGTAGCGCCTCACAACCTCTGGTCCTGACACAGTCACGGTAACCAAAAATGTCTCCAGACATTGCATAGTGTCCCCTAGGGGGCAGAATGACACAGGGTGAGAACTACAGGTCTAAATGATAGAATAGGCAGTGAATCTTTTCTCCCAGGCTATTTCTCCTCATCTTGGTCTATGATGCCTTTTGCCGTACAGAAGTTTTTAATTTTATGGAGTCTCACTTTTCAATCTTTTCTTCTATGGCTTTTGATGCTAACCTACTTTTTATAGAGCAAGGAGCATAGGACATCCTCAAGTAAAAGAAATGCTAGGAAATTCTACTGATTTTGCACAGTATCTGAGAGTAGTAGGAGGGTAGGGAAGACCTGGATGTTTCCCCCAGGAAAAAAGAAACCAGACCTAATTCTTCCCTTGGCATTGATTCAGGGAGTAGGTAGGAAGTCTCCATGTGAGAGATGTGTTCAGATTTTTATGTAACCGCTGGCAAGGCTATTTTTAGAGAAGGCCAAAAGCGGGTGACCGTGGGCACTGGGTGTTCAAACATAACAGAGAACTGAGCAACAGGGATCTAGAGAAACGGGTGGGCTCTCGCCAAGACCTCCCAGGGTGTGGTCATACACGGGTGACTACCTGCATATTTAGAGGCAGGGTCGAGGGACCTCTGAGGAGCGAGCTCAGTGTGCGACACACTTTCAGAAGGGCAGACTTGGCACTCTCGGCCGCATTGATCCAGACTCTTCTCCGAAGCCATCACTGGCTCTGATGTTTATCACCGAAAGGAAAGACTTCAGCAACTGAGAAAGACATTTCAAAGCCTGCAAGCTGTGAAGACCAAGTTCCTCTGACTGGTACAGAAACCCTCACCTTTTTCCAGCTCAGTCACTGCGTCTTTGGGAATAAACAGGTGCAGAGGACCATTGCCTGCCTGCCCCCTCGGCAACAGGGTGTCCAGGCGTGGGGTTCAGCACACCCCACAGGCTCTGGACATGGGGAGAACGCAGTTGGAAATCTGGAATGTTCTCGAGAGACAACCCAAAGGCTTTTTTTTACAGGATCTTAAATTGTGGTGCTGGAATTGTTTGTAGATCTCTTCGAAGCCCTCCTAGTGGACTTAGAGTTGTTCTGTTTTGTGTTCCTAGATGGTTTTTTAGAGCAGTTTTATATTTACAGAAAAATTGTAAAGTGGAAAACGCTCATTCCTTGGCTTTAGAATGAAGTATTGGCTGAATAAAAAATTTTTAAAAAAGAAGCCGGGCACAGTGGCTCATGCCAGTAATCCTAGCATTTTGGGAGGCTGAGATGGAGGGATCACTTGAGGCCAGGAGTTCAAAACCAACCTGGGCGAGATACCATCTCTACAAAAAGTTTCAAAAATAAGCCAAGTGTGGTGGCGCGTGCCTGTATTCCCAGCTACTCAGGAGGCTGAGATAAGAGGATCGCTTGAGGATTGCCCGGGAATTCAAGGCTATGGTGAGCTGTGATGGTGCTACCACACCCATTATTAGCATCTCACATTCACATGGTACCTCTTTTATTCTTGGTGAATCAATATTGACACATTATTAGTAACTAAAGCCCGTAATTCAGAGTTCAGTTCACTCTGTATGTTGTTCATTCTGTGGATTTTGACAAACATGTATTGTCCACATCCACCATTACATTTTGTGCAAAATGGTTTCACTGCCCTAAAACCCTGACAATTCCGGGTTCCACTGTTTGTTGTCCCCGCCCACTCACATCCCTGGCAACCATTGATCTTTTTCTCTGTAGTGTACCTTTTCCAGAAGGTCATAGACTTGGAATCACACAGATTTAATCACAACTTAAATATGCATTTAAAGTTTCTTTTTTTTTTTCTTTTTTCTTTTTAATTTTTTATTGCATTTTAGGTTTTGGGGTACATGTGCAGAACATGCAAGACGCATTTAAAGTTTCTTTAAATGCCTTTCCTGGCTTAATAGCTCATTCCTTTTTATCATAAAAAAATATGCCCGTGTACAGAACCACATAAATGGAGTCTGTTTATCCATTCACCCACTGGAGGACATGCTGGTTACTTCCAGGTTTTAGCAATTATAAATAAAGCCGCTGTAAACATCCACATGCAGATTTTGGTGTGACTGTAAGTTAATATGCAGCAAAGAAAAGAATCTCTAACTGCAGAGCCGGACGCCCTGGCTCACACCTCTTAGCAATTTGGGAGGCTGAGACGGGAGGATCACTTGAGGCCAGGAGTTCGAGACCAGCCTGGCCAACACAGCAAAAGCCATCTTTACTAAAAATACAAAAATTACCGGGGGATGGTGGAGGGCGCCTGTAATTCCAGCTATTCAGTAGGCCGAGGTAGGAGAATTGCCTGAATCTGGGACGCAGAGGTTGCAGTGAGCTGAGATCATGCCACTGCACTCCAGCCTGGGTGACAGAGTCTCACTCTGTCTCAAAAAGAAAAGAAAGAAAGAAAAAAATCGAGTGCAAATGCACTTACTAGTTTTGCTTTCATATACTGCAGTATGAACATTTGGAGTTTACTTGCTCTTTTTTCCTGTGCAGATATTTGAAAAATACAATGTCTAATGGTTATGAAGACCACATGGCCGAAGACTGCAGGGGTGACATTGGGAGAACGAATTTGATCGTCAACTACCTCCCTCAGAACATGACCCAGGATGAGTTACGAAGCCTGTTCAGCAGCATTGGTGAAGTTGAATCTGCAAAACTTATTCGGGATAAAGTAGCAGGTAAAGAAATGGAGGCGTTTTTTAAGAGCGGTATTGGTGGCTGTCCCATTGGGCACTGTCTCCTTTGCCTGTGACTCTGTGACGTTCCACAGTGCAGGATAACTGCAGCCTTGAAACGTTGACTGTGAAGTTTCATTTTCATTTCAAACTTCATTTGTCCTTTGCTCTTGTATGAGATCGGACATAAGTTCCCAAAAGAGGAAAAATTCATTGTTAAGACAGAGAGCATGTACAAAATAGGACAGTGGGAGGAGAGGAAGGAACCAGAGACAGGGCATTCTGAAAGCTGGAAGGGGCTGGAGAAGCACAGCCTGACCTGGCTTGGCCTGGGCTGATTGGGTCCCATGTGTGGAAAGGACCCTGGCGAGTGTCCTGTCCAGGGTAGGCGCAGGCAGGCCTACCCCTGTCTGCCCGCTGAGGCCCCTGTGCTTGGTCAGGCCCAGGTCAGCAGAACACGGAGGATCTCCTGGACAGCCCTTCGTTATGTTTGGGCTGCTCTCTTTACTGTCAACGTCATCAACTTGAACTTCTGCACCACGCTGAGCTTGAACTCTCAGAGGGGCGGGAGTCTGGCAGCTGAAAGCCCTGCTGTTCCACTCACTCACAGTAGAACTTCTAAGCCTCTGTGTCCCCATCCGGAATGTGGAGATGGTGGCTCCTACATCCTGATGGTCCCTACTTCATGGGTGTTTGCAGAGGGCCTGGCACCTGTTAAGGCCCTACTTACAGAGTGGCCTCCATTCCGACAGCATGACTTCAAGGACTCTGGAGAGAATTATGGACAGACCATGTGGGGAGCTCTCTTCCTCTTCCTCCTCCTCCTCCTCCTCCTCCTCCCCCTCCTCCCCCTCCTCCCCATTCCTTCTCCCAACGCCTGCTCTTCTCTTCTTCCCCCTTCCTCTACCACCACCCCCCTTCCTTTTCATCTCTGCCCTGCTTTAGAAAGCCAAGGAATGGTCACTCCTCCCGGTGCTCTGGCTGCTATCCTGGGTTTGGGGACTGTGATTTCCTATACTGAAAACTTATTTAAGGCCAGGTGGCTCATGCCTGTAATCCCACCACTTTGGGTGGTCGAGGTGGGAGGATCACTTGCTTAGGAGTTCAAGACCAGCCTTGGCAACATGGTGAAACCCCGTCTCTACCAAAAAGACAAAAACTTAGCTGGGCATGGTGGTCCGTGTCTGTGGTCTCAGCCACTTGTGGGGCTGAGGCAGAAGGATCACTTGAGTCTGAAGGGTGGAGGTTGCAGTGAGCCGAGATTGCACCACTGTGCTTTAGCCTGGGCAACAGTGAGACCTTG
The DNA here is from genome assembly GCF_049354715.1 of Callithrix jacchus. Taxonomy (NCBI): domain Eukaryota; kingdom Metazoa; phylum Chordata; class Mammalia; order Primates; family Cebidae; genus Callithrix; species Callithrix jacchus. The sequence goes on along the minus strand of NC_133523.1, from coordinate 7,526,683 downwards.
TCTCAAAAAAATAAAAAGAAAACTAGTTTAAAAGTTAAGGGTCAGGCACGGTGGCTCATGCTCGTAATCCCAGTACTTTGGGAGGCTGAGGCAGGTGGATCATGAGGTTAGGAGATGGAGACCAACCTGGCCAACATGGCGAAACCCTGTCTCCGGTAAAAATACAAAAATTAGCTGGGCATGGTGGCATATGCCTATAATCCCAGCTACTGAGGAGGCTGAGGCAGGAGAATCACTTGAATCAGGGAGTCGGAGGTTGCAGTGAGCTGAGTTCATGCCACTGCACCCTATCCTGGCGACAGAGTGAGGCTCCACCTCAAAAAAAAAAGAAAAAGTTTCTGTTACAGAAAATTTCAAGCATACCTGAACATAGAGTGATGTGTTGAACCTAATGTGCCCATCATCACACTTTATCTTCAGTGTTTCCCCGGTTACATTAAGACACCTGACCCCTAAATGCCTCCCAAAGAGCCTGTCTGGTGTCTGTACAGAAAATTAGCTCTTCAGATGGGGGCACTGAATACAGAAGCCTTCTGTCCTTCATCTCTGAAAGTCTGATTTAATTAACGCCTTCTCAGTAGGGACTTTATGCAATATACAAACTTATGTGTTAGAATATTGTAGAAGCCAGGAGACCATCCTGAATACGAGAAGGTTTTAAAAATTCTCCTGTGCCACTAACAAGTCTCGCCTTTCTCCTCCTACTTTCTGGTGGAAGGGAATTTTCCTTGGTATTCCTGGGCACCAGAGATTTTGCAAGCATTACCGCAGAATTTGCCGTCCTTCTCCTGGAACCTGATTTCTCTGTTCCCTCGTTGTGGTTTTCAAAGGAATGTGAGCTATGCTAATAGGAACACCTAGATTTGGCTCAGTCTGTAGAAAACTGGTTTTGAGAACCAACTAAGGCTGCAAAAGTGTAATTTGGGAATTAGTTCAGTTCAGAGATGAGCCCTGTCTTATCTTTGGACAGTAGTTAGTAATGGGCGCACCAGAAGTTGTGGAGTGTCTGGGCCTGGGCTTTCAAATGACAGAGCAAGAGCTACTGGCCCAGCCTCTTGCTAGTAGCTCTTGAAGTGAGTGACTGGAGCTTCATGGAGAACATGCTGCAGCCTGGCTTTACTCATCCTGCTGCCAGTGTGGGCAAACCTCTTTGCTGGCAGGGCCCGGGGCACAGCGTTAGGTCTCACCACCCCTCTCTCCAGCCAACTGCTTTCTCCCAACACCGCAAGACAGCCTCTCACATGGCCAGGCAGGCACCCCAGCAAATCTTATCCCTGGCCTAGCTCCACTCACCACACAGTTGTCCCTGAGTCCCACAACAGCCATTTCCCTGTTTGCCTCCTCAGGCCTTTGTCCACCCTCCCTCACCCTCAGCTGATAACCGCCTCCTGTTTCACAGTGGAACTAACAGCGTCTCCACCTCTCCAGCCCAATCCTTCCTTCCCTTCCTGGTTTCCCAGGAGCCTCGGGCTCTCCAAGTACCTACCTTTCCTGGGCTTCGAGTGTCTTGAAAGGAATTCCTTCCAGAGTTCCAGCTTCCTCTAGCTCAGAATTCCTCCACATTTGTGCTCTGGACACTGTGCTGGCCCGGGGCCTCTACCCATGTAGTCCCAGTAGCACCTCCCATTGGTGAAACCTGAAAATGTCCTGGCATTGCCACATGTCCTCTAGGAGGCAGTCTTCCCCAGCGAGAGCCACTGCTGTGTGTGTTGGCCTCTCACCCACCGACTGTCCTGTTCCCTGTCTCCACCCCCTTCCAGAAGTATCCTCTTCCACTGGCTTTCAGAAGCACCTCCTCCCCCGTCCTGTCTAACTGCCCTGAGGCCATGCCCTCTCTGTCTTTAGCGCCTTTCTCCTAGCCTTTGACTCAGCTGGTTCTTGGAGTTATGCATTGCCTTCTTCTTCGAAAGCCGACAGTTGGGGTGGGCAGAGTCATCCCGTGGCTTCCAGCTGCCCTCTGTCTGCCACCTCCTTTTTGACCAGAAAGCTGTTCTGAGGTCCAGATGCCTTCAGTCCCTCAAATTCAGTGTACTCCAAACTGACCTAACTCTCCCGAAAGCCAGCCACTTGTTTCCAGTTGTCCCCACTGTAGCCAGTGGTACCACCATCCACTTGATGGCTCTGCTCAGAAATCTAGGAGTGTCCTTGGCTCTCATTCTCCTGGTGTTTCTCAGTCCATCCCTTTCCTCTTTCTCATCAGCCACCATCCTAGCCCAGGACATCACCATTTGTGGCCCACATTATCACTTTCGCCTCTTAACTGGCCCCCTGCGTTCCCTGAAGACTGCCCTCCTCACTGCAGCAGAGGGGCCTCTTTGATAGCCCAAATGTGACCCTGTCACTCCCCTCCTCAAACTGTTGAGGTCCCAGCCATGTTTACTTAAGGAGGCTTCCCCTGGCCCAAGTGTCAGATGCTCTACTGTGGGTTTTCATGGCACCCAGGCCAACCTGCACTGCGGGGTTTCCACCCACGACTGAGCTGGAGCTTTCTGGTCCAGCACGTCGGTATCGTTCTTGGAGGCAGGAGCCTCATTAATCTCTGTAGGCCTAGACATAGCCACAGTCCGTGTTTGCAGAGTGAATGAATGAGTAAATGAATGGTGCTGGGAATGGGGGAGAGTGCAGATCATCATGGACATCTATTCATTCAGCAAATACTGGTTGTGTGCCAACCAAGGGCTAGGCACTGGAGGCAGGAGGAAAGAGGAGCATGGTGATGGCTGAGAGGAAGGGACTGCCACCCTCAAAGCTCAGAATGTTTCTGGCTGTCCTGGCCCTTGTCCTTATGTTGGGGATATGGCGTTGGTTGGTTGTTGGCCATTCCACCCACAAATACCAGCTAAGGAGGCTGCTGCAGCGCCTGGCTGTCCTGCCTTCTGCCTTCTTGGGCAGCCCTGCCCTGGTGTCTGGTCTCTCCGAAGTAGCCCCATATGTCCCTCAGGGGATCAGAAGGAATCAACTCTCCACCATCATGGATGGCCTGCCATGCTGAAGCCACCAGCTGCAGCCCCATTCACGGATCTGTCTTGTTTACCTCTGGTTGAGTTAAAGCCTGCACCCCTACCAGGGGCTCCCGAGACCCCTGGGCACCTGCCCTCTCTCACCACTTGCTGTACACCCTGCACCCCTCCAGTCAAGCCCTACTCTTGGGTGCTGGTGATTCTCTGAACACTGTTCCCTGTGCAGGAATGCCCTTCCAGACTTTCCCATCCTGGCTGCTTTTTTCTTACTATGAGTCATGCTTGATCCTCACAGAAAAAAACTTAAGCATGAGCCAAGCAAAAAAAAAAAATCACCCACAATCACACTGCTGTTAGCTTTTGGACATGTGAACCTCCAGACGACTTTCTTTATGTATTCATGGCCATAAGCAGTCATACACCTCTGCAGAATTGGCTCACCCTTCAAGCTGCGGATCGACTTTCCTTCCTGTATCTGGACATTTTTCCTCTTCACTGAATATCTCGCGATCCCATCGTCATGCAGTTGCATAGTATTCAGCTCCCCATGTGTTGATGTTTGAAAGCCCCATTGAGATAAATGTTCTGGCACAAATCTTTGCTCACTGGTTATTTCCATAGAAAGTCTTCCTGCCTGCGAAGTGGCAGATGAGAGAGTATACCTTTTAAAGACTCTTGGTCCCTGTTGCCAACTCGCTCTCTAGGGGACGCCTAGTTCACCCTGCTTTCTGTCTGGCCCTGATCTACTAGCCCTTGGCAGGGTTTCTCACCTCTGCCACCCTGTGAGGGACGAACAAATCCGATCGGGTTGATTCCCATTTCTAGTGAAGCTCATCATTGCTTGTATTTAGTGGCTATTGGTACTTCTTTTGTAAAATACCCTTCTTGTCCTTTGCCCATTTCTTTTGTGGACCTTGGCTGTTTCTTATTGCTGAATTAATTCATTCCCCACTGTCTGTCTCTCAGTGAAGTCTCCCCTTAATCCCCTGTAGACCTTTAAAGAGAGAACTCATGGGACCTAGCCTCAGGGTGCAGAGGAGGGTTTCATCCACAGGGCACTTGCCCCTCTCAGCCCTGCATCCCACATCAAGTCAGGGCTCTTCTAGCTACAAGAAGCACTGAGGGATGGAAGCATTGTGTCTGGCAGCAGAAGACAGGGAACCAGCTCTTCAATCCTAACCTTCATCCAAAGAGAGGGAAATGTGTTTGGAAATTGGAGAGCACTAGCCAGCGTTTGCCCGGGGCAGGCGGGGTGTGGGTGCCCTGTAAGGCATCCGTGGTGCTCCCTGCAGAGGCAGCTTTGTCTTCGTCAGGCTGCAGTCCTGGGGCCGGCAGCAGCATCAGGGTACCTGGGGAAATTCAAGTCTCAGGCTCTTCCCAGGCCCCTGAGTCAGCAACTCAGTGTGTTTGACCATCTGTGCTTTAACCTTCCTGGAGGGGGATGCTGTTGCCAGGCAGGCAGAGAACCAGAGCCCAGAACCTCTGCCCTGTGCTCTTCCTTCAGCTGAGGGAAGTGAGAACTAGGCATTCCTCCCTGCCAGTCTCTGCTTCTTGCTTCCCCGCCTCTCCACCTCCCATCCCAGGGGCCCCTTTTGCCCCCTAGCACACCAGACAGGCCCCTGTCCTCCTGCTCCCTCACAAGCCCTCAGGCCTCCTATCTCGGGGCTGATCTCTCGTCTCCAGACAGGGGTTCTGATAGGCTCTGCTGCTAGTGGGCAGGAGAAGCATCCTTAAGGAGTTTGGAGATAGGAATTCCATGCCTGCTGGACATCCTGGGTCCTGGACTGGGATGGGGGCATCTAGGGAGCCAAGTTGTTGCCCTAAACTCCAGATGCCCCTGGTGCAGGTAGCTTATGGACGCTACCTGGAGAAACTAACTTGGGGGCCACTTCTACTTCTCCTCTGGCGGCTGCCTCTGCATAACCATGGAAAGCCCTGTGCCCCCCATGCATTGGAATTGCCAGGGAGCTTTAAAAACTTTTAAAAGCTTGTAATCCTTTAACTGTAAGTAACACAGGTTTGCCTCTGGCCATCTCTTCCCACAGAAAACCATTGAGGAGGCCGGGCACAGTGACTCATGCCTGTAATCCCAGCGCTTTGGGAGGCTGAGGTGGGAGGATTGCTTGAGCTCAGGAGTTTGAGACCAGCCTGGGCAACACTGTGAAACCCCATCTCTACAAAAAAATACAAAAATTAACCGGGTATGGTGGTGAGGTCCTGTAGTTCTAGTTACTTGGAGGGGGGCTGAAGTAGGAGAGTTGTTTGAGCCTAGGAGGCAGAGGTTACAGTGAGCCAAGCTTGTGCCACTGCACTCCAGCCTTAGCAACGGACTGAGACCCTGTCTTAAAACCACTGAGGCCAGCTGGCAACCCCCTCTCCTTTTCTGACTTCATTGGTTGGGGGCGTGGCCTGAGCAGTCAGTGGAGGCTTAAAAAGCTGCCCAGACTAGTTTGTATTGGAGGCAAGGGTGGAAGTGGGCGGTCAGGTGCTGGACGAAGCCATTCCAGTTGATGGCCTCACCCAGTGGGTGGAAACCAGGGCACCTTTGTCCCTCACCTGCCTCCCCTGTGACTGCCTCCAGGCACCCACCACAGAAAGGAGAGCAGACATAGGAGATGAAGCCAGGCCTTGACCCACAAGGTCCAGCCTGTAGGGAGGTCAGGAGCCATTCCCCATTACCCCAGGCGCAGTCCTCTGGGTGGGGCATTCCTTTGCTGCCCTGGCCTGTGCACAGAGCCCAAATCTCCTATCTGGGTTAGATCACCAGCCCACTGGCTCCACACTGGCTCTGCCCTGCTGCCAGGGGCCACTTCCCAGGCCTCTTGCCATACAGGGCACCTCTTTCTGGGAATACACTGGCATCATCTCCGCCTCAGAGACTTGGCACCTGCTATTCTGTCTGGACTGCTCACACCAGCCACACAGAGGTTTTGTTTCAAATATCTCCTCCGCCACGGGCCCTCCTGTCCCCTATCTAACGCTTGTCAGTTTCTCTCCACAATGTTGTCTGACTTGCCCACAGGGATGTGACAGCTTTCATGATGGCAGCCACTGTCCTCTGTCATGCATCACTAACCCCCAGCCGAGCACAGGGCCTGACACATAGTAGGTGTTCAGTTAATGCATCAGCTCCTTGAAGACAGAGGAGGAGCTTTACCAGGGAAGGCAACAGGGGCTGTCCAAGGGTGTGCAACTCCCTCAGTGATGTTGACAGGCCTGGGCACGTGTGTGGTGAGGAAGAGCATATGGCAGAGACAGGGCCAAAGGTGGATCCTTGGGGCCCGTGGGTTTCCATGGAATGGACAGGGGATGAGGAGCCTGAGCAGAGACAGTCAGGGAGATGGAAATCTGATGTGGTTTCCACATCTCAGAGGAGGGGCATCCCAAGAGTGTGGGCCCTACCCCAAGCTGCCGAAAGCTCAGGGGACACATCCTGAAATGGTCCCCAGGGCAGTGACCATCCTAGGGGATCAGCCAGGACCACCCAGCACCTGGGAGACGAGGAAGCAGGGACTTGGGCCAGGCAGGGCCCGCGTTTATGTGCTGAGAGGAGCTGGCTGTGACTGAGGACACAGGACCAGGGCTTGGGGCTTGAGTTTTTACTGGTGTGTGACTTTCTCAAGCAGCTCTTAGTCCATCTGAGCTGCCACAGCCAAGGAGGCAGGTGGTCCAGGCTTGTGGATGGGGCAGAAAGATGGGGCCCGAATGCAGATGGCACTGAGCAGTTGGAGAGCAGGTGTTCAGGAAGGAAAAAACCCAGCCAGGCTGGCATCGTTGGTCAGGAATCCATATCACAGACGTTCTGTGGTCTGGTTTCACACTACCGTCTGGGGTGCTTGCAGAGGCCCTGGCCATGCTGACCTGGCTGTGCTGCTCTGTTGCTTGTTCTCTGAGCTGTGATCCCAACTCACTCCACACGGGCCTGGTCCTGCCATCTTGCTGCTCCATGTTCTCACTTTGTCCAGGGCTCCAGAGCTGAGTCTCTCAGCCCCATGTAGTTTTATTACAAACACGGGTCTAGAGGATCTGAGTGTGGTTTTGTTCTTTAGGAAAGAGTGGCCTGTGCAGAGCTAACAGCACATCATTTCTGTAGCTGCTGCCTCCTGCAGAGGGGGAGCGGAACTCTTCCGAGCCGTTCCTTAAGCATGGGCTGTGTGTCCTGACTTCCTTCTGCAGAGGGCAGAGTGGAAAGGGGTGGGAGTCACTTTATAGCCAAAAAAACTGGAACACTGCCCGCCTCGGCCCAGTTGATCAGGGTCAGCGACAGCAGCAATAAGTCATATCAGTGGCCTGTGCCCTTGACATGGTATGACAAGAAGGGCGCTCCACGCATGTTCTTCCATGCCAACACCCACTCCAACCATGACAGAGACTCCATCAAACCCAATCGAGAGTCTACAGAATATCTGACCAGTCCTTAAAACTGTCAGGATCACGAGAAACAAGAAACGGTCACAGTCTAGAGGAGCCTGAGGAAACATGACTATTAATGTCACGTGGGATCCTGAATGAGATCCCGGGGCGGGAAAGAACCTGAGGGAAAGACTAAGGAAGTGGATGGGGCGTGGACTGACGTTAATGGGAACATTCATTGTCATCAGTGCTCCATACTCACGTGCAGTGGTACCAATAGGGGAAACTGGGAGGGGCTGTATGGGAACTTGGTATTATCCCTCTTATTTTTCTGTAAACCTAAAACTGTTCTGAAAAATAAAATTTATTTTAAAAAGAAAGTGGCAAAAAGTAAATTAATAAAATGAGAGAAAAGAAAGTAGCAAACCTGGGTTAGGCTCTCTGGCGGATTTGTAATCTTGCTATCAGTGAGAGGGGTCTGGATGCCCCTGGCCCAGGTGCCAGGAGGGTAACATGTGTTGTAAGATGTATGGTAAGTTTGTGGTCTAAAGTGTTTAGCTATCATGCTGGATTCCTTAGTAGACCAGATCTTGTTATTGAAGTGTGCCTGAGCAATACCTTGATGTTTAGAAGAAAACTATATGTTACGTCTTATAGGATCTACTTTTTGAACTTTACCTCTCCTGTAGTACTAGTCCTCTAGAAATAGGTTAAGCTAAAGCAACGTGATAGAAGGAACTCTCCACAGGACCTGTTTTCTAAAGAAAAGTATTGTTTGGAGGAGCCAAGTTATAAGCCTACCCAAGCATATCATAAAACTGTTAAAAAATAACTCAGAGTCAGTCTTGTGGATGGCCTTCTGCCTCAGTGAGGCTCCAGGCCTCCTCCTCTTCAGCAATCTGCTCATTGTCACTCTCTGCCGGCTTCGGGAATGGAACAGTGCTGGTGAGGCCTGCCGGGCTGGCCACCCACAGCTGATGCTCACTAGCCTTGCAACTGAGTGGATAAGCTTCGGGGGAGGACAGGGATTGCGCTCTTCCCTGTGCCTCCTCACTTCTCCTTCAGTGAGGGTGTTTGGCCAGATGTTCTATGAAGCTCCTTCTGAACCCCCACCCTAGTGACTGTCCCCTCTGGTCCAGCCCCCACCATCCTGATTCCCTCCTGTGGTATCCAGTGAGTGGGTGTTCACTTGTACCTGTGCTGAGTGTTTCATAGAGGGGGTGCAGGGACACCTGCCTGTGACCCTGGTTTTCCCCCACTGCCGAGAGAAGCTCAGGAGATGGCCAGGGCTATGACACCAGGGCAGGGCCTGCCCTGCGGGGCTGGGGGTTCTCAGCCCCTGGCCTCTCCTTGGGCTCCCCATCCTCTTCTGCCCCACAGCGGGTCCGGGCTGGTCTCAGGCTTGGGGAGATAAATGAAACTGGTGTTGGGTGGTGCCAGCAGGCCCTCCTGCTCTGGAGAAGAAAGTGGCAAAGCAACAGCGACACAAACTGGGGTCCACTAGCCTGTCCACCGCCATGACCTTCCTCATCCTCACCACCCAGGCCCCACAGAGCAGCTGGCACCCACAGGACTGATCATTCAGAAAGATGTCGTCCATAGCAGGTTTTTTTTCAATTTTTAAATATTCCTTTTTAAATCACTTTTAGGGCTTTTTAAATTACAAAAATAAAACCTTGGCCTGGCACAGTGGCTCACACCTGTAATCCCAACACTTGGGAGGCCAAGGTGGGAAGATTGCTTGAGCCCAGGAGTTTTAGACCAGCCTGGGCAACATAGAGAGACCCCATCTCTACAAATAATTTTAAACATTAGCTGGGCCTGGTGGAGTGGGCCTGTAGTCCCAGATACTCTGGAGGCTGAGGTGGAAGGCTCTCTTGAGCCCAAGAATTTGAAGTGGCAGAGAGCTGTGATCTCAGCACTACACTCCACCCTGGGTGACAGAGCAAGATCCTGTCTCTTAAAAGAAAAAAGTAACCTGTGTTCATTCCAGAAAATGTACGTGTTTGCCGAAGAAAGTAAGAAAGTTTGCTAGCACCTATAATTCCATTTTCCAGATGCTGGGCAGATACAGTGCTGCCTGACTTCCCTGTACCTCTCACTCGCAGGCAGTCAACTTACCAATGTCCTTGTGTTCTCCTGCACAGGACACAGCTTGGGCTATGGCTTTGTGAACTACGTGACTGCAAAGGATGCAGAGAGAGCAATCAACACGCTGAACGGCCTGAGGCTCCAGTCAAAAACCATTAAGGTAAAGGGATCTGATCACCACCATGTCCATTCCTGGCCTGGGCACAGGTCTGTGCTGAGCCCACCCGGCCTCACGGTCTCTCTCCAGGGGACTGTGAGCACAGTCGTTCCTTAGGGCTCCCATCAGATACCCTGGTCAGGTGGTGACCATCCCAGGCCTCACATGGGTGGCTCAGGGCCCACTTCCTGCCCAGGGTGTCCCTAGGGTGCGTCAGCTCCCAGGCCTCCCCACCATCTGTCTTGCCTGGCTCATTGTGTTTCCATCCACCCCCAGCCTGCACAGTGCTCCCTCTAAGCTCCTTGGGGCCCATTGTAACCCTCCTCTTGCCCATTCAGCCAGCATTCACTCAGCACCTACTGTGTGCCCCACAGTGACCAAAACAGACAAATTCAGTGCCCCCATGAGTCGGGGCTGCAAATAGTAGACAAGAGGACAGCCACATGTGACAGGTGGGTGCCACATGTGGAGACTTCACAGCAGCAGGTGACTTGAGGAAGCCAACTGTGCAGCAGCCTGGAAGTGGCACCTCCAGCAGGGCTGTGGTGGCTTCCTGGGATGAGTTGGTAGGTCCTTCCTCTAGGTTACACAGATGGATTTCCTCTGTCATCATTATCTGGCCCACTCCCTCATACACTGAGGCTGTCAGCCTCAAGCCCCACATCCGCCCATCCCCAAGTGTCTGCTTTCTGGCTCCCCTGATCACGGGCAGCTCCTGCCGCCTGAATCAAGCCTCATTTCTTTCCCGACCTTTGCTCCCTGGTCTCCTGTCAGTCCTGGGAGCTGCTGAGCCTTCCCTGAGCCTCCTGTGCCCCAGGCAGAGGTCCTTCCGACCAGGCTTCCTGCAGTAGCCACTGTGCCCACCCGCCCTTGGTGCCTGCCTTCACAAGGTACCCATGGACATGCAGGCTCATCGGCCAGAATCCCGTCATCTTCTCCGAGGCCATTTGGAATGTGGTGGGCCTGTGTGAACCTTTAGATCTGCTAGATGCCCCTACCCCAGAGAATGGTGCTCCCTGAATCACATGAGGTGCCCAGAAGGGTCTCTCTTGGACCTGTACGGCGGCTGTTCTTCCTCAGCTTATCTGATTGCCAGGGCTCCCTGGGGAGCTGTAAAATACAGATTCCCAGGCTACAGAGGGGCCTCCTGAGTCACTGCAGGGCAGACCCTGGGAGCCTGGATTTTTGCCTACCCACTAGGAAGGGTCCTGTGACCTGGTGGTGGCAGCACCTTCAGCTAAGAGGAGGCCTCTGTCCCTGCCCTCGGACTGCCCCATGATCTTGGTTACTCAGTGGCCAAACCCTTGCTCAGCAGCAGCTCTCCCAGACCCACCCTGTGCCAGCAGCATGAACATGGTATGCTGTGGGCTCCCTGAGGGCAGGTGCACCAGTGCTGCATCCTCGTGTCCAGCGCAGGTCCCCAAAGGTGCCTTCCACTGTAGGGGCTGGTGAGGGCAGCCCAGCACCATGCATTTCCACCTGAGCAGAGATAGTTCTTCCTCACCTCCAGCCCCCGGTGGTTGATCCTTGGCCCTGGACTCCCTATTTCCTAGGAGTTCTCTCCTCCATTTAGAAAATATTTTTGCCGGGCGCGGTGGCTCAAGCCTGTAATCTCAGCACTTTAGGAGGCCGAGGAGGGTGGATCACGAGGTCAAGAGATTGAGACCATCCTGGTCAACATGGTGAAACCCCGTCTCTACTCAAAATACAAAAAATTAGCTGGGCATGGTGGCGCATGCCTGTAATCCCAGCTACTCGGGAGGCTGAGGCAGGAGAATTGCCTGAACCCAGGAGGCAGAGGTTGCAGTGAGCTGAGATCGCGCCATTGCATTCCAGCCTGGGTAACAAGAGCGAATCTCCGCCTCAAAAAAAAAGAAAATATTTAAGGTTGTTTCTGAGGCAGCCAGGCTGAGGTGTGGAACAGAACAGTTGGTTACTCTTGTGCAGCAGTTCCATTTACTCAAATGCAAGAGCTGGATGCCAATGCAATTGTGTCAACAGGACTCTCTTGCCTCTCTAGGATTGAAGTTGGTAGGAAAGACTGGGGAGTGGCTGCCTGAGTTTGAAGCCAGAGCCGTGCAGGACCCCAGGGTCGCAGGCCTAGACAGATATCCCTTCCTGTCATCCCAGCCATGTGTGCAGAAGCCTGACTCACCTTCAGCAGCCCTGCCCTCTGCTGGCAGAATCTGGTTCTCAGTGGCTTCTCACCACTGTCCTAGTTCTGCAGAAACAGGCCAGCCTGGAGGGGATGTGACAGTCCTCAGTCATTTCTCCCTGGGGCTTCCCCGAAGCTGTCCGGGCCTGGCTTCTCTGGCAGTTCCTCTGGCATGGCCCTGGGGTCCTCTGTGCTTCAAGCGTATTCATTCTGCAAACGTTTACTGAACCCCCGGCCAGTGTCCAATGCTGGGCCAGATACTTTGAGACCAAGGGAAAGGGACTTCGGATCCCTTGCCCTCTTCAATGTAAGGGTGACTCATTTGTGCAGCGGGATAAGGGCCTGTATAGAGTTGTGTGTTCAGCTCATCCTGGATTTTTTTATTCGGTGTTGATCTGATGCCACCTGGTGTCCTGCAGTTCTATTGTGACACCAGTCACCCAGTGTTAGCACAGCCCCCACAAATTTAAGGCCTTGGTCCCCCAAAAAGACCATCCTCACCTGAGATGCCAGTCGCCCTTTGGGGGTCCCCAGGCCCCTGCACTTTTGGCCAACTGGCTCAAATTCAGAGGTTCCCGCCACTCCTTCAGGGTGCATAACTCACTAGAATGACTCCTGGAACTCATGCCTCCAGTGGCAGTTTGTTTATAAAGGTTGCAACTCAGGGCCTGCCAAACAAAGCCACACAAGAGGGTCCCAAGCACAGAGCTCGTGAGTCCACACCCAGTGGGGTCAGGTGCCTCACCCTCCCTGCATGTGACTTGTGTACCTGCCAGGAGACTCCATGGAGTTTTGGTGTCTAGTGTTTTTACTGGGCTCTCATTGTGAATGCATGATTGATTGAGTCTTCGGATGTGATTGAACTCCATCCCTAGCACCGTTTTCCCCTCCCCCACCCTGGAGGTCAGACCAGTATCACCTCAACCCTCTAGTCACATGCTTGGTCTTTCTGGTATTGGAGTCCATCCCAAGCCATTACTTAGCACAAACTCAAGTGGGAGCCAAGTCCTCACAGTAACAAAGAGAAAATTCCAGGAGTTTTAGAAGCTCCCTCCTAGGAATCTGGGACAGAGACAAATCCCCCAGACAATCCTCTATGACAATCCTTAGGACCCCCAGACAAATCCTTTATGACAGTATGGGCTAGGGCCAAGCCCTCTGCTATGTGCTGGGGGTCCCTGGCCTGTGGCTGCCCTCAGGGAGCCCAGCGGTGCCCACTGTTTAGTGTTAGGTGGCCCCAGGACGGTCTCAGGGAGCCTATAATAGTGGCCAGTGCCAGGAAAGGCTCCCTCAAGAAAGCCAGAGTTGAGATATGGAGGAGGAGGAGTTAGCCAGGCCTGGGCAGGGATGAGGGTATTCTAAGCAGCAGGACCTGCAGGGGCACAGGGCGAGGGTAGCATCCTAGAGGAGACCCAAGCACATCCTGGGAACCACACCTCTGCCCCACACTCCTCCCTGCAGGCAGGGCTTCCCAGAGCCCTAGCCTTTCACAGACAGCCCAGATATGCCCTTGCCTTCATCCTGTCCACTCTGTTCTCTTTGATCCTGATGTCATTCCCTTGGTGGCAGAGTCGAGAGGGAGGTGTCCTGTCTCCTCATCCCTATTAGTCTTTTCCCCATAGTAGCAGCCAGGCAGCCACAGTGGGAGTGCTCCTGCATGGAGGTGACAGGCTGAGCATGGCCCAGGTGCAGCTTGGTGTCCCTGCCAGGACGTTGCAGAGTGTCTGTGTACAGCTCTACGTCACTGCTGGGTCCCTGTGTGCCACACACAGCCAGTGCTTACCAAAGGCCAACAGTGGGCCAGGCCTTCCGTCCAGTATCCCACCTGCCCTCCTTATAGCCACATAAAGGATGGTCCCCAGATTTGGTTGGAAAAAGCTGATGTTTCGAGTAGTAAAACAGCCCTGCCAAGGTCACGGAGGGATGGAGGAGCAAAGCCAGGGTGTGAAACCGGGTACTATGTGTGGCTATAGGCACTTAATGCTGTCACCTGGAGGCTTCCCCAGCACTTTGTGAAATCCACGCCTCAGGAACCAGAACAGCAAAACTCCTGTCACCCACAGAAGCCAGCGCTGGGGATTGCAGTGCAGATAGGCAGGCGTTCTTAACAACTGCTTGCTCCACTCATGCAGCAGTGGTCCCCAGATGCCTGCCATTCACCTGAGGCTGCTCTGGGTGCTTTGGATACAGCAGGAAACACACAAGTCTGAGCCTCACAGTCTGTTTGCAAAATTAGAAGTTACATAAGTAAAATAGGTGCTAGGCAGGGTGGCACATGTCTGTAATCCCAGCCATTTGGAAGGCCAGGGCAGAAGGATCACTCGAATCCAGTTCAAGTCTAGCCTTAGCAACATAGTGAGACCCTGTCTCCACAAAAAACTTGAAAAGTAAGTAAAATACATAGTGTGTCAGGTCATGATCAATGCAGTCAAGAACTAAATGGAGACAGGAGGAACTCGGTGTTGATGCGAGTGGAGGGATCCATGGCAAGCCAAGTGGCCAGGGAAGGGTAGGAGTTTGCTCAGCTACCGTGACAAAGCCCTGCAGGCCAGGCTGTTTCAGCAAAAGGTATCGACCCACAGTTATGGAGGCTGGAAGCCCAAGACCAAGGTGTCGGCAGGGTTGGTTTCTCTCGAAGGCACTGGGAAGGGATTTGTCCCAGGCCCCTCTCACAGCTCCTGGTGAAGGCTGGCAGTCTCTGGAGTTCCTTGACTTAGAGAAGTGTCACCCCAGTCTCTGCCTCCATCTTCACACAGCAGGCCAAGGCAGGGATGAGGGTATTTCGACCAGCACTTCTCTATGCGAGTGCCTATATCCACATTTCTCCCCTTTCTAAATGGAATTCTTTTTTTTTTAAAGACAGGGCCGGGCTGGGCGGGGCCGGGCCGGGCTCAGTGGCTCACTGTAATCCCAGCACTTTGGGAGGCCGAGGCTGGTGGATCATGAGGTCAAGAGATTGAGACCATCCTGGTCAAACAAGGTGAAACCCCGTCTCTACTAAAAATACAAAAATTAGCTGGGCATGGTGGTACACCTGTAGGCCCAGCTACTCAGGAGGCTGAGGCAGGAGAATTGCTTGAACCCAGGAGGCGGAGGTTGCAGTGAGCCGAGATCGCGCCATTGCACTCCAGCCTGGGTAACAAGAGCGAAACTCCATTTAAAAAAAAAAAAAAAAAAGACAGGGCCTCACTTAGTCACCCAGGCTGGGCTACAGTGGTGCAATCATGGCTCACTGCAGACTCAAACTCCTGTGCTCAAGCGATCCTCCCACTTCAGCCTCCTGAGTAGCTGGGAGTAGAGGTATACACCACCATGACCAGCTAATTTTATTTTTTGTAGAGATGGGGTCCTGCCATGTTGCCCAGGCTGGTCTTGAACTCTTGGGTCCAAGCGATTCTCCCCTTCAGCCTTCCAAAACAGTGGGATTACTGGCCTATGCCACCACACCTGGCCTTAATTTCCCCCTTTTATGAGGACATCAGTCACATTTGATTAGGGATCATCCTGTACCAGTGTGACCTCATCTTAACTGATTACATCCATGATGACTGTATCCAAATCAGGTCACGTTTTGAGGTCCTGAGATATTAGGACTTCCGCATGTAAATTTGGATGGGGGGGAGCACAATTGAACCCCTCACTGAATGAATTCTCGAGAATGGGCAGCTAGAAAAAGACCTTATTGACGCCAGCGAGCAAGCAGTGTTGGGAGCTTAGGAAAGAGGGTTCTGGCTGAGGGGTCGGGGAGCCCCAGGTTGGTGCACGCCCGCAGTGCGCCAGCTGCTCTGATCTGGCCTGACTGAACATGACAGTGTCTAGAGAGAAGAGGAAAGCGGAGTTCCCATGGTCCTTGGAAACACCTGTCCTTGGGAGGCATCAGAGCTTTCCCCAGCATTTGGCTCTAGGGCACTTCTCCTCTGGGTCTTCATCCAAGCACGTCAGTAGGTCCAGTCAGTGCCAGCCTTAGCTCCGCTTCACCAGCACCAGGGTGATGGCTTGGCAGGCCCCCAAATACTGCCAAGTCCAGACAGGTCTGCAGAGAGCCAAGGCAGGCCTGGACACTGTAGAGGAGGCTGGGGGCCAAGGCAGCCTCTTTTTCTCTGGGGACAGCACTGGCAACCCCTAAGCCAAATCACAGGGTGACCAAGTGCCCTCAGAGCTCCTGCGCACAGGCTTATGGAAGTGCCCCAGGCCTGGGAGCAGCATGGTGTCCCCAGAGACCTCATGGGCCCCATAGTGACGGGCTCCCTCGATTCCCACTGCCACCAGGTGGAGCTGGCCTCCAGCCCCACCACTCCTCTCCTCATGGGGTTCATGCTCTCCTGCTGGGTTGCCCGCTGCCCTATGGGCAGCAGCAATGTCTGTCGTTCCTTCTCTGGAACATGATAGGAGCTTCTCAAAGGATGCTGCCTGTGTGTTCTCGGCACACAGATTCTGCCCAGTGACTCCTGAGCGGCAGTTTCTCCCTGTGTTCTGGTCTCACCTCGGCTCATAAGTTCTGTGCCCCTCACTCGAAGGGAATGAACTTCCTTTCACACAGGTTCAAGTCCCCACCCTTCCTGGGCACATGGCTCCTGCCCCCTCCTCCATATTCCAACCTCCAGACGGCTGAGAGTCCTGCCAGACTGCCCCTTCACAAACAGAAAGGTTCCACCCTTGTCCTCTTCCTCCTTCTGGGCTGTGGGGTCTGCAAGGCCATCAGCGCCAACCTGGGAAAGCACCGAAGGCCTTTTCTTGCATTGGCCTCTGGGTTCCCCTCACCACCCTCCACACACGAATGATAACTGTGCCATTTTGTCAAAGCACCCAGAAGGTTCTCTTTAAGTTTTCTTTGACTTTGCAAAATAGAAGTCCAAAAGACATTGAGTCGTTTAATAGTGTACACTTGAGTGGATCTGAGTACAAACTCTGGGTCCTCCCAGAACTCACAGCCCCCATCAGGGCTTTTGTGGCAAGCTTGCTCTTTGGCAGAGGAGTCTCGTGTGTTCCCAGCAGCTCCCAGCTGGCCCACTGTATTACTGGCTTCTTTCAGGCACCAGGTCTTATCTCTAGCACCAACTCATTGTCCAGCACATCAGAGAGGTGACCAACTACCAGCTGTGGGCCCTCAGTTGGGCTTTGTGACATGGGAGTCAGGCCTGCCTCCTTGGGGATGGTGAGCACCCAGTGAGGAAGCACTCCAGGCACCCCAGCTCACAGCCTATCCTGCAGTGAGTTACCACGCAGCTGCAGGTGGTCAGCGTCAGCGATGAGAATCATTCCCTGTATGATTTCTTACCCCCAGTGTTGGCTTTTCCTAACCCCAAAATGTAGCACCCCCCTCAATGCTTTGGCCACATGCCTGTCCTAATCCAGAAAGTGTTTGTGTTTTTAAGGTATCATACGCTCGCCCGAGCTCAGAGGTCATCAAAGATGCCAACTTGTACATCAGTGGGCTCCCTCGGACCATGACCCAGAAGGACGTAGAGGACATGTTCTCACGGTTTGGGCGGATCATCAACTCAAGGGTCCTCGTGGATCAGACCACAGGTACCACAGGGGCCTGAGGCATGGGGACAGTATTCCCTAGGTGGGGACTGGGTTGTCTGGGGAAGGCAGATCACCATTTGATTTTAAATGTCATTAGTTATTCTACAAATGAGGACAGTACCAAAATGAGAAAAGTTGGCATTGGTTTGAGGAGGTAAGATGGCATTAAAAGAAGCTGGGGATTAGGCCAGCATTTCATGTACGGTGAAAGCACCAAGAAATTCTCACACCTTCCCTCAGGCAGGTGAATGTCCTGGCCTTGCCCATGAATGGGGTGAAAAGGACACTGCAGGCCAGGTGCAGTGGCTCACGCCTGTAATCCCCAGCACTTTGGGAGGCCGAGGTGGGTGGATCACCTGAGGTCAGGAGTTCAAGACCAGCCTGGCCAACATGGTAAAACCCCATCTCTACTAAAAATACAAAAGTTAGCTGGGCATGGTGGCAAGCCTCTGTAATCCCAGCTACTTGGGGGGTTGAGGCAAGAGAATTGCCTGAACCTGGGAGGTGGAGGTTCCAGTGAGCTGAGATTACGCCAGTACACCCCAGCCTGGGCAACAGAGTGGGACTTGTCTCAAAAAAAAAAAAAAAAAATTGGATACCACAGCCAGGTGTGGTGGTTCAGGCCTGTAGTCTCAGCTGCTCAGGAGCCTGAAGTAGGAGGATTGCTGGAGCCCAGGAGTTCACAGCTGTGGTGAGCCATGATCGCGCCACTGGACTTCAGCTTGGGCAACAGAGCAAGACCCTATTTCTTGGGGACAAAAAACGCTGCTGCACATTTGTCCACTGTGGCTCTCATTGCAGGTGTTTGGGGTGCAGTAATCTGATGGCCCCAAATCCCCAGAATTCAGATGCTCCTCTCTGGGGAGCACATCTAAAGTGCACAGAACACATGGTGGTGAATTCCTCTCTTGGACAGGCAGTCCTGGCCACTTCACTGGCCCCTCCAGGCTGTCTTGGCACTGAACATGGGCTCTGGGTTTTGTGTGACACCATCAGGCAGTGAGGAGCTGGGGACACGCCCGCACTCACAGCTGTGCTCCCGACCCACTGCCTGGCCCGCCTGCCCTGCTAGGCTAGAAACTGGTACACCACCACATCCATGTGCCAAGCCCTGCACATGGCCCCACCTTGGGGATGGGGAGCTCAGGCCACGCTGAGGGGATTTCAGATCGCTCAGCTCTGTTTGGAGTAGGAGTGGGAGTGTGCTGACCAACCAGGAGGGAAGAGTCTGCTCGCCAAACCCAGCGAGGCCTGGGCGTTGTGTGGGTGGTTTTCATATTCCTCCCACCTTGGCTGTGGTGTTCAAATACACCGAGTAGTTGCACCACAGGAAGTCATGCTCTGAGATGACCTCTTTTTGAGAGAACAGCAGTGCTCCCCCAGCAGCCCAGAACCTCACCTTTCATTCGAACACGGGTGGGGCCTTCCTGGCCTGCAGGGTGGAGGGACACGCACATTGTCCTCCATCCCCTGAGCTACATGCTTTGTGGTGGGCAGCCTCATCAGTTTCTCTCCCTCCTCCTGGCCGGCTGTGGGAAGCCCCCCTAGTGCGCACTGGCCCTGCCACTGCCAGCCTTCAGTCCCACTGGGGCCCAAGGAAGGGAAGGGGCCGCTGTGCACTTTATGGGGGCTCTTGGGGACCACAAATAGCCTAGTACAGACTCATGCCCTGGCACTAGACAGTGCTAAAGGAGAGGGCTCACTCACACAGCCTCCTCCGTTCTGCCTTCGCTCTGGAAAGAGGGTCGGGGGATGCCAGTTACCTGATGTAATCCCCTGGTCTGCACCAGAAGAGTCCTGTGGTCCCTGAAGTCCCCTCACTTACCTTAGAAGTGCCAGCTGAGAGAACGATCCTGTTGGGCCAGTGCATGGGTTCATTGCCCCCAACTCTGCACTGGGGCATCTGAGCTGGCTGCGCAGTGCCTGGGGCCGGGGGAGCCAACCTCACTGCCCCACAGTCCACTCCCCTCCAGCCATAGCCCAGCTCTAATGAGGGGATCCTGCTCTCCACTCGGAGCCCCCAGCGTCTAAGAACACGCCCCCAGACACCCAACTCTCCTGGGACTATCCTTAGTCTCTGAGGCACACACAGGCTACAGGCTGGGGGAATACACCCCTGCACACAGCTACTGGGGACTTTGCCTCCTTTCCCTCTCCAAGGTAGTGTCTCCCAGGCTGTTGGGGGTATCTCAGTATTGCCCCCCAGCACCCACTGTGAAACTCAAGGTGGCAGAAGGAACCTTTGGCATCTTTGCAGGGGGGTGAGGGAAGCAGAGAGAAGGGAGCCGGGAGGGTCTCCCCAGCCCTGCTTCCCACCCCAGGGTGCAGAATTGGTAGGAAGATGAGGCTCCTGTCCCGGGGCTGTGGCTCTCCCTGCTGGGGACAGAGGGTGCTTGTTGCTGGCACCTCATGAGGTACACAGTGGGCAGCAGGGAAGAGAAGTGTGTAGCAGGGCAGCGTGTGAAGTTTGTCTTCCTGTGATGGGCTTTTTAGTGTTAAAGAGATGGGGATGGCTGGGCGTGGGGGCTCATGCCTGTAATTCCAATACTTACGGAGGCCAAGGTGAGAGGATGGTTTGACCCCAGGAGTTTAGAACAGCCTGGCCAACATAGTGAGACCCCTACTCTTAAAAAAAAAAAAAAAAAAGATAATGTATTCATCTGGAGATTATGCCATTTCTTGGACTTTGCTGGTAAATTCTAAAAACACAAGGAGGCCGGACGTGGTGGCTCACGCCTGTAATCCCAGCACTTTGGGAAGCTGAGGCAGATAGATCACCTGAGGTCAGCAGTTCAAGACCAGCCTGGCCAACATGGCAAAACCTCATCTCTACTAAAAATAAAAACTGGGCCGGGCGCGGTGGCTCAAGCCTGTAATCCCAGCACTTTGGGAGGCCGAGGCGGGTGGATCACGAGGTCAAGAGATCGAGACCATCCTGGTCAACATGGTGAAACCCCGTCTCTACTAAAGATACAAAAAATTAGCTGGGCATGGTGGCGCATGCCTGTAATCCCAGCTACTCAGGAGGCTGAGGCAGGAGAATTGCCTGAACCCAGGAGGCGGAGGTTGTGGTGAGCCGAGATCGTGCCATTGCACTCCAGCAGCCTGGGTAACAAGAGCGAAACTTCGTCTCAAAAAAAAAAAAAAACTGGCTGGGCATGGTGGCAGGCACCTGTAGTCCCAGCTACTGGGGAGGCTGAGGCAGGAGAATCACTTGAACCTGGGAGGTATAAATTGCAGTGAGCTGAGATTGCACCATTGTACTTGAGCCTGGGTGACAGAGTGAGACTCCATCTCAAAAAATATTAAATATAAAAAATAGAAAACACTGGGAGAACAAAAACCAAAATTGCAGAGCCAAGTTCAGAAAGTATACATTCCTTAAATAATATAGTGAATTGTGGCTGGGTGCAGTGGCTCACGCCTGTAATCCCATGACTTTGGGAGGCTAAAGCAGGTGGATTACCTGAGGTCAGGAGTTCAAGACTAGCCTGGCCAACATGGTGAAACCCTGTCTCTGCTACAGATACAAAAATTAGCTGGGTGTGGTGGTGTATGCCTGTAGTCCCAGCTACTTGGGAGGCTGAGGCAGGAGAATCGCTTGAACCCAGGAGGTGGAGGTTGCAGTGAGCCAAGATTGAGCCATTGCGCTCCAGCCTGGGTGACAGAGCGAGACCCTGTCTCAGAAAAAAATAATATGGTGAATTGCTATTCCCTGTGTTAAACAGCATCCTTTCTGGCCCTGCTTACTCAAGTTTTCTTCATTTCGCTTGCATTTGAAAGCCACTCTACAACACCAGATGAGGAACCCACACTTGCATGCATGCCTTCTCTCTGTTGGGCTGCAGGGTCTTTAGAAACAGAATGATGCCATCTGCTTGGAGCCAGCTTCCCTAAGAGCCAGCCAGCGTCAACTGTCAGTCGTATTTGCCTAAAGTTAGATTTTTGTTTAGGTTTCCAAGACTGACTAAGCTGTCATTCATGTTGTGTGAGAATAAATGAAAGCAGCATCTGCCAGGGTTATGTTTTCAGGTGTTCCTTCTGAGCAGCAGCTCAGAAATGGGCCTGAGCCCCAGAATATTCCTGGCACATGTGCACAGCGCTAGGTGTGACCTTACTAAGGCTGCTATCTGTGTGTTCACCTGGGGCCTGAGGTGTTGGGATTATGGGGCAGCTGGTGGGACCCTCTGGGAAGTGGTGGAGTAAGGTGCCAGGTGAGACATGGAGACAGGACATGGGGACAGTTGGGTGCCTGCTGGACAGGTCACCCAAGGCCCTAGGCTGCCTGGCTTTGGTCATTGTGGTTTTTTTTTTTTTTTTTTTTTTTTTTTTTTGAGACAGAGTTTTCGCTCTTGTTACCCAGGCTGGAGTGCAATGGCGCGATCTCGGCTCACCACAACCTCCGCCTCCTGGGTTCAAGCAATTCTCCTGCCTCAGCCTCCCAAGTAGCTGGGACTACAGGCGCGCACCACCATGCCCAGCTAATTTTTGTATTTTTAGTAGAGACTGGGTTTGTACTAAAACCTTGTTGACCAGGATGGTCTCGATCTCTTGACCTCGTGATCCACCCGCCTCAGCCTCCCAAAGTGCTGGGATTATAGGCGTGAGCCACCGCGCCTGGCCTGGTCATTGTTCTTTACCATGCACCACAGGCCTTTACCTAGAAGAAAAAACCTGACTTAGGACACCCTTTGACTAGAAGTCTTTTTTTTTTTCCCCCTTTAAGAGGTGATATCTTGTTATATTGTCCAGACTGGTCTTGAACTCCTGGCCTCAGGCAATTCTCTCGGCTCAGCCTCTGGAGTAGCTGGGACCACAAGCACAAGCCTTGGCCTGGCTCAACTAAAAGTCTTAAGAACCAGGGTGTTTGGGTTGGGCCATCTGCGGCAGCCTCTCCCACCAGGACACACCGATGACTCCCACCCAGTGATGTCACTCTCAGACTGGCCCCTCAGCTGTCACCTCTCCCACCTGGGCCTTCCTCTGACCTCATCATGTCCTCTCCCCAGGAGAAGGAGCTAGTCCACTGCCCAGTGTACCCTCACTCCCATCTCCCTCAACTGCATCCAGTTTCCAGCCTGCTCCCCAGGTTCCTCAAGGGATGGTGCTACTCGTGTTTCCCTCCCGGGCCTAGCGTATGGACAGGCAGAGGTGGGGGACAGCCATGTTCTCCTTCCATCTGCCTTGCTCGGCATCTCACACCTGTGCCCGGCTGACCAGTGCCGCCCACACCAGGGCAGGCCTCAGGTCTCATGCTGCTCTGTCCAGGATTGGGCTGGGGATCCAGGACTGGCCCTTCCCACACAGGGACCCCAGACCTGCCTGGTGAGCCTGTGGGTAGGTTCAGCTCTGCTTTGCAAGCCTGAACAGCGTTCTGGCCTCATTTGATTCTGATGGCAATTTGGGGCCCACAGGAGGGTGCAGGACCTTAGAGTGGAATATCCCAAGACAAGAGTGAGGGGACAGCAGCAGCACAGACCTGGCAAGGGGACAGCCACAGGACCCCACACCCTCCTGGCGTGAAGGAGAAGGCACGCAGGCTAAGCTGGGCACCTTTGCGGCAGGCTCAGCCACGAGGCCCACTGTCACAGTGGGCCCCAGAGACAGCAGCCAGGTGGGTGGCCCCAGAGCCCAGGGAGGATTTCTCAGACGCAGCCCTCACCCCAACCCTGTTACCCACCGACCCCACAGTACATCCACATACCCATTCTGTGGCAGGCACCTGGCGGCTAAATAGTGACGGCGGATGTGCTGTTTCCTAATGTTGCTTTTTTCCAAATAAGAGCCTTGGGTGTCTCTTGGGGATGTCTGTCACCAAAGTATCTTTGGGCGCCAACACTGGAGTTGTGGCTTCAACCAGGAAGAAAGTCTAAAACTTTAATCTTCTGTTAGTTGTTGATTTTCTTTACTCCATCCATTTGTTTTCACTTTTAGGTTTGATTTTTGTTTATTTCCTTAACCAGGCTTCCAGTCTGGCCCACAGTAGACTGACCTGACTTTTGCTTTTCAGTTTTGAAAGTCCTAGCGTTTTTCCCCCTAACTCCGTTTTTGTTGGTTTGTTAAAAAGGTTTGTCCAGAGGGGTTGCGTTTATCCGGTTTGACAAACGGTCGGAGGCAGAAGAGGCAATTACCAGTTTCAATGGTCATAAACCCCCAGGTTCCTCTGAGCCCATCACAGTGAAGTTTGCAGCCAATCCCAACCAGAACAAAAATGTGGCACTCCTCTCGCAGCTGTACCACTCGCCAGCACGACGGTTTGGAGGCCCCGTTCACCACCAGGCGCAGAGATTCAGGTGGGTCGGGAGGGTGCGCACTCCTGAAAGCCACATGTACCCCCAGTGGCAGGTGACTGCACAGCCACAGAATGGAAACCACAGGAACACTAGACTGATCCCATCAGAAAGCACTTTCAGAATCACTCTGCAGCGCCACACCACAGCCTCCATCAGAAAGGTGTCTGTAGGAAAGCCATTTACTTCCAGCCAGGTGTTGTTTTTCATGGGAATCAAAACAGTGACACCAGCCTGTACAAAGTGGCTCATGTGTGTAATCCTAGTGCCTTGGGTGGCTGAGAGAAGATCGATTGAGCCTAGGAGTTCAAGACCAGCCTGGGCAATATTGCGAGACCCCATCTCTACAAGAAATACAGGACTGGCCAGGCATAGTGGTGTGCTCCTGTAGTTCCAGCAACTCAGGAGGCTGAGGTGGGAGGATGGCTTGAGCCCAGGAGGTTGAGGTTGCAGTGAGCTATGATCACACCACTGCACTCCAGCCTGGGCCACAGAGCCAGAACCTGTCTTAAAAAAAAAAAAAATACAGCACCGGTTCCCACTGGCTCCTGGGAGCATGAGCACTTAGAGCTCAGTGCGCAGTTCCGAGTAACGGGAGAATGGAGTCTCGAGCTTTAAGGATGGTTTCATGCCCAGTGTGGGGGGCATGTAACCTCAGCTATTGGGAGGCTGAGATGGGAGGATTACTTGAAGCCCCGAGTTTGAGCAGCCTGGGCAACAAAGTGAGACCCTTGTTCCTACAAAAAATAATGAAAAAATTAAGTGGGCATGGTGGTACTGGCTTTTAGTTCCAGCTACTCGAAAGGCCAAGGCAGGAGGATTGCTTGAACCCGGGAGGTGAAGGCCGCAGTGAACTGTTTGCACCACTGCACTCCAGCCTGAGTGACAGAGTGAGACCCTTTC
Organism: Callithrix jacchus; assembly: GCF_049354715.1. Classification (NCBI taxonomy): domain Eukaryota; kingdom Metazoa; phylum Chordata; class Mammalia; order Primates; family Cebidae; genus Callithrix; species Callithrix jacchus. The sequence goes on along the minus strand of NC_133523.1, from coordinate 7,502,245 downwards.
TCAAAAAAAAAGAATACTGAATGTTTCTTATCTGTGGGAGAAAAGACGTTACCTTAGGTATACTCAGGTGAGAGCAGATCTTCCAAAGCTTTTAGACATTTGATCAGCAGCCCTAAGGCAGACCTTTTTCAGACACCTGCCTTGTGGAGTCATTTGCATTGGTGAACGCTGGATGAATGCATTCTGTTTATAAGCCCTGTCCTAGAGGGGAGCAGTTTTCCTGGATTTCTTAGTCCTTCCATCCTGAAAATGGTTCTGACTATGGGATCAAGTGGGATAGAGACGGTGAGAGTCAGTGCCCTGGACTCCAGGAGCAGGTGTGCTGCAGCCTCAGAAACAGCAGAGGTCTCAATGTCAGGGCTGTTTTGTTTTGTTTTTGACAAAACCTCAAGGAGGGCACTGACACTTGTTCTTGTCAGGTATGACAAGAACAGATTTCCCACTATTTTTATTTTTAATGTTTTTTTCTTTGTTGAGATGGGGTTTCACTGTGTTGCCCAGGCTGATCTTAAACTCCGGGCCTCAAGTGATCCTCCTACCTCGGCCTCCCAAAGTTCTGGGGGTATAGTCATGAGCCTGGCTCAATTATAGTCATAATTGTTTTAACAGTGAGGCTGGGTGGGTGCTGCTCACTGCCACACATGCTGCGGTGAGAGGTGTTATTCTCATGGCTGTTACCCAGCGTTTTCAGCCTAGCTCAAGTTCCAAAGCTGGCCTGCCTGCCTTGATGATTCTGGTTTGAAGATAAGGCTAGGGAAGCTCCTCTGGACAGAATGGAGCTGAATTTTAAAATTCAGCTATGGAAATCTGATCGTATAGTCGGCAGTGCTCTTGATGGGGCAGGCCATGTGGGTGGTGGCATTGGGTGAACTATTCCTTAGCCTAGAAGGAAAACAGGGAAGGTTGGAGGAGGAGACGCAGGACTTTGGTCCCAGTAATGAGAATGAGAAAAGAAAGGGGAAAGCAGAGGAGCAGACATTTCTGGTCTAGCAGGAAAGTGAGTGACAGGGCAACCACCGAGACAAAGTGATAGAAGGAAGCGGGAAGGACAGGAGAGCCCGGAGGGAAAGAAGAGAAGATTTGCCACAGGAGGTTGAGAGAAGAGGAGGAAGAAAGACCCAGACAGCAGGCAGTCTACAGTCAGTTCCTATCACGTCTGGAAAAGCCCAGAGGTAAGGGATGGAAAAGAATTGGGGTTGGAGGAAAAGAGGGGTAAAGATTTATGACTGTCAAGACCGAAGAAATCAGCAGGAGAGAAACTACCAACAAGAGTAATTTCTGAGAATGCTGGGTGTGTTGACTCAGCCTGTAACCCCAACACTTTGGGAGGCCTAGGTAGGAGGGTCACTTGAGCCGAGGAATTTGAGACCAGCCTGGACGACATAGTGAGACCTTGACTCTACAAAGAAATATAAAAATTAGCCCAGCATGGTGGCACGTACCTGTGGTCCCAGCTACTCAGGAGGCAGGAGGATGACTTGAGCCTCAGAGTTTGAGATCAGACTGGACAACATAGTGAGGCCCTGTCTCAAAAAAAAAAGAAAGAAAATCATCCTTGGGCTAGTGAGCTGTCCCTTGGGGGCTGGTGTCTTCTCATGTTTGTCGAGAAGGTGAATCTGTTTAATGACACTTGAAGGCATTCGCTGACCCCAGATGGGGCCTGAAGGGGCTGCACTTGGCTGACAGGGCCACAGCCTGAAGCCCAGTTTTATTTTGGAACAGGCAATGCTTCTCTGCATGCATCGTGTGGCTTCACAGATGCTGGTACTCAGATATTCCCAAGCTGACCCTCAGACCTTTAGTTTTGTAATTTGAGAAAGTTGTAGAGGGCAGCATGGCTTTAGGAACTGTTGTCATCTACCTTAATCCTTATCGCATCATCTATACATTTTCAGAAGGCTTTATTTTAGTTGAGTTTCAGTTTTCTGAGGTTTTGTTGTTGTTTTCCTAGAGATGAGGTCTCTCTGTGTTGCCCAGGCTGGTCTCAAACTCCTGCTCTCAAGTGATCCTCCTGCCTTGGCCTCCCAAAGTTTTGGGATTCTAGGCTTGAGCCACCATGCCTGGTGTTTTTTATGTGAATAAAAGTATTGCTGTGGAAAGAGCCCCATGTGTGTGGTCAAGTTTGGTGAGCCTGCAGCTGCTGGCGTCCCAGAGCCCATCCTTGTCCCTTGAGTTCTCAGCCCTCAGTGGTTTGGCCCCTGGCCCTCATGGGATGTTGGGCCCCAGCTACAGAAGGTTGGTTGCCTGGTGCTTGGGAATGAATTCTTATGCCTGCAGTGGTTGTGGCATAGATGTACTCTAACCAGAGACCACTGGACTGTGAACCCTTGGGGGTGGGTCATGATGAGGGGAAGGTGCAAAATTTGGAAAAAGGAGTTCTCCAGTCCCTGCACGCACCCTCACAGTACGCGAAGAGTTTCCTCCAGGGACAGCTGAGGCTGTTAGAGTATTTTTACCCTCAAAGAAGGACCAGGAGGCCAGGCCTGGTGGCTCACACCTATAATCCCAGCACTTAGGGAGGCCGAGGTGGGCAGATCGCGAGGTCAAGAGATGAAGACCAGCCTGGCCACCATGGTGAAATCCCATCTCTCCTAAAATACAAAAAATTAGCCCAGCATGGTGCCACATGCCTGTGATCCCGGCTATTTGGGAGGCTAAGGCAGAATCGCTTAAAACCTGGGAGGTGAGGGTTGCAGTGAGCCAAGATCGAACCACTACACTCCAGCCTGATGACAGAGTGAAACTCCATCTCAAAAAAAAAGAACCAGGAGAAGTGCCCATCATCTAAACTGTGGGCAGCTGCAGAAGCCACTAAACAGACCCCCCCCACATACACAGTGGGAAGAGTGGAGGACACCAGCCAGCCTCTCAAGTCAGCTCCTCACAGAACAGGGTCCCACCCTCCACTACCATATTTAATTCTTCCCAGTTTAAAAACGTCATGGTTTTGACCCATGCAGTGTCTCGACCGTGAGCACCTCGTGGCCGCGCAGAGCGGGAAGGGGCCCAGCGGCCATGGTCAGCCTGCATCCAGGCCAAGCCCCATCCCCAGGACACCTGCACCAACCTTGGCCTGACACTGTGCTCTCTGTTCGCCAGGTTCTCCCCCATGGGTGTCGATCACATGAGCGGGCTCTCTGGCGTCAACGTGCCCGGAAACGCCTCTTCAGGCTGGTGCATTTTCATCTACAACCTGGGGCAGGACGCCGACGAGGGGATCCTCTGGCAGATGTTTGGGCCCTTTGGCGCCGTCACCAATGTGAAAGTGATCCGCGACTTCAACACCAACAAGTGCAAAGGGTTTGGCTTTGTGACCATGACAAACTATGAAGAAGCCGCGATGGCCATAGCCAGCCTGAATGGCTACCGCCTGGGGGACAAGATCTTACAGGTTTCCTTCAAAACCAACAAGTCCCACAAATAACTCGCTCATGCTTTTTTTTGTACGGAATAGATAATTAAGAGTGAAGGCGTTGAAACTTTTCTTGTTAGTGTACAACTCATTTTGCGCCAGTTTTCACAAGTGTTTGTCTTTGTCTGAATGAGAAGTGAGAAGGTTTTTATACTCTGGGATGCAACCGACATGTTCAAATGTTTGAAATCCCACAATGTTAGACCAATCTTAAGTTTCGTAAGTTATTTCCTTTAAGGTATCTATTAAACAGAAATCTAAGTAGAACTGCATTGACTAACCAGTCCCTCTGGATGGTGGTGAACCTGAAGCATGCTTTAACCTCTAAGACTGTCTAACACGCGTTTCATTCAGTGTCTCCACAGACCGGGTAGCAAAAAAAAAAAAAATCACCTTTTAGTTTTAGTTTTGAATCTAAAGATGTTAGACAGATGCTGAGTGTGCGTTTTCTCAACCGCTTCACCATTTTAAGCAATGTGTATGCTTTGGTTGACAGGAAGTTGCTTCTCCAAGCAGGTCCCGTTGCCACCTCCTGCTCACTCTGTCCCGGGCTCTGCCGAGTGGTCCTGGGAATGGCAGCGGGCCCGTCCAGTGTGGGCCACCACTGGGGCTGGGGCCACATGCCGGGCCAGGCCCTCCAGAGAAGGACACAAACGTGTTTTGTAAGCCCAGGCACCAATGGGAACGGACCAAAGAGTTTCAGGGAAACTCCAGTATATTCCAGAGTCAGATCTAAGCTCCAGGCACGCCTGAAGATGTGTTGCTACTCTGACGCCCCGAGTTTCTGTCCACACATTGCATGCATGGCGCCCCCCACATTGGATACTCTTGTTCACGACCATTTCTCCCATTTCTAAGAGCATTTAACATAGCTTGGAGGCGTAAGATGGCTCTGTATTTTAATAACACAGAAACATTTGAGCATTGTATTTCTCGCATCCCTTCTCGTGAGCGCTTAGACCTTTTTCTATTTTAGTCGGATTTTGTTTTGAAATTTTGCTTTTGTATGAACACTCAGCAGAAAAGTACTTACTTCTTGCCAGTTATCTATTAACCAAAACCTTTGATTTGTAGTTTTAAAGATTAACCCTCAAAGTTCTCTTCATAACTGCCTTGACATTTTGGGTTGTTCTGTTCTGTTAATTTTCTTTTGCTTTTTTGTGTTTTTTGTTTGTTTTTACTTTTGCATTTAAGACCATTAAATTTGATTTTGTTTTGCTCGAATTTTGTTTTGTTTTTTATTTTACCTTTTCTTTCTTTTTGGTTAGGGAAGGTGCAGACGGCCCAACATTCAGGGAGGAGTCATAAGATCTTAAGAAACCGATACTTGCCTCAAGCAAAAGCATTTCTGAATTTGTGACGCAGGAATGTGCAGTCACAGACTAGTGGCTTTTAAACCGGGAGCCCGGAGGAAGGGTAAAAGAGAAAGCCTGTGAGATAGCCAGAGCCAGATCTCCCAAAACTCCTCAGGACTGGGATCTGGTTTTTATAAATAACTAGTATACAGAGAGAATCAAAAACAGGATAACTTAGTACCAGCAGTTTTTAACCTTGACGCAAGACTAAAACGTGACATTAGGCTGTTTTTTTTTAGTAACTGCTATCATGAGATGACGGCTGTATTTATCTGTTTATTTATGTCTATTTATTTATTGAAGTGGGAAACTGAGCAATAGGCAGGCACCGCCATCCCCAGAGCAGGTCAGCATCTTGAGAGGCGCCTGTACAATTGAGGATGCCCGTCCCCTCCCCTTTCCCTGATCTTTTACTGAGGGGCTGTGTGCACGATCCTTGCAAATTGACAATGTTGCCATCCATACCCAGGCCCTGTCTCATAAAAGTCGGCCTGGTGCCACGGAGGACCTCCTTCCTCCCACAGAATCCCAGATACTCAGGAAAAGCCAGAGCCAAGGCCTGTTTGCCTGGATTCAACACAAAAGAGGGTTGCTGCTCTGTTGCCCCAGAGCACTCTCCACCCTGGGACCAGAATGTTTTCCTGGAAAAATAAGCCTTTCAGGTTTCCCCAGGCCAACATCTTCTGATGGAAGGTGGGATTCCCGCTTCTGAAACTCATCCTCAAGTCTCACTCCCCACATGCCTATAGCTAGCGTTCAATAGAGAACTCTGTCTTAAGCTTCAACCGTGAAAATGATGACGGGCCTGTAGCCAGCACCTCAGCTTCTTTCCTCGCTCCCTTTTGTCTGAATCCTATCCATTGTTCTGATGCTGGGACAGGTGAGAAGAAACTGTGACATGTATGAGCCTTTGAAAGTTCCCTGAAGTTTCTCAGTTCAGGAAATTCTCATTTCATGTGGTCTCCGCTGTCTGAACAGCCTTCTAGCTAAAAACAAACAAAAACAATGCATTTCTTTGGGAGTAACAAGCTTGTGGAAGGATTTAGCTTTTGAACTGTCACTGCTGAAAAGCAATCTTCATTCCCATCGAGGTTCTAGTTGCTGGCCCTGTGTCCTCAAAGTGCATTACATCTTACCAAGGCCTATTTGCAAAGGGGAGACCCCTTTTCTTAAAAGGCACAACCCAAAAGAAACCATTTGTTAGAACATTTTACATAGATCAGTCGTATTTGTATTTAGCAAAAATGAGTGCTCTCCTTTTGTTTGGGAATTTTGATGAAAAAGCGTTCAGAGTAGATAATGTTCATTTATATCAAAAATCTGGTTTGGTAAATACCAAAGAGGCTTTGATTGAATTCTCTTTTGACCTGTGTAACTTCTGGTAGTTAGACCCCACACAGCTCTGAATTTATGAACCTGTTTCTAAATGAATTCTCCCTTGTTCCCCTTGGCTCTGCCATTACTTCATTTCCAGTGTAATTTGCCAAGCCACAGTTTTATGTGCTGGCTGTGCCTCTAGTCGCAGCTCTGTGACTGATTTCCCTCCCGGGTGCTGAGCCTCCTCCCCAGCCACCATCATGCGTGAATATCCTGAAATTTATGGGCTTCCTTGGGGGCCCACCCGTGGGTGGTGCTGGGTGGGTTCCGCCACCTTCTCCTGGAAGGTGAGCCTTTCCCTTTTCCCTGGCCACGGGCAGCTGCCTTAACCTCTTGAGAGTCTGCACTTGGCCTTAGTCTTGGAGACCCAGCCTCCAGGAACTGAACTGTGCTGCTGCTGGGAGCCAAGGCCGGCCCTTTGGAGCCGGCAGCCCTGGGGGTCCCTGCTGGATCAGAGAAACAGAAGCACCCGAAGACGGTTAGTGGCAATTCCTCTACCCGGTTTGCTTCCAAACTGGTGCCATTTGTCCACCAGGCATTGGAAAGACATGACCTACCCAGTCCGGCATCGGACTTGAAAATTGAAATTGACATCCTTCAGCTGTTACATTTCACATCAGATTCAGCCCCATGTGCTTTTCACAGCCTTCCTATGATTGGATGAAAAGAGAATAAGAATTTCAGCTGACAGAAGGCCTCTATCCTCCATCTTTTCCACTCACCCCTTGACTTCAATCCCCTCCCATCTTCCCCTGACCTACCTCACCTACAGCTCCTTAGGAGAGAATCCCCAGGGTTCAGCAGACTCTGGGGCTGGGGGGGATCCTGTCCCCAAACTTCCCAAGACAGCCCTGAAGTCACAAGTGCTTTCTTTTAAGTGGCATTGGCAATTGGCACATTCTTAACAATGGCAATAGAACCTGAATTTTGAATCCCAGGCAGGGTTCACGTTTCCAAACCTTTTGATTTTCCCCTGACCTCTAATGACCGTATCCTATTTTTCTACAACCTTTCAGTGACATAATTCAGGGGTTTTTTTCTTGGCCATTTAAAAAACTTTTTTCTTTTTCTCGCTTGTAAGTCACTGCCAGTACCTAAGGTAGGCTAACGGAGACTTTGACAGGACTGGATTTTTCTTTCATCAGAAGGGAAGCCTTTTCCGTTGGTTTGGGGCCACCTCTTTGACCATGACCACGTGATGTTCCGTTTACAGTGACTTGCTTTGGGGGAGGGGGAGGCTCTCAAACGATTCCCATGTTGTACAGTAGATGGTTAGACTTTTTGTATATTAGTGTGTTTTAAGTTATTGATTTGTTTTATATAAAATAATTTATTTTTCAGGTGCCATTTTTCATTTTAACTTTGTTTTTACATGGGTTTGTTTTCAATAAAGTCTGACACTGGTGTCCAAAAGTCAACAATAAAATGAATCCCATTGTGTTCTTTTGAAGATGCTTATGTAACTTTTAAGCTTTTTAAATTATTTTCAGAAAAAAAAACAAAACCCCTTATCAGTTTTCCATCACCCCATTGCCTTTTTATTTTTTTTTAAATCCTTGTGAATAAATGTTCCTTAGTGTTTTAGGAGGAAAAAGCAAACCTAGATTTTGATAACCCAGAAGACTTCAGATTAATAAAGAAGCTTTGAAAGAAGACCATTTTTCAAAATTTTAGTGAAGTGTGAATATTTTTTGTCAATGGCTTTCTCAAAGAGAATGAAACTTTTGCACCATTTTCAGAGTTTTTATAGAGATGCCAAATTGATATATTTACATGTAATGGAAACATGAAAAAGTTTTATTAAACAATTGTTCATAGCTGTGTAGACATTTTAATTCAGTTTCCAAAGCTCTCAAAAAAGCGTATTTTTGAAGTATGGAGTGATGCGGTTTGGGGCGTGGCTTTTGGTTCCAAACGACTCAATTGTCCAGATACTCAGTTCTTTCTACAGGGATCAGGTTTGTGTTAAACGCTGTATGTTAACTATGACTGGAATTCTGTGATATTTTGGTAATAAATGAAGTGGGATCATTGAGATGTGCTGGTGTAGGGGTGATGGTGTGTGACTTGTGAGCAGCCCACAGCCCAGTAATAGAGTGCCAGGGGTCAGGGGACCTCTTTCCTCCAAGGTAAGGCTGGGCCAGGCCCCAGGAGGTGGAGCCTGAAGACAGCTGACCCCTCCAGGGGAAGCCCAATGCAGGTGTGCCCTGTGCCAGCTCACCCCTGGCCCTTCAGCTCCCACCCAAATATTTCCTCTTCTCCCCCAAGACCCATTGCCCCTCTTCTCCAGGTTCACAGGTCAGTGGGCCCAGTGAGTGGCCCCTGGGTATGGCCCCCCTCCATCTGCTTCCCACTCCAGCGCTTCCCCACCAGTGACCTGAGGATCCTGCCTCTTCCCCCGTCTGTATGTGGAACCACAGTTGGGTTACTCCTGAGCCCTGGGGCCATCTGGAGTGTCCCCTCTGTGAGACTGATCTCCTGGGGGGTGGGAATGGTTACAAGCAAAGGGGTCTCAAGGTTGGAGAGTCCAGGTTTGAATCCTGGCTCTGCCACCACTCCCTCGTGTGCAACATGGGGAAAGTCCCTGGCTCCCCAAGTCTCTGCTCTCCCCTCTGTGAGATGGGTCCACGCTACCCACCCCCTCCAGATCCTCAGGAAAATGAGATCAAGTAGGGATGGTGACAGCTGCTACCAATAATCAGAAGGACAAGGTGGTCACGTTCAGCACCCAGAGAGCTGAGCTAACATCAGCCTGCGGGTGGGCCTCTCAGAAGGCATTTACGGAGCCTGTTTTCAAGTTGCTAGTTTATTATGTGTGCGTCTGGTGGGTGTGCATTCATCTTCTCTTCCAGACATGGCTAAATGATCCCTCGACTTCTGGGAAAACCCTGTGTTGTCCGACACCACCTGGGGCCAAAGGGCCAGGGCTGTCTTCCAGCCAGAGGGCACGCAGGGCCATCCTTCTGGTGTTCAGACCCCAGGAGCCAACGGCTGGGGCTCCTGGAACTTTCAGGCTCAGGCTAGTGGATCTCCTGACCAACCTGTAAACCCAGGAGAAAGGGTCTGGGTGTCTGCACCTCCCCAAATTAAGAATGCATCTGCCTCCCCCAGGGGAGCATCATTTCAAAGGAGATTCGGCTTTTTTTTGAGATGGAGTTTTGCTCTTGTTACCCAGGCTGGAGTGCAATGGCGCAATCTCGGCTCACTGCATCCTCCGCCTCCTGGGTTCAGGCAATTCGCCTGCCTCAGCCTCCTGAGTAGCTGGGATTACAGGCACGCACCACCATGCCCAGCTAATTTTTTGTATTTTTAGTAGAGACGGGGTTTTGCCATGTTGACCAGGATGGTCTCGATCTCTTGACCTCACGATCCACCCATCTCGGCCTCCCAAAGTGCTGGGATTACAGGCGTGAGCCACCGCGCCCGGCCCCTCGGCTTTTTTTTTTTAAGACAGAGTCTTGCTCTGTTGCCCAGATTGGAGTGCACTGGCACAAGTCAGCTCACCACAACCTCTGCCTGCCTGGCCCAAGCAGTTTCGGCCTCAGCCTCCTAAGTAGCTGGGATTACAGGCCCACACCACCACACCCAGCTAATTTTTGTATTTTTAGTAGAGACAGGGTTTCCCCATGTTGGCCAGGCTGGCCTCAGGTGATCTCCTCAGAGTGCTGGGTGTGCTAGGATTACAGGCACGAGCCACCACGCCTGGCCTGAAAACCTGTTTCTCCCTGGTGATGCCAGGGTCAGAGACTCACCTTGAGAAGCAATAAATTTAGGAGAGTCTCATTTGTGAGACGAACCTTAATGAAACCTGACAGTCCCCATCTACCCCTCTGCTCCAGGGATGACTTCCAATCCCCAACTCACCCCAGAATTCAGAGCCCGAGAGGCCCCAGCCCTAAGCGAGGCCTCCCATGCATGGCGGGCAACGCTTGCATTCCACCAGACCTCTCCAGACGCTCGACTCTATGGGGGCCAGTTTCATTGCTCCCTTCAAGGTCAAGGGTCTGAGGCCTGCATCCTCTTGTCCTTGGGTTTTGTGTGTGTGTTTCAACCTCAATCATTTTTTTTTAGCACAATTTAAAAGGGTTTCTGGAAGAGAAGAAGAAACAGACCTGCATTGTCCCGGAGAGCCACAGTTTGTGTTTAGTAATACGAGAGCTGAGTTGTGACGTGAGAGTGTCTTTATTGGCGGGGGTGGGGGGGTGCAGCAAAGAGACCTTTGACCCTCTGCTGCCCTGGGTCCTCTGCCATAATGACTTCAGGAAGCCATTTTTTTTTTTATTTTTTTGAGATGGAGTCTTGCTCTGTCGCCCAGGCAGTGCAGTGGCACAATCTTGGCTCACTGCAACCTCCACCTCCCAGGTTCAAGCATTTCTGCCTCAGCTTCCCAAGTAGCTGTGATTACAGGCATGTGCCACCACACCCGGCTAATTTTTGTGTTTTTAGTAGAGACCCATCTCTAGTTCATCATATTGGCCAGGCTGGTCTCAAACTCCTGACCTCAGGTGATCCACCTTGGCCTCCCATAGTGCTGGGATTACAGGCATGAGCCACCTCTCTGGGCTGGGAAGCCACCTTGAAATCTCGCAACAGCCCTGTGGGCAAGAGAGCATTGGTCCCAGGTTAAGGACTTAAAAATGTTCTACCCCACCCAGGTGGGCCAACCTATGAGGACCCACCCACTGAGCAACAGGGAGAGCAGACTGGGAACCCCTACCCCACACAGTAGGGGAGCAGAGTTTCAGGGTGCTCTGAGCAGCGGGGGCAGGGTATTTAGGGGAGTAACATTGTGCCAGGAAGGATGCGATGGCTAATGTTAGCTTTTTGCTTTACACAGTACTTGACCTCATGCACCCATTTCACAGATGAGACCGCGGAACTCGGCGGATTGGAAAGCACACGCTGTGCTGGCAGTCATTTTCTTAGTTTGGCGTAGAGCATCATGGCTTTCGGCCGCCCCCTTAGTTTTGTGCCTCTGAACTTTCAAGGTTTAGATGGGTGGGAAGTTGAGGGTGAGCAGGAGGCTGAGTACTGCCTGCACGACCTGCAGGGGCACAAGGGGCCTATGGGCTCAGGGTCAGACACCAGAGAGTCCTGGACACCCCCAAGCTCTCGCCACAGTTCTTGCAGCCACTGCAAAGCAAGCAAGGAAATCTCCCCTCAAGCCCCTCCAAGGAGAAGAGATGGTTTCTGATCCCCGCCTCACTGCAATATTCAGGGCCCGAAAGGCCCAGCCCCGAGTGAGGGCCCTGTGCCTGGCGGTGGATGCTCAAGCTCCACCAGACCCTCCGGACCCCTGCCTCTGTGAGGGCTATTTTCCTTGCTCCCTTCAAGGTTGAGGGTCTGAGGCCTGCATCCTTTTTCCCATGGGCTTTGTGTGTGTGTTTCAACCTCAGTAATTTCTTAGCACAATGTAAAAGGATTTCTGGAAGAGAAGAAGAAACGTAGACACCTGCACTGTCCAGAAAACCACAGTTTGTGAGCCGAGTCATGACATGAGTGTGTTTTTATTGGGGGTGGGTGGACAGAGCCTGAGGACTTTCCGGCAACTTGCCCTGAGAGCTGGTACGAGGCGGGAGGATCGCTTGAGCTCAGGAGTTCAAAATCTGTGGGTACATAATAGGTGAATATACTCACTGGCTACAGGACATATGTTGATACAGGCATGCGATACACAGTAATCACATCATAGCGGCCGGACACGGTGACTCACGCCTGGGATCCCAGCCCTTTAGGAGGCTGAGGCGGGCAGATCACTTGAGCTCAGGAGTTAGAGAGCCTGGCCAACATGCTGAAACCCTGTCTCTACAAAAAGTGTAAAAATGAGGCCGGGCACGGTGGTTCATGCCTGTAATCCCAGCACTTTGGGAAGCTAAGGTGGGCTGATCACTTGAGCTCAGGAGCTCAAGACCAGCCTGGCCAACATTGTGAAAACCCCATCTCTACTAAAAACACAAAAATTAGCTGAGCGTGGTGGCACATGCCTGTAATCCCAGCTACTCAGGAGGCTGGGGCAGGAGAATCACTTGAACCTGGGAGGTGGAGGATGTAGTGAGCCCAGATCATGCCACTGTACTCTGTCTAGCCTGGGTGACAGAGCAAGACTCCATTAAAAAAAAAAAAAAGCCAGGTGAGGTGCTATAATGGACCTGGGGCCTCTAAAGAGAGATGCCCAAACCCCCCATAGGGATTCCACTTGGAAAGTCTGGAATCCAAGTGGGAGGAAATGACACCTTGGCCACAGCCACTTTTTGAAATTTTTGTAGAGACAGAGTCTCACATTGTGTCGCCCAGGCTAGAGTGGATGTCATCATAGCTCACTGCAGCCTTGACTTCCCAGGCTCAAGAGATCCTCCTACCTCAGCCTCCCAAGTACATGGGACTACAGGTACATGCCACCACACCCTATTTTTTTTTTTTTGAGACTGAGTTTCGCTCTTGTTACCCAAGCTGGAGTACAATGGCACGATCTCGGCTCACCACAACCTCCGCCTCCTGGGTTCAGGCAATTCTCCTGCCTCAGCCTTTTGAGTAGCTGGGATTACAGGCACGTGCCACCATGCCCAGCTAATTTTTTGTATTTTTAGTAGAGACGGGGTTTCACCATGTTGACCAGGATGGTCTCAATCTCTTGACCTCGTGATCCACCCGCCTCGGCCTCCCAAAGTGCTGGGATTACAGGCTTGAGCCACCACCGCGCCCAGCCCTTATTTTGTTTTATTTATTTATTTTGAGATGGAGTCTCGCTCTGTTGCCCAGCTGCAGTGCAGTGGCGCAATCTTGGCTCGCTGCAATCTCTGCCTCCTGGGTTCAAGCGATTCTTGTTCCTCAGCCTCCCGAGTAACTGGGATTACAGGTGTCTACCACCATGACTGGCTAATTTTTGTATTTTTAGTAGAGATGGGGTTTCGCCATGTTGGCCAGGCTAGTCTTGAACTCCTGACCTTGTGATCCACCTGCCTTAGCCTCCTAGAGTGCTGGGATTACAGGTGTTAGCCACTGCACCTGGCTTTTTTTTTTTTCCTAGCCAGTCTAACTCCGTCACCCAGGCTGGAGTGCAGTGGCATGGTCTTGGCTCACTGCAACCTCTGCCTCCCAGGTTCAAGCAATTCTCCTGCCTCAGCCTCCCGAGCAGTTGGAATTACAGGTGCATGCCACCACACCAGGCTAATTTTTTGTATTTTTAGTAGAGATGGGGTTTCACCATGTTAGCCAGATAGTCTCAATCTCCTGACCTTGTGATCCACCCACCTTGGCCTCCCAAAGTGCTGAGATTACAGGTGTGAAACCACCGTGCCCGGCCAATGCCTGGCTTTTACATTAATTTTTGAGACAGGGTCTCCCTCTGTTGCCCAGGTGAGAGTGCAGTGGTGCAATCACAGCTCACTGCAGCCTCGAATGCCTGGGCTCAATCACTCCTCCCACTTCAGCTTCCAAGTAGCTGGGACCACAGGCATGTGCCACCATGCCCAGCTGACAGATTCTCTTTTGTATGCTAGCAGCGTGGCCCTGGGCAACCCCCTTCTGCTCGGGAAGCCTTGGGTGCTGCATTGCATTGGTATAAGAGAGCTAATGATAATCCCTGTCTCCCGGGGCTGCCAGGTTAAATAAGATACAGCCTCCAAAGGCCAGGCAGACGCTTTGGCACAGTGGTGGTAGGCACTAGTGCCAGCAGCTATAATTATACCTCGAGAAGGAGAACTGGAGATGGAGGAGTCCACTGGGTGGAAAGGCCAGGCAGAAGGCAGACAGATGGCAGGGACCTGCGGGCAGTAGCCAGTGTGAGTGGGTAGGGGCTGTGAGCCAGAGGAAGGAGGCTGAGGGGCACCTGCATGGGTTGGCTCTGCCTGCAGTTAACAGAGCACCCAGGCTGCATGGCTTCAGTCACAGAAGTGCATTGTCTCACAGTCCTGGAGGCTAGAAGTTTGAGATAAAGGTGACGGCAGGGTCCGTGTCTTCTGAGGCCTCTCTCCTTGACTTGTAGATGGCTGTCTTCTCGTGTCTTCTCATGGTCGTCCCTCTGTGTGTGTCTGTGTCCTAATCTCTGCTGCTTTTTAAATTTTTATTTATTTATTTATTTTTGAGATGGAGTCTCACTCTCAGGCTGGAGTGCAGTGGCACGATCTCGGCTCACTGCAACCTCCGATTCCCGGGTTCAAGCGATTCTCCTGCCTCAGCCTCCCAAGTAGCTGGGACCACAGGTGCGCGCCACCATGCCCAGCTAATTTTTGTATTTTCAGTAGAGACGGGGTTTCACCATGTTGGCCAGGATGATCTCGATCTCCTGACTTTGTGATCCACCTGCCTTGGCCTCCTATAGTGTTGGGATTACAGGCATGAGCCACATTGCCTGGCCTAATCTCTGCTTCTTATAAGGATACTGGTCCTGCTGGATTAGGGCCCATACCCTAATAATCTCATTGTACTTTGTTTATTTACTTTTACTTTTATTTTATTTTTTGAGATGGAGTCACACTTTGTCACCCAGGCTGGAGTGCACTGGTACGATCTCAGCTCACTCACTGCAACCTCCACCTCCCAGGTTCAAGTGGTTCTCCTACCTCAGCCTTCGGAGTAGCTGGGATTACAGGCATGTACCACCATGCCTGGCTACTCTTCACTAATTTTTTTTTTTTTAGACGGGGTCTCTCTCTCTCTGTTTCCCAGGCTGGAGTGCAGTGGTGCTATATTGGCTCACTGCAACCTCTGCCTCCTGGGTTCAGGCAATTCTCCTGCCTCAGCCTTCCAAGTAGCTGGGGTTATAGGCGTGTGCCACTATGCCCGGCTAATTTGTATTTTTAGTAGAGATGGGGTGTCACCATGTTGGCCAGGCTTGTCTTGAACTTCTGACCTTAGGTGATCCACCTGCCTTGGCCTCCCAAAAAGTGCTAGGATTATAGGCATGCACCACCGTGCCCAGCCTCTTCACCAAATTTTTAGTGTACAATGCAGCATTAACTATGTGTACATTGTTGTAAAAATCTAGAATGCATTACAAATGTGCATGTCATCCTTGGCCAAGGGCCATGCTAATTTTTTCACTCTTGTTCCAATTTCAGCATGTGCACTGTCCAGGCAAGTACCCAGCCAGAATTCTGGCCTACAGAACGGCAAGATGATAAATGGCTATTGTTTTGAGCATCTAAGTTTGTGGTAATTTGTTATACAGAAATAGAACAATTATAGCCAGGCGTCGTAGCAACTGTCTGTAGTCCCAGCTACTCGGGAGGCTGAGGCAGGAGAATCACTTGAACCCAAGAGGCAGAGGTTATGGTGAGCTGAGATTGCGCCATTGCACTTCAGCCTGGGCGACAAGAGCAAAACTTCATCTCAAAAAAAAAAAAAAATAGAAAAATTAATACTCTATCTACCCAAGATTGTTAGAGGAATGTATATTTGTTTTTGTCATTTTGGAGACAGGGTCTCACTCTTGCTGTGTCACCAAAGCTGGAGTACAGGGGCATGATCACAGCTCACTTGCAGCCTTCACCTCCAAGCCTCAAGCAATCCTCCTGCCTCAGCCTCCCAAGTAGCTAATATTGTTGGAAGATTTAAAAGAGATGACACATGGTCAGCATTTGGTACAGAACCTGGTGCCTGAGCAGTGCTAATAAATGTTTACTGGTGTTGATATCACTCAACAAAGACAGGGTTTTACTTTGTTACCCAGGCTGGAGTGCAGTGGCACAATCATAGCTCACTGCAGCCTCACTCTCATGTGCTGAAGCTATTTTTCTGCCTCAGCCTCCCAAGTAGCTGGGACCACAGGCAGGCATGTGCTACCACACCCAGCTAGTTTTCTTTAAAAAAAATATTTTTTAGAGATGAGGTCTCACAATGTCACCCAGGCTGGTCTTGAACTCCTGGCCTCAAGTAATCCTCTAGCCTCAGCCTCCCAAAAGTGCAGGAATTACAGGAGTAAGCCACCGTGCCAGCAGAGGCTCTTTCATTCATTTTGAAATAGCCAGGCGTGGTGGCTCATGCCTGTAATCCCAACACTTTGGGAGGTTGAGGTAGATGGATCACCTCAGGTCATGAGTTCGCGACCAGCCTGGCCAATGTGGCCAAACCCCGTCTCTACTAAAAATACAAAATTTAGCTTTAGGAGGGTGAGGCAGGAGAATCGCTTGAACCCGGGAGGTGGAGGTAAGTCAAGATTGTGTCACCACACTCCAGTCTGGGTGACAGAGTGAGACTCCATCTGAATCTGAAAAAAAAAAAAGACATGATGGTCAGGTCCCCAAGTGACTGCCTGGGGCTCCCAGAAGAGCATCCTCCTACCTGCACCAGCCCCTTCCCTTCCCATTCCCACAGCGCAGGGGTTCTCTATTCCCATCTCCTCCCAGACTGGAGCAAAGCAGAAATCCACACTCCTTCTACATCCTTTCAGGCTATGAGCAAACTTCCCAGCCCCTGCTCTCTCCTCTCTCCACTCCCTCCCGGAGAAACGGGCATGGACACACTGCTCCCTAGGGCACCCCAGCCCTACTCTATCTCCTCCACTCCTTCCTCCCTACCAGCACAGCATAAAAACACACTCGGGCTTCTGCAGTTACAACCAACTCCTGGGTGGGTCATGCCTGTAATATCAGCACTTTGGGAGGCTGAGGCAGTTGGATCACTTAAGGTCAGAAGTTCAAGACCAGCCAAGACGGTGCCATTAGACATCAGCCTGGGCAATAAGAGCAAAACTCATCTCAAAAAAAAAAAAAAAAAAACAGATGGCAGTCTCATGCTGTCACCCAGGGTGGAGTGCAGTGGTATGATCATAGCTCACTGCAGCCTCCAACTCCTGGGCTCAAGTGATCCTCCCAACTCAGCCTCCTGAGTAGCTGGGATTACAGGTGAGAGACACCATACTTGGCTTATTTTTTTATTTTTGTAGAGACAGGATCTCGTTATGTTGCCCAGGCTAGTCTGGAACTCCTGAGCTCAAGTGACGTTCCTGCCTCAGGCTCCTGAGTTGCTGGGATAATAGGACTGAGCCATGGATCTTAGCTTAAAGGACTCTTCTGTCCCCACTTGATCTTTGGGCCTTTGACATGCTCATGGAACACACTCACTGCCCCTGGGTGCCCTTGTCTAATGCTGTCGTTTCATGTCATTTCCTTCCTTCCTTTCTCTTTCTTTCTTTTTTTCATACAGGGTCTCTACTGCCCAGGCTGGAGTGTACTGGCACAGTCACGGCTCACTGTAGCCTTAACTTCCTAAGTGGTCTAAACGATCCTCCCACCTCAGCCTCCTGAGTAGCTGGGATTACAACCACGTGCCACTACACTAGGCTAATGGTTTGTATTTTTTGTACAGACGAGGTCTCATTATGTTGCTGAGGCTGGAAACTCTTGGGCTCAAGAGATCCTCAGCATCCCAAAGTGCTGAGATTATAGGCATGAGCCACCATGACCTGCCAAACTCCATAGTTTCAACCACAACTAAGAATCCAAATTTTGGGCCAGGCACGGTGGAGCATGCTTATAATCCTAGCACTTTTAGAGGCCAAGGTGGGCGGATCACCCGGGGTCAGGAGCTTGAGACCAGCCTGACCAATATGGAGAAACCCATCTCTACTAAAAATACAAAATTAGCTGGGTGCAGTGGCGCATGTCTGTAATCCCAACTACTCGGAGGCTGAGTCAGGAGAATCGCTTGAACCCAGGAGGCAGAAGTTGCAGTGAGCCGAGATGGCACCCTCACATTCCAGCCTGGGCAACAAGAGCAAAACTCTGTCTCAGAAAGAAAGAAAAAAAAAAAAAAACCCAATTTCTTTTAGCCCAGACTTTATTCTCAGCAACACACTTGTGTACACCAACCACTTAACTAGTTTGCTCCTCTTGGCATAAAGATATCTCGAAAAAAGCCAGAGTAAAGGCCCTCATCTCTTACTCCCACCTCGAGGGGCAGCTCCTGAGATGGAGAACACGTCTGTCCAGCCCAGAAGCCAGGGAATGCATGCCCTCCAGGGCCAACCTACCTCCCTTCCAAAAAATGAAGTCCCATAAACCCATATCACAGCTTAACAGTGCAAAAGCACCGCCCGCGGTAGCTCATGCCTGTAATCCCAGGGACTCAGAGGCCGAGGCAGGAGGATCACTTGCAGCTGGAGGCTGCAGTGAGCTAGATCACGACACTGCACCCTGGGTGACAGAACAAGACTCTCACTCAAAAAAAAAAAAAAAAAAGCAAAGGGCTTCAGTAAGACAAACAGCAACAGCAACATACAGCATTAGCTCCCCAGGGGACCAACCCTTCTCCTTCCTCATCCCCGGATTGCAAGGCTATGTTAAAATACCGCCACTTGGTGGCGGCATTCTTCAAATGGAAAATAGCATCAGGTGTGCTGAAATGACAACGGCCTGGGCGTCTTCAGGGCAGAGAGTGGCAATTCACACTGAATCGAAGTAGGACTGGACCACAGTCAGCCTGATCTCAGCTTCTCCTTCCTATTCCCGGCCAAAACCGACAGGCGTCTTCCCAAAGCGCGGCACAAGAGTGGGATCCTTCGCTTTCCTGGAGTGACTGACTTGCTGGTCTCTCAGTCATTGTCAATCAATCGTTGCGGGGACAGCCATAGACTATCACTCACGAGCTGGTCCGCCGCCGGTCAGTCAGAATCCATTTGAATCTGTCCCTGCGGTGGGTGGTTCCACGTGCCAGTACCGCCTGCGACCACCGCCAGGTGCGATCTGTAGCCGAATCACCGCAGGAGACGGAAACGACGCCCCTGGGTTCCGCCCCTTCATAGTCTCTCCCAATCATAGATCTGATCCTTCCAGGAGTGCACGCTTCCGCGGTGCCACATCTAGTCACAGGCCCGGTTCTTCCAAAACCCTGCCCTATCAGAGACCAAGCTCTCTAGGAATTCCCCACCCATTTAATGCCCCGCCCCCATGACGGACCCAATCCGAGGGCCGGACCTCTCCGAAATCCCGCCCCCCACTGGCTTTTCCCAGGCTTGCACCACTCCAGGATGAAGCGGCAGATGACGCAATCGGGCCGCGCGGCGAGAAGGTCACACGGTCCTTCGACATGGCGGCGGCGGCGCTACGGAGTGGCTGGTGCCGCTGTCCGCGGGTGAGCGGCGATGCGGCGATGGCAGGGCGGGCTTAGGGGTCTTCTGGGCCTTCGGCCACCAAGGCTTTCTTCTTCTCGGGCCCTTGACCCTCGCGACCCTTGCTTGGGCTCAGTAGAAAGCTTGGGGTTGGGTCGTTGGGTCAGCAGAGGCCAGGACACGGGGCAAAGAGCGAGGCCTGAGGGAAGGGACCGAGCGCACCGGGCAGGGGGCGGCGATGCGCGGAGCCTGGCAGGAGCTGATCACCCTTCACCCTCTTATCAGACCCAAATGCACGGGAGAGTGAGTGGTAGCCGGGGCGGCGGCGCCCGCTGGGTAAAAAGTAGACTGGGGAAGGCAAAAAAAAAAAACCAAAAAAACCCGTGACATTAACAGCTCGCTGATGCAAGGTCCTCCTCTTCCTGTATCGTTTCTTCTAACGTTCTTTGTGGACGTGGGAGAGGTGGTTCGCGCCCTGGCAGGCTCTTGGGTCCACAGGGCAGTGGGAGTCAAGACGTGTAACGCGCACCCAAAAAGTAGCACTTCATATTGCTCACGTTCCAAGTTACTTCTTTTTTCTTTTAGTTTTCTTTCTTGCTTTTTTTTTCGAGACGGGGTTTCGCTCTTGTCGCCCAGGCTGGAGTGCAGCGGCGCGATCTCAGCTCACTGCAACCTCCGCCTCCCGGGTTCAAGCGATTCTCCTGCCTCAGCCTCCAGAGTAGCTGGGATTCCAGGTGCACCACCACGCCCGGCTAATTTTTATATTTTTAGTAGAGACGAGGTTTCACCATCTCGGCCAGGCTGGTCTCAAACTCCTGACCTCTTGATTCACCAGCCTTGGCCTCCCAAAGTTCTGGAATTACAGGTGTGAGCCACTGCACCCAGCCAGAATGTGTCTTTTACATCAGGTCAGCCGAGTCTTTGCCCAGAGTGACTCCCCTACATTACTCTGTTTATAGCCCAACCCTTGAGCGGGACATTGTAGGTTTATTCCAGAGTTGTCCCTGGAGCAATAAGTTATCCACATTTGTCTCTGAAAATCCAGTTCTCTCATCTTTGGAGGCTGGCAGAAATGGGGTGGGCTCTCGAGAGAAGATTGCTTGCCACTAGCATAGAAGCTTAATGTGCCTACTCTCAGGCTACAGGATTAAATTGTACTGGTACATTTAGCCTTCTTCCCACTATGGGTTGGCATTTCCTAGGACCTGTCTGTTTACCCCAGTTTCAGGGGCACAAGGGTAGATGTAGGCCCTGGAAGTACAGACACAACATTTTCTCTTTCCACCAGCTTCTACTCGATTCTCAGACTTTGGGAAGATTACAGAGTGCCTGGCATGCATCAGGCATAAGATAGAAATTAGCCAAAAAGGCCAGGTGTGGTGGCTGATGCCTGTGATCCTAGCACTTTGGGAGGCCGAGGCGGGCATATCACTTGAGGTCATGAGTTAAAGACCAGCCTGGCCAACGTGGCAAAACCCCTTCTCTACTAAAAATACAAAAATTAGCCGGGTGTGATGGCACATGCCTGTAATCCCAGCTACTCGGGAGACTGAGGCAGGAGAATCACTTGAACCTGGGAGGCGGAGGCTGCAGTAAGCCAAGTTCGTACCACTGCACTCTAGCCTGGGCAACAGAGCAGGACTATGTCATTAAAAAAAAAAAAAATTGGCCAGTGAGTCGCAGGTGACCCCTGCTGTTTTGTGTATGGTCTGCTTACTTCTCAGTCAACGTCTTGTTAGAATGGATCTTTTCTCTCCCCCCAATTAGAGATGCCTCAGCGGTGGAATCCACTTTTTTTCCAGCCACAGCCTACCCCATGGGTTGACCTATCAGATGCGCCGGCCGGGCAGAGAGCTGCCACTGGTGAGTGACTCAGGTTGCTCAGGACAGCAGACACAGGGGAGACCTGAAAATTCAGATCCTGTTGGCAGGAGACGGGTGGAGCTGCGGTGGCGGCTCACACCATCTCATTGGTGGGCCTTCTGTGTCCGGGGTCTTGAGAGTGACAGAGCCCAGTGTGCCTGGCCTTCTTGGTCCCAGAAGCACCTGACCTGCCTCTTGCTTGATGTTAGGGAATAAGATGCTATCACAATAGCCTGTTGTGTTGGTTCTCCGGCTTGGAAGAGACCCCTGTATTGAACTGAACTCTACATCCCTGTGACTTCTGCCCATGGGTCCCTCACCAACATGGCTATTTCCTTTTCTGGGAGATAGCGCTTTGAGCATTGGTACAGAGTCGGTCACTTGTCACACCCAGACCTCAGTTTCTCCTGCTTGCTCCTCTTCAACTGTGTTGCTTCTGTTGATGTCTCAGCATCGTGAGGACAGAAACCCAAAACGTGACTCTCTTCCCTAGAGCCGTGCATTTGGGCAGTGTGCACATTCTGTCTCCCTCGCTCTCTCTCTGCACCCAGAGCCTCAGTTCAGCTGCCGCCTTGGTCCTGTCCTGGGGCCATCGTGGGTGTGGGACAGGACCTGTGACTCTTTGCCTTACTTCTCCAGTCCCCCGTCACACACACCCGAGGTTTATAGCCCGAGAGTCTCTGGCAGGGCTGCTGTAAGGGAGTATGATTCTGGATAGTCTTGCTTAGAACCTGGTCTTCCCTGGAGAAAGGCTGGCCAGGGTGGTGTCTGAATGGGACTGCAGCCTGCCAGTAGGCTGCCACTTGTCCTGGGGAGCAGCACTGGGCTTTTTTTTTTTTTTTTAAGACAGGGTCTCACTCTGTGGCCCAGGCTGGGGTGCAGTGCCACAATCACTGCTCACTGCAGCCTTGAATTCCTGGGCGTAAGCAATCCTCCATCTCATTCTCCTGAGTAGTTGGAACCACAGGTGTGCGCCTCCAC
Source organism: Callithrix jacchus (assembly GCF_049354715.1). Classification (NCBI taxonomy): domain Eukaryota; kingdom Metazoa; phylum Chordata; class Mammalia; order Primates; family Cebidae; genus Callithrix; species Callithrix jacchus. The sequence goes on along the minus strand of NC_133523.1, from coordinate 7,480,209 downwards.
ACCTAAGCCCCAAGCTGGATGCAGCTGTTTCTTGTGGCTTGACAGGAGCCAGAGAGGGGATCCCACCTGGAGCTCGTATACCCAACACAGCTGTGGAAAAGTTGACTACAGGTGGCCACTTCCCCCTGATTTGATTATCCTATGATCATTCATTAAGCTGGTTCTCTTTTGTTCTTTTTTTTGAAACAGCCTCACTCTGTTGCCTAGGCTGGAGTGCAGTGGCGAGATCTCAGCTCACTGCAACCTCTGCCTCCCAGGTTCAAGTGATTGTCCTGCTCAGCCTCTTGAGTAGCTGGGATTACAGGCATGCGCCACCACACATAGCTAATTTTTGTATTTTTAGTAGAGATGGGGTTTCACCATGTTGGCCAGGCTGGTGTTGGACTCCTGGCCTCAGGCGATCCGCCCGCTTTGGCCTCCCAGAGTGCTGGGTTCTGGTGTGAGCCACCGCGCCAGCTGCTGTCTCTTTTTTTGAGCCCACCACTGTTATGCACATGATGAAACAGGGCTGTGAATCTGGTTCTCGGACAGGCGCTGAAGGCTGTGTCTTTGAGCAGTCTGCAAGAGTGGCTCTTCATGCAGAGCTGAGCCTTGGCCTCTCTCCTGACCTCCCTAGGGCTGGCCCCCAGGTGTGTTGGTTTTCCCCAAGGGGAGAAACATCAATTGGGGCTCTCTGTGACTATCATCCTGCAGGCTGAGAGGGAGCTCTGGGCCAGGCCCCAGGCCCATGGGTCACATGAGTTAGGTCTGGCCCCAGTTCTCCTGGGGGGACTGGCAGGATTCTAGGACCAGGAAATCCTCTCAGCCCCAGAATCCTAGGGAGGAATCCCCTGTGCTGTGTCCTTTGCGATCAGGAATCGCAGAGTCCTTCCCACTCCAGCACTGTGATGAGGCCCCTTTGGGTATTGACCTTTGCCTGGTTTGAGTCACGCTGAGGGCTCTGAGGGCTCCAGGGCGAGGCTGTCTCCTGTCTTCTGTGTTTCTTTTATTGGAAAAGCAGCCTGCATTTTACTTTGCTTTTTTTTTTGAGATGGGTCACTCTGTTACCCAGGCTGGAGTAGTGCAGTGGCATGATCTCAGCTCACTGCAACCTCCACCTACTGGGTTCACACGATTCTCCTGCCTCAGCCTCCCGAGCAGCTGGGATCACAGGCACGTACCGTCATGTCTGGCTAATTTTTGTATTTTCAGTAGAGACGGGGTTTCACCACGTTGGGGAACCTGGTCTGGAACTCCTGACCTCAAGTGATCCGCCCACCTTGGCCTCCCCAGGTGCTGAGATTACAGATGTGAGCCACCGCATCTGGCCTTGCTTTTACTTTGACAAGGCTTTATTTTTTTTCTTTCTTTCTTCTTGAGATAGACATAACTTTTGTATTTTTAGGAGAGTTGAGGTTTCACCTGTCTCTGCTAACTCTTGGCCAGGCAGGTACTGAACTCCTGACCACCGGCCTCAGCCTCCCAGAGTGCTGGGATTACAGGCATGAGCCACTGTGCTGGGTCACAAGGCTTTATCTTTTTGAGCAGTTTTAGTTTTACAGATAATTGAATACAAAGTACAGAGAGTTGCCACACCCCCCCCTCCCATGGGCACACAGTTTTCTGTTCTCCATCTCCTGCATTAGTGTGGCGCATCTGTTACAACTGACTCTATGTTGATACATTATTATTATTTTTTTTAACAACAAAAAAATTTTTTTATACAGAGACAGGGTTTCTCCATGTTGGCCAGGCTGGTCTTGAACTCCTGACCTCTCGTGATCCACCCGCCTGCCTCGGCCTCCCAAAGTGCTTGGATTACAGGTGTGAGCCACCATGCCCGGCCCCCAATACATTATTATTAACAAATGCATGCTTTACCTTCGGTTCCCGCCTAGTGGTGTACATTCTCTGAGCTCTCACAGATATGTAATGACATGTATCCATGATTACCGTATGATAACAGTAGTTACACTGTGCTAAAATTTGTCTGTGTTCCACCCACTTGTCCCACCCTCTTCCCGCCAGCCCCTGGCAACCACTGATCTTTTACTGTGTCCATAGTTTTGCCTTTTTCAGAACGTCCTGTAGTTGGAGTCAGACAGTACGTAACCTTTTGAGATTGGCGTCTTTGACTGAGTGTGATATGCCTTTAAGGTCTTTTCATAGCTTGCGAGCTTATTTCTTGTTAGTTTGCCTTTTTATTAAAAAAATTTTTGTCTGTGAAAGCATATGTGGAAAAAAAATTTTTTTTAATTTATTTTGAGATGGAGTCTCACTCTGTCACCCGGGCTAGAGTGCAGTGGTGTGATCTTGGCTCACTGCAGCCTCTTCCTCCCAATTTCAAGCAATTCTCTTGCCTCAGCCTTCAGAGTAGCTGAGATTACAGGTGCACACCACCATGCCTGGCTGACTTGCATTTTTGGTAGAGACAGGGTTTCATCATTTTGGCCAGGCTCGTCTCGAACTCCTGACCTCAGGTGATCCACCCACCTTAGCCTCCTACAGTGCTGGGATTTATAGGTGTGAACCACCGCCCCTGGCCTGTTTTTTTAAACAGGGTTATGTTGCCCAGGGTGGTCTCAAACTCATGGCCTTAAGTAGTCCTCCCACCTCAGCCTCCTAAAGTGCTGGGATTACAGGTGTGAGCCACAGCACCCGGCTGAGAGCTCATTTTTTTTCAGCGCTGAATAATATTCTGTTATCTGGATATATCACACTTTCACCTGCTGTCTTTTTGTCTTTTATTGTATCTTATTTATTTTTGAGACAGAGTCTCACTTTGTCACCTAGGCTGGAGTGCAGTGGTGCTCTCTCAGTTCACTGCAACCTCCGTCTCCTGGATTCAAGCGATTCTCCTGCCTCAGCCTCCTGAGTAGCTGGGACTACAGGCGCCTGCCACCATGCCCGGCTAATTTTTTTTTTTTTTGTATTTTTAGTAGAGATGGGATTTCATCATGTTGGCCAGGCTAGTCTGGAACTCCCGACCTTGTGATCCACTCGCCTTGGCCTCCCATAGTGCTGGGATTACAGGCGTGAGCCACTGCACCCGGCCTGTCTTTTATTATTATTATTATAAAAGAGATAGCTAATCATCATTAAATGTATATCAACAGAAAAGAGAACATTTAAAAAAAATCTCTCAGAGGCTGGGCGCAGTGGCTCATGCCTGTAATCCCAGCACTTTAGGAGGCCAGAGGCAGGCAGATCACAAGGTTCAAAGATGGAGATCATCCTGGCCACATGGTGAAACCCCATCTCTGCTAAAAATACAAAAATTAGCTGGGCGCAGTGGCAGGCACCTGTAGTCTCAGCTATTCAGGAGGTTGAGGCAGGAGAATCACTTGAATCTGGGAGGCAGAGGTTGTAGTGAGCTGAGATTTCACCACTGCACGCCAGCCTGGCGAAAGAGTGAGACTCTTCTCAAAACAAAAACAAAACAGAACAAAAATCCCTTAGAGTCCCTCTGTGGGGCTTTTTGTTGTATGTTCTTCTACTGTGTTCTTTACTTTTTTTTTTTTTTGAGACACAGTCTTGCTCTGTCGCCAGGCGCCAGGCTGGAGTGCAGTGGCACGATCTCAGCTCACTGCAACCTGCGCCTCCTGGGTTCAAGCAATTCTCCTGCCTCAGCCTCGTGAGTAGCTGGGACTACAGGCCAGCTAATTTTTGTATTTTTTGTAGAGAGGGGGTTTCACCATGTTGGCCAGGCTGGTCTTAAACTCTTGACCTCATGATCCACCCATCTCAGCCTCCCAAAGTGCTGGGATTACAGGCGTGAACCACCGCACCCGGCCCTACTGTGTTCCTTAAATGTTTTTTTCTTTTGCGTTCTTTCTAGTCCAAATCATATTCTTCTGGAAACAGAAAAGGCTTTCTGTCCGGCTTGCTAGATAATATCAAACAAGAATTAGCCAAAAACGAAGAAATGAAAGAAAGTATTAAAAAATTTCGCGATGAGGCCAGGAGGCTGGAAGAATCAGACACGCTCCAGGAGGCCAGAAGGAAATACGTGAGTTCCTTTGCTGCTTTATTTTTCCCCCATCTGGGCTGGAGTGCAGTGGCACAATCTTGGCTCACCAAAACCCCACCTCCTGGGTTCAAGTGATTCTCCTGCCATAGCCTCCCAAGTAGCTGGGATTACGGGCATATGCTACCACGCCAGGCTAATTTTGTATTTTTAGTAGAAGCGAGGTTTCTCCCTGTTAGTCAGTCTGGCCTCAAACTCCCGACCTCAGGTGATCCGCCCGCCTGGGCCTCCCAAATTGCTGAGATTACAGGCGTGAGCCACCTTGTCAGGCGCCTTTGTTTCTTATTTTTCTTGGTTGACATATCTGTTTCCAGAGCCAGGGTTACTCCAGGCCAGCTTCAGCCAGAGGAGCTCAGGGCCAGACGGTTGGGGGCAGGGTGGCTCGTGAGGTCACTGCTCTGATGCACTAATGAGAGGCAGCCAGGGGACAGGAGCAGGTCTCCGGGCCTCTGGGTTCTGCCATGAAACCATGTAGCATTCTGTGCACCTTCAAGCATGGTCCCCAGACCAGCAGTTGTGGCTGCTCCTGGGAGTGGGTGCCAGATGCAGAGGCTCACACCCTCCCAAACTGCCAGGCCAGCGTTCACATCTTCACAGGACCGCAGGCAACACATGCACATCAGCCGTGGGATGCAGCGCTCCTGAGAGCTCCCAGCTGTCGCCCCCTGAGTGAAGCCGGGTGGAAACTAGGTGATGGTGCTGGTATAATTACTTTATGAGATGGGATCTTGCTCTGTCACCCAGGCATCATTGCTCTGGAGTGTAGTGATGTAATCTTGACTTACTGCAACCTCCACCTCCTGGGTTCAAGCTGTTCTCCTGCCTCAGTCTCCTGAGTAGCTAAGATTATAGGCACCTGCCACCACACCCAGCTGATTTTTCTTTATTTTTTTTTTTTTTCTTTTGAGACAGAGTCTTACTCTGTCACCCAGGCTGGAGTGCAGTGGCACGATCTCAGCTCACCACAACCTCTGCCTCCTAGGCTCAAGCAATTCTTCTGCCTCAGCCTCCTGAGTAGGTGGGATTACAGGCATTACTACTGAGCTGATTTTTGTATTTTTAGTAAAGACAGGTATTACCATGTTAGCCAGGCTGGCGTTGAACCCCTGGCCTCAAGTGATCTGGTTTTTTTTGGGTAGAAAAGGGGTTTCACCATTTTGGCCAGGCTAGTCTTGAACTCCTGGCCTCAAGTGATCTGCATTCCTCAGTCTCCCAAAGTGTTGTGATGACAGGCGTGAGCCACTGCTCCCAGCCTGTGATTATTAATTCTCTTCTTGAGCAGCTGCCAAGGCCTGGCTTCTGGGAATGGCTCTGCTTTCCTTTATTTGTCAGGGCCCTTCGAGGCAGGTGCAAGTGTCCCCAGCTTACCAATGAGCAGCTGAGCCTCAGAGATGCAGGCACCTGCCACAGGTCCCTTGGGTTTTGTTTTCGTTTGACTTAGTTTGTGGGGTTTTTTGTGTGTGTTTTCTTTGAGACAGAGTCTTGCTCTGTCGCCCAGGGTGGAGTACAGTGGCACGATCTCAGCTCACTGCCCCTCTGGCTCCTGGGTTCAAATGATTCTCCTGCCTCAACCTTCCAAAAAACTGGAATTAGAGGCATGTACCACCACGAGTGTCTAATTTTGGTATTTTTAGTAGAGAGAGGCCAACATCATGTTGGCCAGGCTGGTCTGGAAATCCTACCTCAGGTGATCCGCCCACCTTGGCCTCCCAAAGTGCTGGGATTGCAGGCATGAGCCACCATGCCTGGCCTAGTTTGATTTTTTGAGACAGGGTCTTGCTCTGTCACCCTGGCTGGAGTGCAGTGGTGCGATTATGGCTCACTGCAGTCTTGACCTCCCCATGCTCAGGTGATCCTCCTACCTTAGCCTCCTGAGAAGGTGTAACTAAAGGCATGGGATACCATGCCTGGCTGATTTTTTTTTATTTTTTGTAGAGACAGGGTTGCCTGTGTTGGTCTCCCATCCTGGGCTCCAGCGATCCTCCTATCTCAGCCTCTCAAATCGCTGGGACTATAGCTGCATGCCCAGCCCCTCTTTAGCATTAAGGCAGGGGCCACCTGAGGACAGTGCAGGCTGGGTTTACGGGGGATGGATGGTGTGGGAGACATAAGACCAAGCTGTGGTGGCTGGAGGCTGGATGAGGGGCAGAGTGATGACAGGCAAGGTCACCTCCTGCCACCCAGTGAAAGTCAAACTGGGCCTCCTGTTCTCAGGAGGTAGCTGCCACGCCAGAGTCTGAGTCTGCCAGCCTTCTGGGCAGGGAGCTCCCAGCCGCTGAGACCCTTAATCCAAGCCACATGGGCTGTCAGGGGCCCCGGAGGCAGCGCATGGTGGCAGGCGTGGGGAGGGAGGGGCTGCCGAGAAAATGTTTCTTGGACCTTTGGCTGTAAGAGAAATGGCACTGCTATATCAAAACAGACTTAAAGACACAAAGCTTGGCCGGATGCAGTGGCTCACACCTGTAATCCCAGAACTTTGGGAGGCTGAGGCAGGTGGATCTCTTGAAGTCAGGAGTTTGAGACCAGCCTGGCCAAGGTGGTAAAATCCCATCTCTACTAAAAAGACAAAAATTAGCCGGGCAAAGACACAACACTCTTTACCTAGAAAACCATGGAGTCAGAAACCATGCGGACAAGTGAGGTGCTATGGAAGAAGCTTGGGGAGCTGACAGGCACCATGAAGGAGGTAAGAGTCCCACACCCACCTAGAGCCCCTGGGGGCCACCGCAGTCCCCCTGCTGCTGAAGGAAGAGTCGGCTCCCAGGTGGGGGGTGACTTGGCAGCATTGGGTGACATGGGGCCTGGGACCACCCTCGGGAAGGCTTCTGGAGTTCCCCAGGCACACACAGGATGAGGTCAGACTCGTGACCTTGCATGACAGTTGACCCTGTAACTCAGCAGCAGTAAGCCAGGACGAGGAGAAAACGAAAATGTTTTTCCAGCCTGAAAATAGGAGGGGAGGGGCCTCTTCCATCCCCAGGCAAGGGTGGAGGCGGGAGGGAGGCCTCCTGGGGTGCTGCAGGCTCTCCTCTGTCACCTGTTCTATCTGGGTTTGCCCAGCATGGGGTCCGAGCACTTCCTCTGTCTCCAGAGGACTCCTGCCCATTTTCAGGAGGGGCCAGTTGACCCAGCATCTCACCCCTCGCCCAGGGACCAGCACCCAGGAAGCCATGGTGGTGGTCTCGTGGCTCTGGTGGTTCTGTGCGCCACAGGAGCACAGAAGGCCTATGCTGGCCTCAGAAGCCAGATCTGCCCTTCCCTCCAGCAGGAGTTCATTCCTCCTGCATCCCCTGCCCCTGGGTCTGGTGCCAACGCCCCCCTTTGTCTGTCTCAGTAGAGCCTTCATGAAGTGAGTAAAAGTGATCTTGGCCGGAAAATCAAGGAGGGTGTGGAGGAAGTGGCCAAGACGGCCAAGCAGTCAGCCGAGTCGATGTCCAAAGGCGGGGAGAAGCTGGGTAGGACAGCGGCCTTCAGAGCCCTCTCCCAGGTGAGCCCAGGCCTGGGCCAGGGTGTGCGGCCCGGGGTTGCCAAACCCAGACACCCACCGCAGGCCTGTTGTGCCTCTCTCACAGGGGGTGGAGTCCGTGAAGAAGGAAATTGACGACAGTGTCCTGGGGCAGACAGGGCCCTACCGAAGGCCCCAGCGACTCCGAAAGAGGACAGAGTTTGCAGGAGAGAAGTTCAAGGAGGAGAAAGTGTTTGAACCAAACGAGTAGGTGCCAGCCCGTGGCCCTCGCCGCCCCATTTTGGGCGCTGTCACTACTGTCTATTTTGGGGGCCTGTCGAAGGTTCCTTCCGGAGGCCATTTCTCAAGTTTGCCTTCTGCGCAAGCTTTCCGGCTCCCTTGAATTGGAGGGTGAGAGGTGAGGGCAGGGTCCTTGCAACCCCTGGCTTTGAGGTCTCAGCTGCCTGCTGTCCTCTGCTGTCCCTCCCTATAGACCCAGGAGGACACAGGGTGGCCCCAAAGCCTCCGCTTACCCCCAGCACCCACCCTCTTCCCCAGGGAGGCCCTGGGAGTCGTTCTGCATAAGGACTCCAGGTGGTACCAGCAGTGGAAGGATTTCAAGGAGAACAACGTGGTGTTCAACCGTGAGTGAGGGCACCTCGGGGGGCGGGTGGCTGTGGCCCGGGCGGCCAGCGGACCACACAGTGATTCCCCCTGCACTGGCTGCAAGACAGCCCCATTTTGCAGAAGAGGAGACTGGGGTCCCAGTGGGCCAGTCACTTCCTTCGGGTCACCTGATGGTGCGGCTGTAGATTCTGCTGCCAGAAGCCAGGTGCTCCCTCAAACATAGTCAGGGCCCCAGAACCAGCAGCAGGCCCCTGTCCCTTGTCCTGTGCGGACCGCTAGAGGCGTGTGTTTCCTTTGTAGTGAAAGCAACAACAGCCAGCGGGGTGGTGCTCCATAATTTACACAGCCCTGTTAGGGCCTCGGCTGAGGGGCCTCTGCGCCTGGCCAGGTAGGTGGGCAGGCAGCGGTCCCCAAGCAAAGATGAAGACACAGGCCCACAGCCGACCCCTCCTGGATCCCACCTGCATCAGAATGGACTCCTCAGGGGCCACAGGGAGCCCCTGGAAGCTTCAAGGGAGGGGCGTGTTTCTGAAAGGGGCCCCTTCTCCTCTAGCACCTGCCCCATCCTCCGCAGGGTTCTTCGAGATGAAGGTGAAGTATGACGAAAGCGACAATGCGCTCATTCGGGCGTCCCGGGCCCTGACGGACAAGGTCACCGACCTGCTCGGTGAGTGAGTCACCCCCAGGCTTGCAGGCTGCTGGTGGGGCGGGGTCCCCAGCCCGGCTGAACTCCAGGCTCTGCTCCCTGCAGGGGGCCTGTTCTCGAAGACAGAGATGTCAGAGGCACTCACGGAGATCCTCCGGGTGGACCCGGCCTTCGACAAGGACCGGTTTCTAAAGCAGTGTGAGAATGACATCATCCCCAACGTCCTGGAGGTGGGTGCCGTGTCCCTCCCAGGCCGCAGGGCCTGGTTCCACCACCTCCCCGACCTCAGCTGGCATCCTGGGTGCTGCTGGGAACTCTACTGCGGAGGCTGTTTTCTGAGGAGGCTGGTTGCACACGGGCTCCTGCCTGGCTGCAGCTGCCCCAGGGCTGTGCCCGACATACCTCCTGGGCCTTACTGGTGCCTCCAGTCTCCCTCACTCCTCCTGCCTAAGGCTGTTCCCTTGAGGTTGCTGGGAGTAGCTGCTGGAGGCTAGAGTTTGTCTCCAAGGTGCCTGGAGCCTCTTACCCTTGGGAGAAGTGGGAGTCTGTCCTCAGGCATCAGAGCTGGCCTTGGGCTGCCTCTGACCCAGACCTGCAGCCAAGGGGGTTCCTTCATGGTGCTGTCCCTGGCCACCAAAGCCCTCCTTGGGTCTTGCTCAAGGTCATGCTGCAGCCTGACCCCCACAAGCCTCTCCCCGAGCTTGGTGGCCTCTTCCCTGCAGTCTCTGCCTCTCTGCAGCCCTGGGGATGCAGGAGGAGCCTGGACACCTTCCACCCAGTCAAAGGAGTTCCTTCATGGGACTTTCCACCCTTGGCCCCACCGGCCTCCGCCTGACCCTCCTTTTCCTCCTCCGGTTTCCTTTGTCCTTCCCTACTTCAGGCAGGGCTAAGAGGTGGTGCAGATGGGCGCCATGCTCCAAAACAGCAGCCTGAGTGCTGCAGTGCCTTCCAGGGTGGGTGATGGGTGCCGAGTGTTCTGGCCACCCTCGCCCTGCCGCTCACAGTTTTCACCACAGGCATCCGGCTCCTTCCCGCTCTTCTCCCTGCTCCAGGCACCTCCCTCCCCCTCACCGGATCCAGCCTTAGCTCTGGGATCCTGTGGAAACAGCTCCTGGCTAGGCTGCCCCCTACAGCCCACCCTTCCCTCTTGCTGCCCCTAGCCGTTAGGAGGCAGTCAGTCCCATGGTGAGCCTTGCAGTCCAAAATGTGGTCTCCTGGGGGGACAGAGGATGTGGGCCCACTGGAGCCACAGTGTGGGTCCTCATCTCCCTGGCTCGGATTCCTGGCCAGGCTGAAAGCTGGGTCCCCAGCCACCTTCTTTCTGCACCAGGTTCCAGGGGGTCCTACCGAGGGTTGCCTCCTGGGTGGTCACCTGCAGCCTGCCCTCCACCTGCACCCAGGAGAGCCAGGCACTCACCATCAGGGTCTTGGCTCCCAGGGCCTAGGGAGGGACACCCAGTGCCACAGCTCCACCCACACTTCACAGGTGGCAGCCAGGGGTATCCAAGAAACCCCCCCACCCACTACCACCACCGCCTGCCTCCATAATTTAGGGCCTCGGTTGAGGGGCCTCTGCGCCTGGCCAGGTAGAAGGGCAGGCAGCCCACCTACCTGAGAACCACTGGAGAATGTTCTCAGGACTTTGCCTGATGCCTTAATAGCCCACTGTCCTTCTGGCACTTCCTTTTCTCTTTCCTTTTTAGGCTATGATTTCTGGAGAGCTTGACATTCTCAAAGACTGGTGCTATGAAGCTGTGAGTAATTTTTTTTTCTCTTTAAGGCCTAAAAAATTACCATGGAGAAGTTCTGCTTCAGTGGCTCTGTTGGGGTAACTCCCAACAGACAGAACCTGGGCTCCCGGTGGGGGGATCCTCCTGTCTCTCCAGTGCCTGACACCCCACCCCACCCCGCCCCGCCCCGCCCCGCCTCCTATTCCTCAGCGTGTGACACATCTGGGCTCTCAGGCTAGGCACCGTGTCACCCGCCAGTCCTCTGCTTCCAGACTAAACTCCTCAGGGATAATCCCTCTCTGGGCTTGTGTCTAAGAGATGGCTGGGGGTGTCCCCCATGCTCGTGAGAGGTCACAAAGCTGCCAATTTTACTGGGTCTTTTTTTCCCTCCAGTCTTTTTTTTTTGAGATGGAGGCTCGCTCTTGTCACCAGGCTGTAGTACAGTGGTATGATCTTGGCTCACTGCAAACTCTGCGTCCCAGGTTCAAGGGATTCTCCTACCTCAGCCTCCTGAGTAGCTGGGACTACAGGCATGTGCCACCATACCCATCTAATTTTTGTATTTTTTGGTAGAGACGGGGTTTCACCATGTTGTCCAGGATGGTCTCATGGACCTCGTGATCTGCCTGCCTTGGTCTCCCAAAGTGCTGAGATTATAGGCGTTAGCCTCCGTGCCCAGCCTTCCTCCAATCTTAAAATAATTTTGGTTAGGTCTGGGCGTAGTGGCCCGTGACTGCAGTCCCAGCAGGGCAAGGTGAGAGATCACTTGAGCCCAGGAGTTGAAGGCCAGCCTGGGAAACATACCAAAATCCTGTCTCTACAAACTAATTTAAAATGAACCAAGTGGCAGGGCTTGGTGGCTCTGTAATGCCAGCACTTTGGGAGGCCAAGGCAGATGATTGCCTGAGCTCAAGAGTTTGAGACCAGCCTAGGCAACACGGTGAAATCCCATCTCTACTAAAATAAACAGCCAGGCATGGTGGAGCACGTCTGTAATCCCAGCCACTGGGGAGGCTGATGCAGAATCGCTTGAATCTGCGAGACAGGTTGCAGTGTGCCCAGCTCATGCCACTGTACTCCAGCCTTGGTGACAGAGCAAGATTCTGTATCCAAAAAAAAAAAGAGTCAAGTGTGGCGGCAGGTAGCTGTTGTCGTAGCTGTTCGGGAGACTGAGGAGGGAGGATCACCTGGCCCAGGAGGTCAAGGCTATAGAGAGTCATCACACCACAGCACTCCAGCCTGGGCGACAGAGCAAGACACTGTCACCTATTGTTATTAAGGAAATAGTAGGCTGGGCGCGGTGGCTCACGCCTGTTAATCCCAGCACTTTGGGAGGTGAAGGTGGGCGTATCACCTGAGTCAGGAGTTCAAGAGCAGCCTGGCCCACATGGTGAAACCCCATCTCTACTAAAAATAGAAAAAGAAGCCAGGCCTGGTGGCAGGTGCCCTATAGTCCCAGCTACTCAGGAGGCTGGGGCAGGAGAATCGCTTGAACCCGAGAGGCAGAGGTTGCAGTGAGCCAAGATTGTACCACTGTACTCCAGCCTGGGTGACAGAGCAACACTGTCTCAAATAATAATAATAATAATTTTAGTGAGGGGAGTCCCAGGAGAGGTGACTGTAGCCATGAAATAAAACGAGGTCTCCAGTGGGGCCTGACTACCCTGTTTCAGGTGGCTGCAGTGGCCTGGGATTCGGGCTGGGGCCGGGGGTCAGGGTGAATGTGTGTCTCACACGTGACTGGGGGGCGTGGGAGCCAAGTGGGGTTTGAACGTGTCACCCACCCCACTTCTCAGGCCAGAGCAGAGTCCCTGTGCTCACCTCCCAGGGGTTGTGACAATGAAGTGTGGTCACAGAAACCAGGGCAGTGCTGGCCCCCGGCCAGAAGAAACCCACAAAAGTAACCCTGGCAACCAGACAGCCCTGGAAAGATGGCGGGAACTTTCCGCAGTGACTCTTAGCCCCTACCTGTGGGGCACAGGCCCCGGGAGCCTCCAGGGTGTGCTGAGTGTCTCACACCCATTAGCTGTCCTCATGACACGATCCTGAAACAGATCAAAACAAAACATTGACAGTCTTTGCACACCGGGAAAGAGCTGTGTGTCCTGATGAGGCCCCAGCTACTTCTCGGAGTCAAGGCTTGGGGTCCTGGGGCCACTGGCAGCACCGTGCCCAGCTGTTGGCCCCATCCCTGGCAGCCTCCCCATCCCTGCCCCTGTCCCCATCCCTGTGGGGCTCCCAATTCCTGTGTCTTCACGCCACCTCGTCTCACCCTGTTCGCTCCCTGACCTGTGTGCTTTCTTGCCCCAGCTTCTTCGTATTAAGCGATCCAGAATCTTTCTTGGCTAATTCTGTTCTGTACCCAGCTCATAAACAACTTGGAAAACGCAGAGGAGAACATGTCAGATTTTCTTTTTAAATACTCCCCTGCATGGTGACTAATCCAGCAGGCATTTATGAGTTTCGATGTGGATTTTTTTTTTTTTGGCTTTTGGTTTTGTTTTTACCTTGGGATCATCACGCCACAGCTGACTCGCTTTGCCAGGGAGCTCCTGGTGCCCCCGAAAACACAGCTGAAGGTCCAGCCACGTCCACAGAGGTGTTGTTTTTAAAATGTCACCTTTAAGAAACCGAACAATTAGGATTGGCTGGGTTTCTTTGTTTTTTTTTTTCCCTCTCCTCAGCAGATCAGTCATTTCCATAAAAAGTAGATGCTATCAGAACATCTTCTCTGTTACGGTTTCATGCCAAGTCCAGAGAAGCTTCCAGTGAAAACGTGTCTCGGGGGCTGCTTCCGGTGCCTGGCGCAGGCGCAGGCGCAGGCGCAGGCACAAGGGGGTTGAGGGTGACACTGGGGGCTGGTCAGTGACAGAGCCAGCCTCAGGCTGAGGATAGATCCTAGAAGAGGCGTTTGATCTCAGGCCAAGATTCAGAGTGCGGTGAATATGAAAGTATTAGAGATCAGCCAAGGGGCCGCCCGCTTAGCCCTGGGAGTGGATTTGGGATTTTGTTCCAAGAGAATCACCCACTTTGCTGATTAATCCTGATTTCATTGGTTCATGTGGAGAGAGTGCCGTTCCCAGGAGAGGGAAATGTGTGATCTGGGCCAGTAAGTGGGTGGTGCTGCCTCCCCGCTTGGACCTGGGTTCTTGGCCTCTGCCATTGCTGGCTGGCAGCAGGGCACCTGGGCGCCAGGGTGTGTGGGCAGTGGCTCTGTGTGGCATGGCGCCTGCCCTGGGTGGCATCATACAGGTGGGTTGGTCTCTCGTTGCAGACTTATAGCCAGTTGGCCCACCCCATCCAGCAGGCCAAGGCGCTGGGCCTCCAGTTCCATTCTCGCATCCTAGACATCGACAACGTTGATGTGAGCACCTCTTTCTCCAGGGCCTGGGCCACCATCAGGGGTGGGGACTCTGGCCCAGACAGGGCCCAGGAGGTGGCCTTGCCAGGGGCTGGGGGCTGTGTTCCAATTCCAGAGGCCTTGGCTTGTCTGAGTGGAGGGTCTTGAGGGAGGCCTGGTCTAAGGGGCAGGGCCCAGGGGGAGGGGGTGGTGTTGGGCCTGGTACTGGAGCCTTCTCCCAGCAGGGCCTGGGTGCAGGGGTTTCCACCTCCAGGGGAGCAGCTGGGCAGTCCTCTGAAGCCCACCCGCCCTCTTGGCCCCTCTGCAGCTGGCCATGGGCAAGATGATGGAGCAAGGGCCAGTGCTGATCATCACCTTCCAAGCGCAGCTGGTGATGCTGGTCAGGAACCCCAAAGGCGAGGTGGTGGAAGGTGACCCGGTGAGTGAGGGAGTGGGACTGGGCAGGCACAGCATTGCCTGTCCCCAGGATGTATGTGTGGCCACCCGGCAGGGACACCAGCTCAGAGCTGGAAGCTCTGGGACCAGGTGGGGATACGGAGAAACCTGAGCCAGAGTTTGGGGTTGAGGGAGGTCAGAGACCAGCAGACCCGTCCTTACCAAAACCTGAGTGCTTCCTGAGTCGAGGCGGCTGTGCTGGCCTCTGCTCCCAGCCCCTGGGGAGGTTGTGGGTGGCTCCTGCCCCACAGAGCCTGGCCCCTCCCAGAGCTGCCTGGGTCCCTGCACGTCTTTAAACTATGCCACTCCCACCCCACAGGACAAGGTGCTGCGGATGCTGTACGTGTGGGCACTCTGCCGAGACCAGGATGAGCTCAACCCCTATGCAGCCTGGCGGCTCCTGGACATCTCAGCCTCCAGCACAGAGCAGATCCTCTGAGTATGGCCTGGAAGCCAAGGAGCCCCAGGCTGGGTCATCAGGCGCAGAGGCACCGTGATACCACCTGCGGCAACTCCAGACCTCTGGGAACAAGACTTTAGGCTCTGCCCCCAGCTCTGCCAGAATGGATGCAGGAGCAGCTGGCTGGGGAGTGGGTGGCGGGTGGCTGCTAGAGATACTCTCCCTGCGACTGGAGACACTCCCCCTAGGGTCGGCCCCTGCCCTGTCGCTCTGCCCTGCAGGGGTCCCGGACCTGGTCACCCGGGGTGCACACAGGCCACATAGTGCCAAGAGGCTCCAGGGACTCCCCCAGCAGCAGGGTGGGACCTGGGCCCCACCACTCAGTGGCCCACTGGCCATCTCAGCCAAGCCACTTTAGGTCCATTTTTTATTTTAACAATGCTCTTCCAACCTGTGCATAAGCCTGAGATTTGGAAAGAATAAAACACCGAAGTGCAGAAGAGCAGCTCCGGAGTCTAAAGTGTCTTCCCTGGCGCGGGAGTGGCCGTAGTGAGGTTGGGGGTGAGAGCAGGCGGCTGCTCTGGGAGGCTGTCAAGGTCGAGCAAGGAACTGCAGCCGCAGCGTGTGGATGCTGTGCCCAGGGCTGGACCCTGTTTCTAGGGAGGAGGCCAGTGACAGACAAAACTAGGGGCCTTGCTGGTCACAGTGACCTGCCGGAGCTCTCTGAGGATTGAGGTCCCCAGGGCCTGGGGAGCTTGAGTGCCCATATGAGTGTTTTAGGGACACTGAGGTCCCCTTCCCAAACAGGGAGTCTGGAGTGGGGTCTATGGTGGAGGAGAATGCAGGCGCAGGCTGGATGGGGCGTCCGAGATGGCATTGGAGGTGGGAGTGGCAGCTGCCCACGCCCCAGCGAGGTCCCGGGTGCTCGCGGGTCGCCGGGGCGGGGACTCGGCCCTCCCGCAAGCCGGGGCGGGGTCGCGGGCCCGTGCGCCGCTCCCTGCGCAGCCTCCGCCCCCCGTTTCCCCGCCCCCCGCGGCGGCCCCGCCCTCGTCGCCATGGGAACAGCCGCGGCGGCCCGGCTCGCGCGCTGCTTGCCTGCCTCGGTCTCCGCCGCTCCAGGGGCGGGTGGGGTGGGCTGCGCCAGAGCCCAGGCCGCCGCCACCGCCGCCGCCGCCGGGGAGAGGCCGAACGCGGAGCCCGCGCGGGTCCCGGAGAGAGTGCGGCCGCCGGGCCGTCGGTCCTAGTCCAGGTCGCAGCCAGGGTGAGGGGCGCGCCTGGGCGGGAACGGTGGGGGAGGGGGTCCCGGGCCGCCGAGAACAAAGGGAGTGGGGAGCAGGGACCGCAGGGACCATCTCCACGCCGCGCGCCCTGGCGGCGGCCGCGCGTTCGCACCTGTTGTGCGCGGCTCGGGCCGGGTGCGGCTCCCTCTCCCTGCTTTCAGCGCCCCCACCTGCGCTCACGGCCGGAGTTGGGTCCCCGCGTGGTGGTGGCGGCGATCCGGCTGGCCGGGCATGGGCGTAGCCCGGGAACTGAGGCACGGGCGGGGGATGGGGTCGGGCACGGTAAGGGGAGCGGCGGCGGCGGCGGCGGCAGGAGGGGGCGAAGTGGAGGAGGCGCGGGAGGGAGGGCGCAGCCTCAGCCCCGGCGCCCCGGGCGGGTCCCCTCCTCCGCAGGGCGCGCGGCGATGTGAGCCATGAGCGCGACGTGGACTCTGTCACCGGAGCCCCTGCCGCCGTCGACGGGGCCCCCGGTGGGCGCGGGCCTGGACGCCGAGCAGCGCACGGTGTTCGCCTTCGTGCTCTGCCTGCTCGTGGTGCTGGTGCTGCTGATGGTGCGCTGCGTGCGCATCCTGCTCGACCCCTACAGCCGCATGCCCGCCTCGTCCTGGACCGACCACAAGGAGGCACTCGAGCGCGGGCAGTTCGACTACGCGTTAGTGTGAGGGGCGCGGCGCCCCCCAGCCGGCCCTGCGCGGGGTCTCCTAGGCCCGGCCGGGCGGGGGGCGCCGCGGGGCCAGGACTACCCTCAGGATCCCTCCCCGGAGCCCCCAGCCCGGACTGGGGAGGGAGTTGGGAGAAGCTCAGCCCCTCCCCCTCGAGACCCCTCTCATGTCCCCTCCTGGCCTGGCCGGAGCCCCACCTCGTGCCTTTATCCGCCCTGTCCCTTCCTCTCTGCGCATCTCACCCGCCCGGCTTGCCCCACCCCGACTCTGAATCCCGGGAGGGAGGAAGACCCCGCACCGCTCCCTCCCCAGCGTTTAAGTGGCTCTGCTATTGTGCGTTCCTGGAAGTGGGGACCCTCTTGTCCCTTCTCCCCTGCCGTCTGGCCGTCGTCAACCCCACCTTGACTGAGTGTTGAGCCCGTCCTTGGGCTCTGGCCCTGCGGGGCAGGCTCTCCTGGGCCCACGGGGTGGACACTGCATACCAATATGCCCTGCACAGCCTGTCCTGGAGACGGAGCCGGAAGGCCTGCCATGGCGGCTGCGTCGAGGATGCGTGGCGCCTGCCATGGCGGGAGAACGCGGGCAGGCACCTTCCTGCCCCCAGCCCGGGCCCCAGGACAGGTCAGCGCGCCTTGCCCCGGTGCCCACCGCTGCCCCCCATCCGCCTTCCTGCCACTTCCTCCTGATTCTCCTGCCACGCCTCCCACAGCCCTCCCATGCCGTTCCATTCCTCCCTGCCTCTGAGCCGAAGATGATAATAAAAGCTATTATTGAGCGCTTACTGCATGCCAAGCAGCGTGCTGAGTTGGCGCCTCCTGTTTATAGCGTGTCTCCCCTTAGAGATCGTGAGAATGAGCCAGGCCCCGTTAGCATTCCTATTCTACAAGCTCAGGGACTGAGGGCCAGGCAGCTCGTGACTAGCCCAGTCTGGTAGGGCTGGAAGTGGAACCCAGGTCTGGCTTCTGCATGTTTCTAAAGCTTCCCAGAGATGCAAAGACACCAAGATCACAAGCACCTTTCACCCAGCTTTGTGGGGGCTGGTGTGTAACCATCTCCATGCTCCCCACTCCCTCTCCACACACAATTGTATTGACCTGGGGGTGGTGAGAGATACTCAACCCTGCGGGGAGGTGGGAGAAGCACCCTACACCAGCCCTGGAGGGAGGCTAGGACCGCACCTGCAGCCCAAACCTCCTCCCCCTGTCCACCACCATTGGCAGCGTTTATGGGTCTGGCACGGTGGGACAGTGACCGCCATCGGATGGAGTACGCTGGCTCCAAGGCCCTCCCAGGAGATGTGCAGCCTGGGGGAGCTGTGTGCAGTGTGTGTTGGGAGGAACGAGTGTTTCTATAAAAGGAAGGCTTGGTGAATGCACAGGTTCCACAACAGCAAATTTACTGACTTGGACGACTAGCCGGGCGTTGGGCGAAGTGCCGTGGGAGGACATCTGCTTCCCTCCCCCAGACCTGACCCTCAGTCCACACCCACAGGACAGGTGAAACTGATGGAGGGGCCCCAGGTGGGACCCAGCAGCACCCGCAGGGATTTAGGGTCAGCCCCAATTCCAGTGCCCATCCTTCCCCACTTCTAGCGAACCTTGAGGTCCCAAGGCCACCCCAGGGGACACACTTCCCTCCCTCCAGCCTCCTGCCACTTGGGGCAGCCCACCCCTACCTTCTTCCAATCGCCCAGCCTGGGGCACTACTCCTCTCACCAGGCCACCCCACTCTGCTGGCTTCTCCCCTCCATCTGCGCAATGTGACTTTGCCTTACTCTGAAACCCATCCCTGACACCTGTCCCCGAGATACCCTGCTGGCTCTCCTCTTCCCATCCACTTGTCACCTCCACAGTTGCCAAAGGGCTCCTCACCCCAGGCCTTATCAGGCCAGATGGGATGGCAGCTCTCCTCCCTGGTTCATACCCCAGCCCTGTAACCCCAAGCTCTGGCACTTTAGGGCCCCCACGCCCACCTTTAAGTCACAGGCAAAAGAGAAGGAAGCAGATTGGTAAGAACTTTATTCATGGTCACAGAACACCCCCAGGAGGGGGAAGAACCTTGCTGGCAGGGAGTACCTGTGACTGGTCAGTTTCTGAAGAAGGTGGGATGCTGGTCCTGAGGTACAAGAAGGAAGAACCTGTGCTTGGGGGTTTATGGTGTGCACTGCCAGCTATGGCCCCCTGTAGAGAACAAGGCACAGCCTTGTCTGCCTGTCCTGGAGGTCAGGCAGCTAGTGAGTGGAGTCCTGTAACCCCCACCAAACCCTTGTACAATGGGGTTTCCACTTCTGGGACCCCTAAAGGATGGGACATCTGAGGCCCACCCCACAGCTGAGCGCCATCACCTTCCCCCATGACAGGGTCCTCAGAACGAGCCAGTGCCAGCTGAGCAGAACCAAGGCCCAGAGCAGGGGGCCTGGTGTGCCTGCTGCCCACCATGCCCCTCACCTAGAAGGGGTGGCCACCCGACCCAGAAGCTCCAGGGGCACCAGGAAAGGGTTCAGGGGGCAGATGCCAGCTGCTTGCCAGGGCGATTTCAGTTTGCTGTGCTCTGCCTTCTCGGGGGCTGGGCGGGTCTCCTCTGGTGCCTTGGAGGCAGCCCTGTCCCCCTCAGCCACAGGCCCCAGGCTCCCTCCAGCGGGGCTGGGCTGGGGGGCTGTCAGACTTAGGTATGTCTCCATCATATGCTCAACCAGGTCTGTGCAGGGCAGGAGAGGCAGCTCTTCCGGAAGTGACATGAGCAAGTCAAGGACCACAGCGGACTCTAGCAATGGATGGAGAAGAGGGATAAGGGGACACCCTTGCCTGCCACCAGGAACTCTGATACCTCTGCCCCTGCCCCCTCCTTCACCATTCTCACCAGCTGCTGAGAGCTCAGGCCCACAGCCACTGCGGGAGAAAGAGGACAGGTACTTGTAGATCTTCTCAAAGTCCACAGTGAAGTCTTCAGTGGAAGGACCAGCCAAGGACTCAGAAGGTTTCTCAGGGGCAGAGCCAGAAGTCTCTGGGTCAGAGCTAGGTGCCTTGGGGGCGGAGCTAGGTATCTCAGGGGCAGCATCTTCCTGCCCTCCAGGGACGCTCAGGCGCAGTGGCTTTCCATGGGCCTGCGTGGGCTTGGGGGGCCTGGAGTGTAGGAGGGTGATGGGTTCCGTTGCCGCGATGGTGAGTACCTGGCAGGCAGAGCAATCAGGTAGGAAGGGGAGCTGGGAAGTCCTCCCACCATCTACACATTCCCCCATCCTCCCTGCCACCGTTAGACAGACTGCTCAGACAGCAGATGGCCTCAGAGCCAGGGACACTGAGGCTCCAGGTGTCCAGTGACTGATGGACGCCACAGAGCTGGCAACGGGAAAGGCCCTGGACCCAGGCTCACATGATTTGGCTCATGTGACCCTGTCCTCTGGGACACCCAGACCTGCCTGGGGGATGGCTGTACCTGTGAGAAAGCCACTGCCAGGGCTTCCTCAAGTGGCCCTGTTATCTTCTCAGCCAGATCCAACCAGACCTGAGTGAGTGAAGCCAGAGGTACAAGGTCAGCCCAGGGATCAGCCTGCAGGGATCACCCAAGACCTGCCCCTCCTGGGGATACCCTAACCAGGTTATCCCTGCAACTTCCACCTACCCCCCGGGGCCGGCCCTGGGCAGCCTCGTCCTGTTCATCTGCCTCACCTCTATGGGAGCTGGGGGCTGTGCCTCCTGGCGCCTTGGTCCCAGAAGGCCACCCGGATGCAGCTTCTGAATGGCCTCCCGGGCTACACGGCCCTTGAGCTGCTGGAGGAAGACCCGGATCTAGGAAGGACAGCAGAGGAGGGCTAATGAGGCTTTTGTGAGCTCAGGGCTGCAGCACAAAAGCTAAAGCCCGCTGCCTTGCCTGCTCTGGGCCCAGCCACTGCGTCTTACCTCCTGCTAGTCCAGTGTTGGGGTCCCAGTGACTGCCCAGGCCCCAGCCCCATCCAGAGTGTGACCAGCTTCCTAAGGAAGGTGTAAGACCCAGGCCCGTTCCGGCTCCTCCCCGCAGCCAGGACTCAACCCTATGCTGACTACTACCCTACTCAACTCCCTTCTTTGTCCACTCTGCCCCATTCCCTGACTCTCACTTCAACCTTGTACCAGGTCCAACAACGTAAGTTGCTGCATCTTATCCCCAGTTCATTCCGCCCCTAAGTTTCGCTGTCGACCCACCCACACCTTACTCCGGGGCTAGCCCTGCCTTTAAGGCTGGCGCTCATCCCTCCCACGCTCCGCCCACGCCTTACTCCCAAACCGGCCCGGTCCTTAAGTCTCGTTCTCGTCCCGCCCCTCTGCCTCGCTTATGCCCCGCCCGCCTCTTACGCTAAAGCTCGCCTCAACCTTAAGGCTTGCTCTCGCCCCGCCCCGCCCCCAAACACCCACCCACAGTCCAACCCTCAGCGGCACGCACGTCCCGCCCCCAGCATCGCCCCGCCCCTCCGCTTCACTTATACCCCGCCCCCAGGCCTCGTTCTCTTCCCACCCACGCCCCGCCCAAGCTCACCCACTGACGTCCCCCCAACCTCAGCCCCACGCCCCGCCCCCAACCTCAGCCTCACGCCCCGCCCCCGACCGCCTATATTCCTGGCCCCGTCCCGCTTGCGCCTGCTGCAGCTTCTCCCACTCCCCGCCCTACCCTAGCCCCGCCTCCAGCCTCGCTCCGGTCCCCAGAACTGCATCTCACCTCAGCCTCGCTCCGTCCACGCAGCTCCCGGGCCAGCTCAGCAGCGTCCGGCTCCGGCTGACCCTGCCTCGCCTGCAAGAGTCGCAGTAGCTGCCGCTTCTCGCGAGCGCTCCAGGTCGCGGGGCCGGTCACTTCGCCCAGATAGCGCGCCGGGGCCGCTCGCCGCCTGGGAGGTGGCTTCATGCCGATCACGAAGACGCAGGCGCTCTGAAGCCGCTTCCCCAGTGGGCGGAGCTACGGGGGCCGCCGAGGCCATAAAGCATCGCGCAGAGGCGAACGCACGTGGGGGCGTGGCTCCGCGTTTACAGGGCCCGAGGACCTGCCCCAATGGTGAAGGGGGAATTGGCACCGGAACTGGGGCGGGGCGAAGGAGACCCTCAGCCTGCACCTTATCTCATTAATGAAGTAGAGACAACATCTTGGACCTCGTGCCTCCCTCTGATGCTGGACTAACTCATGAAGTACTACTACTGTGTGCTTTGCTTCTTGCAGAGTAGAGGTCAAGTTGTGGTCAAGAGACTGGGCTCTGGGATCAGACAGGCCTAGGGACTTTGGGCAAGTGATTTAGCGTTACCGAGCCTCAGTTTCCTCCTTTGTAAACTATAGCTGGTAGTCAGTCCCACTCTTGTCTAGGCAGAGGAGAGTGAAGCTCGGGCAGGAAGGATTTTAAGGAGCTCTAGACTAGACTGACAGTCTAAGAAGAGGGCGAAGTCCAGACTAAGAGACTGGAGCAGAGGCAGAAGGTCGAGGCTGAGCGAGGGCAGGGTCCCGGGCAGGGCTAGTGGAGAGCGGAGAAGGCCTGGCTTGAAGAAGATCACAGGAGGCCGATGGGCAGGTGTCCGGGTAAGGAGAGGAGGGAACGGGGAGGACTTATTTTAAAACTTAGGCTTGTCGGGTTGGGTGTCTCTTGCTTTTCTTTCTCTTTTTGAGACGGCGTTTCGCTCTTGTTGCCCAGGCTGGAGTGCAATGGCGCGATCTCTCGGCTCACTGCAGCCTCCGCCTCCCAGGTTCAAGTGATTGTCCTGCCTCAGCCTCCAAATTAGCTGGGATTACAGGCACGCCCTGCTAAATTTTTTTGTTTTTTTTTTTTTTTTTTTAGTAGGAAAAGGATTTCACCATGTCGGCCAGGCTGGTCCTGACCTCAAGTGATCCACCCACTTTGGCCTCCCAATGTGCTGGGATACAGGTGTAAGCCACAGCGCCCGGCCGGGTGTCCCTTTCTGATTGAGACAAAACGCCCTTGAGGGTCCCATAGCCCTTGAGTGCACACGAATATATGGGCATATGGCTCCCGACCACAGGCTCTGCTCCTCTGTCAGGATTTCTCAGGAATCCCCACAAAGTCCTGCTCCCAGCTTTCTCCCCAAGCCTCCCCACCCGTTCCCCACCCCGCACCTTGCGCACTCGCTGACTGCACCACAACTTAGTCTAGAGGTTTATTTTGAGCACAGGTGGAAGGGACGGGGAGGAGAGAAGTGCAGGGGTCGTAGCCCCATCGGGTCGAGGTCCAGGGAGGCGGGTCCGGTCCTGTTGGTCTTGGTCTGGAAGTGGTAGCTGGGTGCATCACCGGATCATGTTGGGGGCGCATCATCCCTGGGAGGGGCAGCTGAGGTTCAGCGAGGGAGGGGACGCTAAGTGGGCCACCCCCTTCCCAGCAGACCACTGGCCTCTTCCATCAGTTTGTATGTCCGGTGAGAGTGGGAGCCGGGTCTGATTACTGAGTTCTCCTCACCTAATGCCTCTCTTCACCTGATGCCCTTGGCTCGACCCAGAGTCTGTGCCAGCTGGGGGTGACCCACTGCCTGAGTTCGAATTCGAGTTCCACCCAGTGTTGTGACTTTTGACAAGTTATTTAATTCAGAGAATGCCTCATTTTTCTCCTCTCTAAAATGGGGATTATAATAGTGTCCACCTGGAGGTTGTTAAGGGAATTCGGTTAGTTCATAGGCGTAAACCATTTACTCCTGTGCTTGGGGGCCGGTGCAGTGGCTCACACCTGTAATCCCAGCACTTTGGAAGGCCTAGGCGAGTGGATCACCTGAGGTTGGAGGTTCGAGACCAGCCTGACCAACATGGAGACCACCAAACCCCGTCTCTACTAAAAATACAAAATAAGCCGGGCGTGGTGGCACATGCTTGTAATCCCAGCTACTCGGGAGGCTGAGGCAGGAGAATAGCTTGAACCCGGGAGACGGAGGTTGCAGTAAGCCGAGATCGCGCCACTGCACTCTAGCCTTGGCAACAAGAGCAAAACTTAGTCCCCCCCCCCCCAAAAAAAAAAAAAAAGGCTGCCGGGCGCGGTAGCTCATGCCTGTAAGTAATCCCAGCACTTTGGGAGGCCGAGGCGGGCGGATCACGAGGTCAGGAGAACAAGACCATCCTGGCCAACATGGTGAAATCCTGTCTCTACTAAAAATACAAAAATTAGCTGGCCTGTAATCCCAGCTACTCGGGAGGCTGAGGCAGGAGAATTGCTTGAACCCGGGAGGCAGAGGTTGCAGTGAGCCGAGATCGCGCCACTGCACTCCAGACTGGCGACAGAAGGAGACTCTGTCTCAAAAAAAAAAGGGGGGGGGGCACTGTCATCTTCTCCTCCCTCAGCTCCCCCCACCTCCATACCTACCTTCCTCATTGGGGCCTCCTGGGATGGGGGCCGCCGGGCGAGGCTCTCGCGGGCGCGCCGGGGGCTGGGG
Organism: Callithrix jacchus; assembly: GCF_049354715.1. Lineage (NCBI taxonomy): Eukaryota > Metazoa > Chordata > Mammalia > Primates > Cebidae > Callithrix > Callithrix jacchus. The sequence goes on along the minus strand of NC_133523.1, from coordinate 7,456,232 downwards.
GCGCTGTAAGGAAGAGGCGGGATGCAGAAGCGCTGCTGCGCGCCAGGCCAGGCTAAGGGCGACCCCTGGGGGCTGCTGTGGATATCGCAGAGGCAGGTCTAGCTAGGGCTGATCAGGCCCTGCACGAGGGATCGCGGCCGCCCCCTGTCCGGACGCACCGGAATAGGCTGGGGGCATGGCGGAGGTCTGTACCTGAGTGCGCGCAGACGAGGCCCAGCCCGGCGGCCAGCGCGGCGCCCAACACAAAGGCTGCCAACACAAGCGCCACCACCGGCGCGGGCTCCAGGGCCGCGGGGGCCGGCGCCGGAGGTTCGGGGCGCACGGCGCGGCCAGGGATGATCTTGGGCGGCCCTGTGGGAAGTGCCACGCTGAGACTGGGTCCAGGACCCAGGTGTCCTTCCCACCCCCCACTGCAGCCCCACGGTCCCCTTCGGAGGAAGACTTAGTGCTCACTGGGGGGCGGCCGCGGCACGGTGACCACGATAGGCTGCGTCAGCGTGTGCAGGTGGGGGCCATTGGCAGCCAGGCTCTCAACGCTGCCACCGCCGGTGCAAGCCTCATCCTGAGGCAGACACTGGGGGAGAGGAAGGTGGGAAATAGCCGGGGACATTAGGGCCCCGGGATCTTGGCTCTGGTCCCTAGTGCCCCCGAGAGAGACCTGAGTCCAGCTCTCCACCACAGCCACGATGGAACCCCTGGAAATTCGGCCGCTTAGAGGTCCCTGAACCCAGTGGCTATGCATACAAGTGGCTAGCCACCCAGCCCTTCAGGACCCAAAATCCCAGCCCCACAAGATCACATGGTCCGGCTCTCCCAGCACCTCGAATGTGAGACCCAACCCCAGGTTCTCAGAAATGTGTCCCCTTTGTGGCTTTCTGCATCCAGCCCCCAGCTCTGAAGGATCCCAGAGCTGTACATGAGGGAACTCAGTGCCCACACTATCCCCGGAGAAACTCTGTTGACAGAGATGGGCCACTACACCTAACCCCTCCACCCCAACCTCCATATCCTCAGACCCGGAGGGTATCCTCTCTCCACCACCAGAGTGGCTCGTGCCCAGCTCCCGAGGGGCCCCGGCGCCCAGATTCCAGGCTCTGCGCTGCGCACCCGCGATGGCGGCGGGGGAGTCAGGGATGCAGGCGCCCGGCGGACTCTCCGGAGGCGGCGGCAGCGGCTCAGCTGGCAGTGCAGGAACTGCACTGAGGCGTTGAAGACTGGGCGCAGGCGGAAGCTGAAGCGCACAGGGCGGGTGGAACTCGGGCTCGGCGGTAGCGGTGACGGGAAGGCAACCGAGGCGTCGGCGGTGCAGCCCTCTCGAAGCAGCGCCAGGGCCGGCCCCGGGGCCGGGCGTGAGGACGGCGTCACTGAGCAGCGGTGCAGGGCCAGGCCCCAGCGCGGGGAGGGACGGGCCAAGGTCGCCTGGGGGACGAAGGCGCCATCAGAGATTGCCCGTCCCCACCGTCCCCATCCGCCCCTGGTGTCCACGGAGTAACCACCTGCACGAACACGCGGCTGTCGGCCGGGACCTCGAGCGGCCCCGCGCGGCGCGGGAAGACATCCTCTGTGTCCGACAGCTTCACACTGAAGAGGGGTCTGCGCAGCCAGGGGCCAGGCGCCGCGGGGAACTGGGGCGCTGGTGGGGGTAAAGGTCGGCCCGGAGGAGAGAGAACGTGCGCTACCCTTTAGGCCTCTGGCCCGACCACCTCGCCCCCGCCGCCGCCTTTGGAAAAGGAATGTGGTTGCGGTAGCGGATTCACCCATGACGGGCTCCGCGCCACGTTCCCCGACGGTAATGCGCCCCCTGCCGTCCCCAGCGACCCGCACAGCCCAGCAGCTGAGCAGGGTGCAAAGCCGTGCACCCCAAGAGAAGCCTCAGAAGCTGGCGAGGGCCTCCCTGGGACGGAAGGGAAACAGTGAGGAGCACCAGATGGTGGGATCAGGCTGAGTGAAGTGAGAGGCCCCCATCTTCCCCCTGGCTGCTCTCGGGGACACAGCAGGACCGGCAGCTCCCCTTTCTAAGAGGATGCAGATGCTGTCACCAACGGGGAAGGGAAGTAAAGAGAATACCCTCCCTAGAGACTCTCGCAGGCACAGCCAAAGCCCAGCTAGGCCACCAAGATTGGGAGTCTTCCCCTTGTCCAGGCTGAGGGTAACCATGGGGTCCCTTGCCCTCTCCGTGACCCTAAACACACACTGATGTCTGCCTTCAGGAGGTGCTGAGCAGGGTTCTGGTAAGATGGATAAGCTCCAAACACAAAAGATCACCTGCACATCACATCCTTTTTTTTTTTTTTTTTTTTTTTTTCTTCCTCTGAGACAGGGTCTCCCTCTGTCGCCCAGGCTGGAGTGCAGTGGTGTGAATGCTGTTCACTGCAGTCTCCAACTCCTGGGCTCCAGTGATCCTCCAGCTTCAGCCTCTGGAGTAGCTGTGACCATAGACGCCACCACAGCCATATGGAGTCTCTGTTGCCCAGGCTGGTCTGCAACTCCTGGCTTCCCTAAGTGCTGGGAATATAGGCATGAGCTCCTTGCCTCCATCCCCACCCCCGACTTCTGAAGAGCACCTGGGTAGCCTGGACGCTTCCCACAACCCTGGCCCTCTCTGTGACTGCAGGGGACTTTGCTGAAGTGGGGATGTGAGCCATCCTTGGGATGGGGAGACAGAGGAAGACCCCACCCCACTCCCGCCCCCTCCAGGGGGGGGGGTTGGACCAGAGGTCTAGTTGAACGATGGCTGGGCACGGTGGCTCACATCTGTAACCCCAGCACTTTAGGAGGTTGAGGGCAGGCAGATTGCCTGAGGTCAGGAGTTCCAGACCAGTCTGGCCAACATGGGGAAATGCCATCTCTACTGAAAATACAAAAATTAGCCAGGCGTGCTAACGCATACCTGTAGTCCCACCTACTCAGGAGGTTAAGGCAGGAGAATCGCTTGAACCTGGGAGGCAGAGGTTGCAGTGAGCAGAGATCACGCGCCACTGCACTCCAGCCTGGGCGACAGAGCAAAATTCCATCTCAAAAAAAAAAAGAGTGACACAGGGCTAGGAGCATGACAGACCCATCACTTCCCTGCCCATACATACCAGGTGGCCCGCTGGACACAGTGCTGATCCCCGGTAGCAGGGCCAGCAGCAGCACAGTACCTAGCATGCTGACTGGCTGAGGTTGGAGTGTTTGGGGCCAGAGCAGACACACCAGCTGGACAGCACGAAGGCCCTGAACGTGGGCAGGTGGCCCTGTCCTTGGCCAGGAAGGATGCAGGGAGCGGGGGTGGCAGACAGGGGCTGACACCAGAGCCAATGACCAAGGCCTGGGTGGATTAAGGGATCCTCTGCTGCCCGACCTGGGGCTAATGGGGGCAGGGGGTCCCTCACATTGGCTGCTTGATACCTCACACCCAGCTCCCAAACCTGCCTCAGTCTCCCCTCAATGCAAAGGCCTCATCCACTAGAATGACCGACCCCCCCCACCAGACACCACCCCGTTTCCACCTCACCCTGCCAGGCCCACAACACACCACAGACTGTGGAAGAAAAGGGAGGGGTTTATTCTCAAGCGCCTAAGGGTTTACAAACAAGGGCATTTTGTTTTAAAAAGGGGCAGGGCAACACTGGCAGCCTGAGGAGGGGTCCGCTGGCTGGTGGGCTGGCCTGAGCCGCCCCCGGGCCTCTGCCCACCCGGTCCGCCCTCTGCCTGATCCAGAGGGATGGCTGGTGACGAGCGGGGAGGTCTTGGGAGAGAGGCAGGGAGGCATAAGACTCCCCCAGGGCTCCCCAATTAACACTGAAGAGGGTGAGGGTGGGCGGACACACACTCAGGAAACAAAATAGTTAAATAAAACCAGGCAACCTGGTCTTGGGCCTCTTTGGGCCCTGGGACCAGCCATGTGACCTTCCAGCAATATGCAGAGGCCCCCACAGCTGGACCCAGGGGAGGAGGAAAGGGCTAGGCTTACTGGCACCGCTCCCTCCCGCCCAGCAGACCCTCGCCCCTGACACAGGCCAACGGGCAAGAGAAGGTGGCCTTGCCCCTGGGGGCAGAGAGACCATGACATCTATGACTTTTTAAACATGCGGCATTTTGTGAATATCGTAACGGGAGTCAACAGGCTAGATGAGAGGAGAGCGATGCTGCGCCTGCGCGGCCTCCACCAGGGCCGGCCGGCTTCCCCGCCTTTCGTGTTGGTTTTTCTTTGTGGTTTCACGGGGTTTTCTTTTGTTTGTTTGTTTTGTTTCTTGTCCACTTGATTTGCATGCAACACCCACAAAAAGGAAACACACCCCCTCCTGCTCTGGCCACCCCAGTGGGCTCTAGGGAGCACCCTGGCCTGGGCCCCCAGTGCACAACCGATTTTTCCCAGTCCCAGGTCTCATCACGGGCTGGGCCAGGTGTGCATGAGTAGAGGGACCGCCAGAGGCATGACAGAGGGTGATGGCCTCACACCCCCACCCTCAGCCTGGCCCCTGTCCCTGCTGGAGCTTGTCACACATCCTTGAACCCCCACATACACTCTCTCTACCCTCGATCCCTGACTCCTTCCAGACCCCTCCCTCGGCCCCATGGCCCTACTCTGTCACCAAGTCCCTCTGGTCACCTGCTCTGCGCCATGCCCCAAGCCCACCTTCCCTGAAGGCCATCTTGTGTGGCCACGGCCCCGCAGACCCCACTGCACCCCAAGGTCTTCATCCCCAAGCTGTGGCACCCAGAGACCCCAGAGCAGCAGCCCCAGCCTCCCAGTGCCTGAAGGAGGTTGGGGGCCCCACCACAAGCAGCTAAACGTGACTTTGGTAAAAGTTTCTGAAGGTACCGACAAACCCCTTGAGAACAAGCTCTCCTCCACCCCCCACCCCAAACACCCCACCAAGTACAATAAAATACAATAAACTCCAAAAAGGACCCCCTGAGATCAAAGAGAGAGAGAGAGTGCAGCCCTGTCCAGCCGCAGTCCAAATGCCCACACCGCCTTTCTGGGGGCCACTGACTCATTGCTCCATGGGAGACCTAGGCAGACCCAGGGGTCCCATCCGGAGGGGGCTGGGCCCAAGCTCAGGCCGGGAGAGAGACAGAGGCAGGAAGGGTGATGGGAGAGCCAGACAGGGACAGAGAGGTAGAGCGGGGGACAGAGGGCAACAGAGGGGGAACGGGCCTGTGGGGGTGGTGGAGGGCATGGCACGCTGGGAGCTTGGTGCTGCAGGACTTGGGAGCTCTCTCCTGGCCCCTGGGGGCCGCCCTGGCCCAGAAGCTGCAGCTGAATGCACAGCAACTCTGCTCTCGGCCTGCTGTCTTCCGTTCACAGTGTCTGTCGGGGGATGCACGTGGCCGGCTGACCCCAGGGCAGGAAGGGCTGGAGCCTGGCTGGCCCAGGACGGGGGGTGGATGGGCACCCCCCCCTCTGTCCTCAGCCCTCGGTGGCTGTCCAGGTCCCAGGTCTCCCCTTGAGGGCAGCTGGGTGGCCGGGTGGGGAAGGGGGCCTTTGGCCATGCCCCTGGCCCCCTGTGGGGCTGGCCGATGCCACACGGCTACCTGAAGAAGGGCAGGTGCGGCTGGCTCAGGACGCTGCTAGTCCGCGGTGACTCAGTCTTCGCCATGACATCCTTGAACCAGGACGCCACATCCACCTCCAGCGTCTCATAGTGCTTGATGAAGCTGTGTTCCTGTGGGCCCGAGGGGGTGGGGCTTAGGAGAAGGTCTTCCCTCCTGGCCTCGAGCCTCCACAAGGACAGGGATGGGGATGGGGACTGGGGATGGGGATGGGGACCGGGACTGGGAGCACCACAGGTACTCACAAGTAGCTTATTATACTTTGGTCTCTTCCTGTGATCTTTAGTAAGGCTAGAGGAAGAAAAGTGAAGACAGATGTGAGAGCGAGGGAGGAGGGGATAGTGGCCAACCACCTCCCACCGCCCCTATGCTCAGGTCCTCCCCAAGGAGCCAGGGGTCCCCTGGCTCTGTGTGGGGGAAAGAGCTGCAGACGTCCTCAGGACCCCTGCTAACAGCTGGGACCAACTGTGTGTTTCTGAGCCTCGTGGCCTAGGGCCAGGTGGCAAGGGCCTGGCTTGGGGAGCCAAAACTGGCTGAGGTCCCCCAGAGAGGCAGGTGGGGCTCTCCTGAGAGAATCAGATGTGGAGCTCCTGCACTTGTAGCTGTGCTTGAAGAAGGGTCCCCAGGACCTCCCATGGCCACCCTGCCAAACAAACACCACAGGGCTGGCTGTCCCCTTGGGCCAGGTCCAAACTCAACTCGGGGCTCCCTGGGCACCAGCTCCTGTCTGGCAGCCATGAGCCTGCCCACAGCTGCACCCACTCCATTCCAGTGTGGGGCCTCCGTTCCCCTCCCGCCCTGGCCTTCCCAGCTGCCCAGAGCTGCGGGCTGCCCCGACCTCCCAGAGGGGAGGTCCTCACCAGTCTTTGACGAAGGACTGGAAGTCCCCTGAGAAACCCATGTGTCCAGGCAGAAGCGGGGGCTCCTCCTGCAGGACTTTGGTGAGGACCTCAAAGTCCGTCTTGCAGTTCTTGTAAGGAAACTGTCCTGTTGCCAGCTCCACCTGTGAGGGAGACGGGCAAGGGTGGACCAGCCGGGACAGGGTCGTGTTCTCCCTCCAAGTCCCACAGAAGCTGGAGGACAGGGGCAGAGCACTAACTCACCAATGAGATGCCTAGGCTCCACACGTCAGCCCGGATGTCATAGTCAGGCTTGGTGGGGTCTGGGGGGTCGATGCGCTCGGGCTGCAAGGGGAGGACAGGAAGATGTACCTCCAAGGCTGGGGCCAGCATCCCAGCCCCCACCCCTCCCCTGCTGGAGGGCCCCCACTCACGGCCATGTAGGCGGCACAGCCTGCGCTCCGAGTCTTGGCTTTGGAGTCCACCAGGCGGCCGCTGATGCCGAAGTCGCAGAGCTTGATCTGACCCCGCTCATCCAGCAGGATGTTGGAGGGCTTGACGTCGCGGTGGATGACACCATGCTTCTCCTTCAGGTAGAACAGCGCCTTCACAATCTGCAGGTGAGCAGGGGAGGCTGTGTGTGACGGGCAGGGGCATAGTCCAAGGCCACCCACCCAGCACTTGCCCCACCTGGCCACTCACCGCCACTGTCATCTTGCCCAGGATTCGCTCGGGGATGGGGCCCTGCATCCGCTTCTTGAGCTTCTCAGCGCAGGTGCCCATGAGCTCCATGGCAATGAAGACGTCTGTCTGCAGGAAGGGGGCACGCAGGGGAGCTGTGTCTCTGGCCCTCCCCCTAGCAGCTCTGCTCCCAGGGAAGGGACAACGGGTGAGAGAGGTGGAGAGCCTGCACCGTGGGGGGCAGGGGGAACCTGGCGCAGCCGGGAACTCACGTTGGTGATGAAGGTCCCGAAGCACTGCACGATGTAGGGGCAGTCATGGCTCTTGAGCACCACGTCTAGGTCCATGAGGATGCGCTTGTTCTCCTCCTTGTTCCCCGAGCGCCGCATTTGCTACACGGGCAGGGACGGGAGGGAGCCTTAGCACCAGCCCGGGACACAGGGCCTGGCCCGAGTGGCCGCCAAGGCTCACCTTGACGGCAATGACATGGCCCGTCTTCCGGAAGCGCATCTTCCACACCTGGCCACAGGTGCCGCTGCCCATCTCGCCCAAGTTCTCCAGGTCATTGATTTCTGCCTGGTAGCGCTGGGAGGAGAGGGAGAGGTGGAAGATCCCCGGGGCCTCTGCCACCACACCCCTGCCCCCCCACTGGTGCCCCCAGGATGGGCCCTGCCTGGCTGGGCCTCCTCCCTCCCACCGCCTCAGTGAAGGTGGTACCTGGCCTCCGATGGTCAGGTAGCCCGTCTGCTTCATGATCTCCTGCAGCTTCTGGTCAATCTCAATGCTGGGGACACAGAGCAGGTGCTGGTGGAGACAGGTCCTGACCAACCTAAGGCCACCCCAGACCCCCACACTGGGGTTCCCACTGGTTTAACCATCCTCCTCCCGGGACTGGCATGGCGGCCCCCTCAACGCTGCTGCCCATCCACCCTGTGGGACCCCTGGCTCACCTCTCCATGCTGCGGGGCGTGAACAGGGTTGACGGGAGCCCCAACATGTGGCGGGGCCGGGCGGGGGGCATGGGGTGCTGCGGGGAGCTCTCGGAGGATGGCGAGCGGCTGCCCCCATCGTTGGCCAGCGGGAGCTGCAGGGCTGGGGGGGTGAGACCAGTGGCGGGGAAGGGGGGTCAGCACCCAGCTGGTCTCAGCTCCACATCTGGCGCTCCAGGGAGGGGTCAGGACCCTCACCTTCACCTACAGCACTTCCCCAGCTAGCCTGGCACAGCCCCCCACCCTGCAGGGCTGGAGCTGGGGTCTCCTTCCCACCCAGACTATCCTCAGAGTCCCTTCTCTCATCCCCTGACCTTGAAGGACATGGAGGAGGCTGGCAGAGAGATGGGCCCCAAGTCTACACTGAAAGAGAAACGAGACGGGAAGCTGGGGTGTCCCTTGGGTGGGCAGCCTCCTTGGCAGGTGTGTCCACTTCCTCCCACTTCTGCCCAGGAAGCGGGCCCAGGGCCACAGTGCCCACAGGCTGGATAGGCGAGGGCAGAGTGCCTGCCGGGGCTGGCCCAGGCAATGGCCCTGCTGGTAGCACTGAACGTGGCACCCAGACAAGAGTGAGGAGAGCCACCCTGAGGAGGCAGTGGGCACGAGACTCAGGCTTCAGGCTGCCTTGCCCCACGTTCTGCTCCGGGGTCGGGGAGGACCCCCTTGGGCCCATGGGCTAACATGGGGACCTCCCGACCTGGCCTGCAGAGCTGTTCTGCATGGGGGCAGAACAGAACCTCAGGGGGCCTGCATCCTCTGGGAGGGGAACTCGGGGGCACAGCTCCTGCAGGGGCTGACAGGACGAGGTGGGGGCAATGCTGGACCAGGCGGGGGTCGGCTCATCCAGCAGCCTGCATGCGGGCAGCTTGGGCATGCTACAGCAGGTGGGCAGGCGGCAGGCAGGCAGCGGGCACCCCGGGGCAGGAAGGCAGTATTAGGTGTGGGAGAGCAGGAGACAGACAGATAGGAGCCGAGACTTGGCCCAGGTGCCCAGAGGAGGCGCTGCAGAGACAGGCCAGAGAGGGGCCTGGGATAGGAGAGCAGCTTCCCAGAGGTGCAAGGGGTCTCCCTGGCTGGGCTGGCAACCGGGTGCAGGAACAGAGGCCAGGAGGCTAACGTGGCTTCCAGAGAAGCCAATCCTGACACCTCACATCCTAGAGGCCCTGGCAACGGCTACAAGCACCTCCCAAGGCACCTCTCCCACAGAGGCTGGGGCCTGCCATCCTGCCAAAGCCCTCCAAGGACACCCCTCTCCCTCTCTCCTCCTCTCTTCCTCCTGCCTCATCTGCCTTTTCTCTCCACAGTTCTGCAGGTTCCTGGTCTAACTCAGACAAACTCACCCCATGCTGGCAGCTGGGCTCCATCCCTCTGCTGTGGGCCTGGGACCCTGATCTCAACCAGCAGGAGAGGCAGGAAGACCCTGACCTCAGTCCCAATGTGAGGTCCAGCACTGCCCCCACCTGGTCCCGCCAGCCCCTGCAGCAGCTGTGCCCCTTAGCTCCCCTCCCAGAGGACCATGCAGGAGCCAGGGAAGGGCTCTGGGGAACCCAGGACACAGCCAGGCCCAGCATTCATGACTGGCCTAGAGGCCTTGCCTCCTGTGCCCCTCCCGCTGTCCTGGCCGCTGCAGCCTCGGCACCACCACATCAGCACCCCCTGTGTTTTTTTTTTGAGATAGATCCTTGCTGTTTCCCAGGCTGGGGTGCAGTGGCGTGATCTCATCTCACTATAACCTCCACCTGCTGGTTCAAGTGATGCTCCTGCCTCAGCCTCCTGAGTAGCTGGGATTACAGGCACCCGACACCATGCCCAGCTAATTTTTGTATTTTTAGAAGAGATGGGGTCTCACTGTGTTGGCTAGGCTTCTCCCCCTGCCTCTTCAGGTCCCTGGCGCCTCTGCTTTGCCCGTGGCCTGAGCCACAGCCCTGATCCCTCTCTGGATCCTGAGGGCCTATGCTCCCTGCATACCCAGTCCCCAGTCCCCAACCCCTCTGCACCTGGTGTCTCTTCAGACACTGCCTGGTTCTCGCCCTCAGAGACTATCCGAGTCCTGCTCCCGCCCCGCACCATCAGCTCTCATGGGGTAAGGACCACATCCCTCGAGGAGTCCTGTGGATCCCCTCACTGGCGCAGCCCACCAGGCCTTCTGAGGGTGGCCCCAGAGCCCAGGGAGGAGGCTGCCAGCCCACAGACTGGAGCACAGGAGGATGCAGGTAGGGGAGGGCTCGGGTTGGCATGGGAGGAAGGAGGTATACAAAGGCCCTGAGAACAGCGGCCACAGAGGTGGTGACGGCCACATGGCGGCTCAGGAGGGTGGAGTGAGAGCAAGAGGGTGAGGATGAGAGAGAGAGAGACAGAACGGATGAGAGACAGTGAGAGGCTGGAGGGCACGCATCTGCCAACAGGAGCCACAGGTGTGCAGGCTGCCCCGTCAACATGCACGCACACATCGTGCAAATGCACACACGCACAACACACACGGGGGGGGTGCTGTGGCTCCAACATCCATGCAACCAGGACACAGTCCCCTTGCCCACTGGACACACACACACACACATACACACACACAGACTCACAACCACACACAGGGCCGGACATCCCATCTAGTCTCTCTCCCAACACAGGTGTGCAAGCTCGGGGCCCTGGCAGGGCTGTCTTCTCTCCCCTCACCTCCTTCAAGACGGGTTTAAAATTTTTTTTTTTTGAGATGGACTCTCACTCTGTCGCCCAGGCTGGAGCGCAATGTGTAATCTCGGCTCACTACAATTTCTGCCTCCAAGACTCAAGTGATTCTCCTGCCTCAGCCTCCTGAGTAGTTGGGATTACAAGTGCACACCACCATGCCTGGCTAATTTTTGTATTTTTAGTAGAAATACAAAATTAGTAGAAACAGGGTTTCACCATGGTCAGGCTGGTATCGAACTCCTGACCTCATGATTCGCCTGCCTCAGCCTCCCAAAGTGCTAAGATTACAGGAGTGAGCCACTTCACACAGCTTTTTTTTTTTTTTTTGAGATGGAGTGTTGCTTTGTCACCCAGGCTGGAGTACAGTAGTGCAATCTTGGCTCACTGCAACCTCTACCTCCTGGGTTCAAGAGATTCTTGTGTCTCAGCCTCCCTAGTAGCTGGGATTACAGGTGTCTGCCACCACACCTGGCTAATCTCTTGTATTTTTTATGGAGACAGGGTTTCAACATGTTGGCCAGCCTGGTCTAGAATTGCCGACTTCAAGTGATCCACCCTCCTTCGCCTCCCAAAGTGCTGAAATTACAGGCATGAGCCACTGCACCTGGCCTGTTTTTTTAAATTTTTGAGACAGGATCTGGCTCTGTCACCCAGGCTGGGGTGCAGTGGTGCGATAATGGCATACTGTATCTTCAACCTAGCAGGCTCAGGTGATCCTCCTGCCTCAGCCTCCCAAGCAGCTGGGATTATAGGTGTGCACCACCATACCTGACTAATTAAAAAATTTTTTTGCAGTTGTTCTAAAAAAATTAAAAATAAAATTGTTTTTAGTAGAGAGATCTTGCTACGTTGCCTAGGCGGGTCCTGAACTCCTAGGCTCAGGTGATCCTCCTGTCTCCCCTCCCGGAGTGTTGGGATTACAGGTGTGAGCCACTGTGCCTGGCCTCCCCACAGGCTTTGTTCAAAACCCCACCTTCTCCAGAGGTTCCCCCGAGACTGGCCCCATGCAGGGCCACTCACCCAGCTAGAATGTTCTCTCTAGTGGGAATGTGCTCCCTGCCCAGTGTGCCCCACTACAGAGGAGAGGGGCTCGGTCTGTTCTATTCACTGTTGTGTCCCTGGCGCCAGGGCAGGCGTCGCACCCAGGACGGTGCTATGTATTCATGTCGTTGAGAGAGACTCACAGGCACAGGCCACCCACCAGGCCCAGCTTTCTCTTTCTCTCAGTTACATACACACAGGCAGGCACCCCCTTGAAGGCCACAGACTCCCATTCAGTGGGGAGCCCACCTCCTCCTCCAGGGAGTCCAAAGTGGAGCCGAGAGGAAGGGAGGGGAGAAGGGTGGAGGACACAGAGGAGGCCGGGCTGGGCTGACTGCTGCTCGAGTAGAATGAGAGAGAAAGTGAGAGTGAGGGTAGGGGACATGGGGGGGACACACAGAGCATGGGGGCTGGGGGACGGCATTCTGCGGCTAGGGGAGCGGTTAGGTCAATGGTGCACATGTCCAAGCAGCGATGATAAAAAGGCTGGTACCTGCTCGTTGGGACGGGGCAGGAGCAGGGCTTAGAGTGATCACAATAACTGGATGGGGAAAAGGAAGAAAAAAAACAACACCACGATAAATCACAACAGAAACGACCAATTCATCCAAAAGAAAAGAAATCAAATCATAAACAAGGAGGAGCGGGAGGCACCGGACTGCAGAGATGGCTGGGAACCGACAGAGATGGGGAGGACGAGGAGGATGGGATGGAGCTGACACAGACACAAACGCCTGGAGGGGACTCCTCGGGGGCCTGCCTGCCAAGGGCCTCCTAGCTCTACATGGAAACGGCCACCCCTGAAGGCACCTGGGGCCCTAGACCCAACCCTGCCTCAGCTACTCAGGTGCCAGGGAGGGCAGCGCCCAGGGGCTAGCAGGGATCTCCCTTGTCTTTTGAGGGCTTCTTGTTCCAGGCAGTATCCAACGCCAGAATCTCCACCTCCACGATTTATCTGGGCCCCCAAGAGACTCCCCAAGGAGGATCCCATGCTGACTCAGGTCAGGAGAGGGAGGCACAGGAGGGTGTCAGGCTGTGATGGTCAGGTTGGGTGACCAGCGAATGCGTGGGATGCCCCGATACAGGGGGTACCTTCTTCCCCTATCATAATGACTCCATAGAGAGCTACATAAACTACAAAGGTCATTATTGGATGAGACATGAGAACATTTCACTGGGTCAAGAAAGACACAAAAAGGATCATGGGTCAGGGGTGGCGTTCACAGGGTTTGAAAAGCTGATTCTCTCCAGCCCAGATAATTCAGAGACCAGGCTCTTGTGGAAAATGCCGGGAGACTAGATGTGGTCAGTGTTCCCAGGTCAGGTGCATGTGGAGTGGGAAGTACTGATCTAGGAAAATAAGAAGTCAGGGAGGTAGGTACCAATTTGGTGGGATTCATCAGAAAACAGGTGGATGTCTGCTGCGGGGTGCGGAGCAGGCCTAGATAGAGTCGCATTGGCCTCAGGTGTTCCCAGGTCAGGTGGGTGTGAAGGAAAGGAAGCCATCACCTGAACCCAGGTGACAAAGTTGCTGTGATGGCTGGGGGTTGATATCCATTTCTGGAGAGGTCAGACACACGCTCACCAAAATGGTGGCAGTGAAACTGTTAACAGGGGTTTGAGGGGGCCTGGTATACGTGGGGGGGGGGTCTGCTGAGCCAAGGTTATTGTCGCTAGGGGGAAGAAGGGACCCCCGTCCCACCCTCCCACCCCATACACGGTCACAGGGAGAGCGAGAGGGAAAATCCTCCGGTCAGAAGAGATGGGGAGGGGCTCTATGTGGTCAAGTGACCTCAGGTGTCCCCAGGGCAGGCGTGCGCGTGTGCGTGGATCGTCCGCTACAAGGGCTGACAAGCTCCTAGGCCAGGGGTGGGGCGCGCTGGACAGTCCCTGAGATGACAGCAGTGGTAACATCGGGTCAAAAGGGACGTGTCTGTATTTTAGGGGCCACCTGGACGTGATCACGGACGCGTGGAGTCCGGAGAGCCCGACCCAAAGGATGACGGCGATGGGGGCGGGTCATCAGCTGGAGGCCTCGCCTGGGTCCGGGAACTGGGCCCCCAGGCCCTGAGGGTGGGAATCCCCCGGAGCTCGCCGGCCCTACGCCCCCCCCGGCTCACCGTGACCCTCGCCCCGTGAGCCCACAACGGGGGAGACGGAGAGGAGGAGCGCGAGCGCCCCGGAAGCGGGGGCGGGGCCTGGCGACAGGGGCGGGGCCTCCCTCGGCGCGCGCCCCGCCCCGCCCGCCCCCTCCCCCACGGCGCCGTGCTTACTGGGCCTGGGCCGCTGTGGGCTGATATCCAGGTTGAGGTCGATCCTCCGCCGGGCCTCCCGGTTCTCCTGCTTCAGCTTTGCTTCCAGGCGGGACAGCTTCTGCTCCAGGGAGGACGCCGCCATCTTCCCCGCCGCCACAGCCGCCGCTCACCGCCCGGCCGCCCGTCAGTCCGGCAGACAAACACCGCATTGCGCCTGCGCCTAGATGACCCCGCCGAGCCGCCGTCTCGCCCCTCATGGCGCATGCCCGCGGCGCGCACCCGCCCTTCCCCAGCTGCGAGCCTCCGCGCGTGCGTGCTTCGGCTCAGCCCGAAGGATGACGCCACCTAGAGCTCGAGGCAGGCAACGTGCAACCCCCCTTGTCGCCACCACCGTGGTGCGCATGCACCAATTCCCGAGTGCTCCGGAGAGAGGCGCTGCGAGGAAACCCGCCGTTCTAGCGAGGGCGGTGGGCGGGGAAAGCGGCGCGCATGCATACTGAGGGGAAACCGTGTTTGCGCGCGTGGTTTCTGTGCATGCGTGTTCCTGCAACCTCTTTCTGAAGTAGAGATCTACACCTGGTCCCCACGGCTGTGCAGCCTCAGCCCAGTCCTCGCTCTTCCGGTCGGCTTGGGCGTCCTTTCAGAATGCCTTCCTCACCAGTGGTGCTTTGTTAGGATTCCTCTTGTGTTTAATTGCGTCCTAGCCTCCCGCTGGCAGCGGGGTGCCGGCTCCTCACTGTAATTAGGCTCCTTGCGGAGCCCTTTCCCTTCTTGCCGGTCCCACCAGGCTCAGAGTTGGCTAAAGCCAGGCAGGAGGGGACGGCCGTGGGAACACGGCGGCGTGACCGCTGACCTCGGCGACCGGGCCAAGGTCAAGGCCAGAGTTCTTGTCCTTACCCACATGAAACCTCAAGTCTCCCCCTTCATCGCTGTCACACCTGAAACGTGAGCCCAGCGCCTGGACGTGCAGAATTCCTATCTGAGGACGGGCCCTCGGGTTAGGTGCTCGGTGCCTGGGCCCCGGCAGCCTGAGGCGTGCTGGGGAAATGTCCCATCTGAAACGCAGGGTTCCCCCAAGAGCAGCTTCCCTCTGCTCTTAGATGCCAGAAAGTTTCCGATTTTGCAGAGACATCTGGGAGGTGGCCAGGACCAGGTGGACTGTGCTAAGTACCCTTCCAGCTCCTGGTCCAACGAGTGAACACTTTGGGATGAGCGTTCCAGGCTTGTCGGAACTCCACTGGTGACGACTTGTGGGTGGAGTGCAAACAAACGTAGAGTTATAGCTGAGATCTTTACCTTCCCCTCTTCCAGGTGGCCTTCTGTGCCTCTGCTCTGAGAACAAGAGACTCATCCTTGATTTTGGCACACGGGAGTTGCTTGGCCACATGAAATAAAAGTTTAATATTATGGCCGGGCACGGTGCCTCATACGTGTAATCCTAGCACTTTGGGAGGCCAAGGTGGGCGGATCACTTGAGGTCAGGAGTTTGAGACCAACCTGGCCAAACTGGCGAAACCCCATCTCTACTAAAATTACAAAAAAAGCTGGGCATGGTATTTTCGGAGCCTGTAATCCCAGCTACTTGGGAAGCTGAGGCAGGAGAATTGCTTGAATCGGAGAGGCAGAGTTTGCAGTGAGCCGAGATCTTACCACTGCACTCCAGCCTGGGCAAGCAAGACTTTGTCTCAGAAATAAACAAATAGACCAGGCACGGTGGCTCACACCTGTAATCCCAGCACCTTGGGAGGATGAAAGGGAGGGGGATCACCTGAGGTTAGGAGTTCGAGACCAGCCTAGCCAACATGGTGAAACCCCATGTCTACTAAAAATACAAAATGCAGCCAGGTGTGGTGGTGGGTGCCTGTAATCCCAGCCACTCTGGAGGCTGAGGCAGGAGAATCACTTGAACCTGGGAATCAGAGGTTGCAGTGAGCCAAGATCATGCCACTGCACTCCAGACTCAGCAACAGAGCGAGACTCCATCTCAAAAAGACAAACAAAAATAAATAAAAGGTTAATATTAATTACTTATTTTTAGACACAGTATCTTGTTCTATTGCCCAGGCTGGGGGTGCATTGGTGCAATCACAGCTCAATGCAGCCTCAACCTCCTGGGTCCTGGGCTCAAGCAGTCCTCCTGCTTCTGCCTCCATAGTAGCTGGGACCACAGGCCCACATCAGCACACCTGGCCAACTATTTTTTGTATGTTTTTATAGAGATAAGATCTCATTATGTTGCCCAAGCTGGTCTCAAACTTATAAGCTTGTGATCCTCCCACCTCAGCCTCCCAAAGCACTAGGATTACAAGCATGAGCCTCTATGCCTGGCCCTAATAAAAGGTTTGAGACAATGACAGGAGTGCACATAAGAGATCAAAACTAGGGCCAGGTGCAGTGGCTCATGCCTGTGATTCCAGCACTTTGGGGGGCCAAGGCAGGTGGATGACCTGAGATCGGGAGTTCCAGACCAGCCTGACCAACATGGAGAAACCCCATCTCTACTAAAAATACAAAATTAGCTGGGTGTGGTGATATGTGCCTATTATCCCAGCTACTTGGGAGGCTGAGGCAGGAGAATCGCTTGAACCTGGGAAGTGGAGGTTTCGGTCAGCTGATATTGTGCCATTGGCAACAGGAACAAAATTCTGTCTCAAAAAGAAAGAGATCAAAACTTGAATTCACATAATTATTATTTATTAAGTACCCACTGACATGTGCTCCCTCTCACAGGGAACAGTCAAGACCAGAGTCCCTGCCTGTCCTTGGAAAAATGTCACCTCTCTAGCAAGTGTCCTAACCCTGGAATCCACCCACCTTAGGAAGTCCTTGAATAGCTCTCTGGGGAAATCTCTCTGCTGCCTGAAGAGCTTTGTGTGTATTGTACACCAGCATTTTCCTGAGGAAGGAGGTGCCTGGTTTCATCAGTTTCTCAAAGGGTCTAGGACCTCAAAAGGGATCAGAATTTAGATACTTGGATTTTTTTTAGTGGGGGGGCAGAGGTGGGGGTCTCGCTATGTTGCCGACTGATCTTGAACTCCTAAGGTCAACTGGTCCTTCTGCCTGGGCTTCCCAAAGTGCTGGGATTACAGGCATGAGCCACAGCACCCAGCCCTGATACCTTTACATCAGCATTTCCCAACATACCATCCCAGGACCACTTACCTACACCAGAACTACCTGGAACACTTACTTAGGAACAGACTCCTGGCCCCTATCCAAACCTCCTGAGTCAGTCTTTCAGGGGTGGGGCCTGGGATATTTTGTTTTGCCCCAACTCCCTAGTTGATTTTGATGCTTAGCCAAATGAGAACCATTGTCCTGAGCTCACATATCCATGGCAAACAACTGTGTCTGTGTCCTCTCCTTGGGAGAGAACCCCAGATGTAAGTTGCTTTGTTTGTTGCACGGGAGGGGGAGTGTTGGAAATCCCACTGGGATGTATCCTTTCTCCCATATATGGCATGAATCGAGCTGGAATATCCAGGGAGAGGCAGCAGTTCTGATCTAGGGATGGGACCAAGGCCAGCCAGCCTGCCAAAGACACAGGTGTGGTTTTGGTCAGCAAATCCCATGACTGAGTTAATCCCTCTATACCAGGTTCCACCCCAAATCCACAACATCCGGTCCCTCTTCCCAGACAAACCTGCCCCGGATCCTGCCCGGGCCCCAGAAGGCTGACACGGTCTGTCCCTCCTCTCCTGGCCTGGGCCCACTTGGCTTCCTGTCTTGGAAGACCATGGTTGAGACTCCAGGGAGGAAAGGTTTTTAAGGCTTTACCTAAAATGACCCCACCCCAGGAGGTTCATTCCTCCTCCATCTTGTCCCGCACCTCTGCCGGCAGACCCTGGTAAAGGGTGTCTTCCACCAGCAGTCCTGCTTTCTTGAGCCCCCCGCAGTTGCCAAGTTCTTCCGGCAGCATCTCTAAACGGTTGCCTTTGAGCTCCAGGCGGCTGAGGGCCCTGAGGGCACCCACTTGGGAGGAGAGCTGGGTCAGCTGGTTATCTCCCAGAAGCAACGTTCGCAGCTTTCGGCAGAAGAAGAGCTCGTCAGGCAGGGCATCCAGGGCATTGTAGGAGAGGGCCAGGTGCTGTAGGTTCTGCAGGAGGCCCACCTCAGGCGGCAGGGAGTGAAGCCCGTTGTGGGACACATCCAGCAGACGGAGGCCCGAGCACAGGCCAAGCTGGGAGGGCAGGGTCTCCAACTTGTTGTAGCTCAGGTAGAGCTGCTCCAGGCTTTTGAGCTTGCGCACATGCTCGGGGACGTAGGCGATCTGGTTGTGCCACAGCCTAAGCGTGACCAGCTTCCGGCAGTGCTGGAAGCTGAGGATTTCCTCGATGGAGCGCAGGTGGTTGTCCTTGAGGTCGAGTTCCTGCAGCGAGCCCAGGCTGAACACAGCGTGGGGAATGCGCTCCAGCCCGCAAGCCACCAGCTCCAGCTCCCGCAATGCCACCAGCTTCTTGAGGCTGTTCAGGGCCACCAGGCGGGCCCCATCATTGTGCAGGCTGAGCCTCTGCAGGTGACCGGCAACGTCAGTCACACTGGCCGGCACCTTCCCGGCATTGCTTCGGAGGGACAATACCTTGAGCTGCTTCAGCTCCCGGAGGCTCTCCAGGGTGGCTGCCCGAGCCAGCTCCTGGGGGAAGAGCCCCTCCAGGTGCAGCTCCTCCAAGCTGCGCAGCCCAAACACCCAAAGCGGCACCTCGCGGAGCTCCTCACATTTGACACGCATCACCTTCAGGTGGTCCCGCAGGAAGACCTGCAAGGAGAAGGGTAGCCTGGCAGGCGAGTGGAGCAAGCTGAGCTCCTGCAAGTGCACCAGTTGCGACAGCCCCGGGGGGAAGGTGATATCACAGATGGCCTCCAGCCTGAGCGACTCCACCTCACCGAGCTCGAAGACAGTGTCGGGCAGTCCCGGAAGCATGCAGAGGGCCAGCTCCAGCCGGCCCCCCGCGTTGCGCTGCAGCTTCTGCCGAAGCTTCTCGGGCGTCCACTCGTGGTTGAGATTGAGCTGCTTTAGGCGGCTTTCGCTGACCTCGGACAGGAAGACGGCAAAGCGCTTGGAGTAGAGCGAGTCGTACTGATCAATGAGGTGCAGCATGAAGGCGAAGTCATTCTTGACGTCGGGAATGTCCCCCATGCCAGTCTCCTCCCGGACGGAACGGAAGGAGTACTCCTTGAGGGGCCGATGGAAGAGCCAGTAGAGCGTGTAGATGCAGGTGAGCCCATAGATGCACACGAAGGAGATGTAACAGAAGGCCAGCTTGGAGAAGAGGTGGGCCTTGGTGTGGTTGCAGCAGAAGCTGGCATAGCCCGTGACCTCCGACGTCTCCACCCTGCAGGCCACCAGGAAACTGATCTTCTCCACATAGACCAGGTTGTAGACCAGGATGGCCAGAAACTTACACACCTTCAGCACCGTCTGCCGGATGTACATGGTGTACAGGATGTCGCCCTCCTCCACGTGCATGCGGAACTTCTTCACCTTCTCAAACAGGGCTTTGGCTTGCTCACCCTCCTTTTTGTCCAGCAGGGTGACAACCGGAGGCTCGGTCACCACCTTCTCTGGTTCCACCAGCACTTTCTCCTTCTCACCTTCCCCTGCCTTCCCTGGCCCGGCCCCTGCCATGGCTGCTACAGTTGCTGTGGCCCGTCCAGCAGCAGCTGGGCCCTTCTGGTTCTCCCCGGAGACCTCGGACAGGGCCCTTGTGGTCCATGGAGAGTCGAAACACTTGCCCAGGATGGAGATGAAGTGTTCGATCTTGGAGCTGGTGCCAGGGAACTTGAACCAGAAGCTGGTGCAGACCATGAAGATGAGTGTGTGAATGACCACAAGATAGGGGAAGTACTTGGCGTACCAGTGTAAGGCCGTCTCATAGCACAGCTGGTTAATGAAGCTGTACTGCTGCAGGTCCAGGTTGTTCTTAAGGCCTTTCACCTCCTGCAGGGCCCCCATCTGCTCAGGGACCCCGCGAGGCAGCAACTGCTGGCACGGGGCCTCTGATAAGTTCTCCTGGGGCTCATGATTGGGCAGACAGATGATTTTGTCCTGTG
Organism: Callithrix jacchus; assembly: GCF_049354715.1. Lineage (NCBI taxonomy): Eukaryota > Metazoa > Chordata > Mammalia > Primates > Cebidae > Callithrix > Callithrix jacchus. The sequence goes on along the minus strand of NC_133523.1, from coordinate 7,436,150 downwards.
TTACCTGAGGAGCAAAAGAGAAAAAGGGCTGTCATCCCAGCACTTTGGGAGGCCGAGACGGGCAGATCACTTGAGGTCAGGAGTTCAAGACCATCCTGGCCAACATCGTGAAACCCTGTCACTACTAAAAATACAAAAATTAGCAGGGCATGGTGGTGGATACCTGTAATCCCAGCTACTCAGGAGGCTAAGGCAGGAGAATTGCTTGAACCCAGGAGGTGGGGGTTGCAGTGAGCCAAGATCATGCCATTGCACTCCAGCCTAGGCAACAGAGTCAGACTCCGTCTCAAAAATAAAAAATTTTAAAAAGAGAGAGAATGAGGAAAATGAAAAAAAAAAAAAAAAAAAGGTAGATGGTGGGAGACTCCCCCCCGCAACCCGTCTCTGACTGTCACCAAGCCAGCTGTGACTTTGGAAGAGTTTTATTAAACCTTTAAGCACTGGTCTTGGTTTTTTTCCCTTTTTTTGAGACCAAGTCTCCCTCTGTCACCCAGGCTGCCATGCAGTGGTGCGATCTTAGTTCACTGCAACCTCCCCATCCCAGGATCAAGCGATTCTCCTGCCTCAGCCCCCTGAGTAGTTGGGGCTATGGGCATACACAACCATGCCAGGCTAGTCTCAAACTCCTGGCCTCAAGTGATCCCCTGCCTCAGCTTCCCAAAGTGCTGGAATTACAGGCATGAGTCACCACACCTGACAAAGCACTGTTCTTTGTCTGAGAAAAGGAACTGGGTTGAATCATGTCCCCCCAAAAGATGTTGAAGTTCCAACTCTGAATCCTTGTGAATGTGGCATTATTTGAGCTGCTTCAGGTGGCTCCTGTTTGGAAATAGGGTCTCTGCAGAGGTAGTCAAGTTCAGACAAAACCTGTAGGGTGGGCCCAGTATGACTGCATCCTTGGAGAAAGGAAATTTAGAGCCAGAGAAAGACACACAGAGGGAATATGACGTGAGGATACAGGGAGAGGCTGGGTGCGGTGGCTCAGGCTTGTAATCCCAATGATTTCCAAGGCAGTTGGGGGGGGGGGTGTCAAGCAGGGGTGGTAGGGGAGGATTGTTTGAGGCCAGGAGTACAAGGTTACAGTGAGCTATGATTGCACCACTGCACTCTAGCCTAGGTGACAGAGCTTGCTTTAAAAACACTGTCTCTCTTTTGTTTTGAGACACAGTTTTGCTCTTGTTGCTCAGGCTGGAGTGCAATGGTGCAACCTCTGCCTCCTGGATTCAAGCGATTCTCCTGCCTCAACCTCCTGAGTAGCTGAGATTACAGGCACCCACCACCATGCCCAAGTAATTTTTTTTTTTTGAGGGGGGAGGTATTTTTAATAAAGGCAGAGTTTCACCATATTGGCCAGGCTGATCTTGAACTCCTGACCTGAGGTGATCCACCTACCTCGCCCTCCCAAAGTGCTGGGATTACAGGCTAGAGCCACCATGCCCAGCAAAAATGCTGTCTCAAAAAAAAAAAAAAAAAGACCAGGTTTGGTGGCTTATGCTTGTAATCCCAGTATTTTGGGAGGCCGAGGAGTGTGGATCACAAGGTCAGGAGTTTGAGACCAGCTTGGCCAACATGGTGAAACCCCGTCTCTACTAAAAACACAAAAATTAGCTGGGTGTGATGGCACGTGCACCTGTAATCTCAGCTACTCGGGAGGCTTAGACAGGAGAATCACTTGAACCTGGGAAGTGGAGGTTGCAGTGAGCTGAGATCATGCCACTGCACTCCAGCCTGGGTGACAGAGCAAGACTCCATCTCAAAAAAAAACAAAAAACAAAAAACGGGAGAATGTTATCTACCGCCAAGGAATGCCTGGAGCTACGAGAATCTAGGAAGGAGGCTTGGAAGATTCTCCCTTACTATCAACTGGCACCTTGATCTCAGACTTCCGGCCAACTGGAAAAGGATACATTTCTGGTGTTTAAGCCCCTCAATCCCTGCTACTTTGTTACAGCAGAAGTAACAAACTCACACAGCAACTGCAGTCCTTTCCTGATTCCAGGGATGAAATTGAGCATTTTGAAAGAATGGAGCTGGGCACCATGGCTCACACTTCTAATCCCAGCACTTTGGGAGGCTGAGGTGGGAGGATCGCTTTGAGGCCAAGAGTTCGAGACCAGCCTGGGCAACATAGCAAGACTCCCGGATCAACAAGAAATTTAAAAATTAGCTGTGCATGGTTGTGTGTGCCTATAATCCTAGCTGCAAGGCTGCAGTGAGCTATGATCATGCCACTGTACTCCAGCCTGCATGAGAGAATAAGACCATGTCTGGTTTTTGTTTTGTTTTTTTTTGGTGGAGTCCCACTCTGTCTCCCAGGCTGGAGTGTAGTGGCAGGATCTCAGCTCAGTGCAGCCTCCACCTCCCAGGTTCAAGCAATTCTCCTGCCTCAGCCTTCCAAGTAGCTGAGATTACAGGTGTCTGCCACCATACTCAGCTAATATTTGTAATTTTAGTAAAGATGGGTTTTCACCATGTTGGCCAGGCTGGTCTTGAACTCCTAGCCTCAAGTGATACTCCCACCTCAACCTCCCAAAGTGCCAGGATTACAGGTGTGAGCCACCGAGCCTGGCCTGTTTCTTTCAGAGCTGAGATTGTGCCACTGCACTCCAGCCTGGGCGACAGAGCACGATGAGACTCCTTCTTTAAAAAAAAAAAAAAGAAAGAAAGAAAGAAAAGGCCAGGCAAGGTGGCTGAGCTGAGATTGTGCCACTGCACTCCAGCCTGGGCGACAGAGCATGATGAGACTCCTTCTTTAAAAAAAAAAAAAAGAAAGGAAGAAAGAAAGAAAAGGCCAGGCAAGGTGGCTCATGCCTGTAATCCTAGCAGTTTGGGGGCCCATACAGGCAGATGACTTAAGATCAGGAGTCGGAGACCAGCCTGGTCAATACTGTGAAACCTGGTCTCCACTAAAAAACTATAAAAATTAGCCAGGCAGCCAGGCTTGGTGGCTCACAACTGTAATCCCAGCACTTTTGGAGGCTGAGGCGGGTGGATCATGGGGTCAGGAGATCGAGACCATCCTGGCCAACATGGTGAAACCCCATCTTTAAAAAAAAAAAATTAGTCAGGCATGGTGGCAGACACCTATAATCCCAACTACTTAGGAAGCTGAGTCAGGAGAATCACTTGTACTGGGGAGGTGGAATTTGCAGTGAGCTGAGATCATGACACTGCGCTCCAGCCTGGGCAACAGAAAGAGATTCTGTCTCAAAAAAAAAAAAAAAAAAGGAATGGCATAGCAACATGGAGGACACTGCTACTCCTGGTCTGGAGGTAAGGAAGTTAAGCAGTATGGATTGGTTTCTGAGTGGGGCTCTGTCTTCAGCTTCCTTTCTCACTCTCTTGGGTGATGGGAAGGCTTCAGGACTTCTCCACAGCCCTGCCCCGCCCCTCTGGTCATGCCCCCTTCCCAGGGGAGCCCCTCACCTGGAGGGTACAGCCAAAGACCCCGATCATGAGCATGGCCACAGTTAGGTACTCGGCCAGCACGTCCCACCAGGGTTTGAGCACCTTGAATGCAGGCTGCTGTTCCGTGAACTGCTTGAACTCGGCCACAGGGATCATGCTGCCTGTGGGAGGGGCAAGACAGGGGGTGCAGAGACCCTCAGGATGGGAGGCTCTGCAGGGGGTCCCAGAGGAGCCAGACATGGGCAGGTCCGTGCTCCTCATCAGCCCGTGACCCTGCCTGCCCACACTTTCCTGAACCTGAGGTGTGTGCCCCCACTTACCTCTTAGCCTGGCCTCGGTCACCCTCCATGGAGATGTCACCTCCTTCCCAGAACCAAGCAGCCACTCTTCCCCTCTGGGCACCCCTGCTCCTGATCTGACTTGTTTGACCTTGAAGAGCACAGGAGGGGTAGTCCACAGGGCCGCCACCCTCCAGTCTTACCGTGTGCCCCCTCCAAAGCCATGCATCCCTCTCCCACCCCTGACACCAAGGCCTGAAAACATCTGCCCTGATCCTCCCTGACCGCAGATGCTCGGCATCTGGGCCAGCCCCAGCTGTCACCAGCACCAGACCTGGGAGCATTCCAAGGCTCAGGACTTCCGGGGTGTGGGCCCCCCACCCCCTCCAGGGGCACTCCGGGTACCACCTCCAACCCCTAACCAGAAAAGCCGGCTGGAGCCTGGCTCTGATTACCAAGGCCCAGGGACAGGGAGTGGCCAAGCTAAAGGCTAGTCAGCCCTGGGGGACGGGGTGACAAGGACAACTGAGTTTCTACAGGTGCTACAGCCCGAATCACAGGCAGAAACCAGAGACTGGGGCTCTGAGAGGCGGCAATTGGTGCCAGGATGTTGGAGGGGGAGGGGACTTGCAAATGGAAAGCTGTCAGGTGACACCTACAAGCAGGCCAGGGCTGTGCTGCCAGGCTCCTGGCTGGCCCACTCTGTGTGTTCCCAGGGTCTCATTTTAGAGCAAGGTATCATTATTGGAGATGCAGACAGGCCAGCCACAACTCACACTGGCGTATGGGGCATGAGCTGAGATGTTGCTCTCCCAGGCAGGCAGCCACTTCCCCAGAGGCTGGAGGTGGGACAAGGAGGGTAGGGACCCCTAGACCACCCACTTCTGCCAACATCAAATTCCCCCAGTCCTGGGAGTCTCTTGTCCTTATCCAGATAGATCATCTGTAACAGGCTGGACATGGTGGCTCACACCTGTAATGCCAGCACTTTGGGAAGCTGAGGCGATGGATCACTTGAGGCTAGGAGTTCGAGACCAGCCTGACCAAAATCGTGAAACCCAGGGTCTACTAAAAATACACACAAAATTAACAAGGTGTGGTGGCACACACACCTGTAATCTTAGCTACTTTGGAGGCTGAAGTGAGAGGGTCTTGATCCTGGGAGGTGGATGTTGCAGTGAACCGAGATCGTGCCAGTGCACTGCAGCCTGGGTGACAAGAGTGAGACTCCATCTCAAAAAACAAACAACAAAAACAAACAAAAAAGATAATCTGTAACTGGGCACAGGGGTTGGGCCAGGAAGGAGAGCATCCAGCCCATCACAGGGTTCTCTCTGGCTGCCCACCCATCTCTCCAGGAAGAATCTAGGGAAACTCTGACCCCCGACCCACAACTTGGCCAACAGCTCTGACATGTCTGAGCCTCCCTTTGCAGTTTTTGTGCCTCCCAAATACTTTCGGGTGACTTCTGGGTAAAAACAAGGTAGGATGCAGGCTCCACTCACCAGGCTAAGGGCCAGGCAGTACCCAAAGACCACATCCTTTTACCTCCTCAGAGGCCCCTACTCTGGTCTGGGGGATTGAATAGGCAGGCAACGGGGTTGGTATAGCCTGCCCACACCCAGACTCACCATGAAGCCTAAAATGTCATGGGTCCCCTGACTCAGGTGGTGATTCAGCCAGACCCAGATATGTGCAAGAGAGTGCTCAGAGCACAGGGTCCCTCACACCATGGCCCGCCCCTCACATTCTTTCACACCCCCTGCCCTATACAAAAAGCCAAGTATACTTTGGGAGGCCAAAGTGGGTGGATCACTTAAGGTGAGGAGTTTGAGACTAGCCAAACTGACCAAGATGGTGAAGGAAAAATATGTAAATTAGCTGGTCATGGTAGATAATTCCTTGAACCGGAGAGACAGAGGTTGCAGTCAGCTAAGACTGTACTACTGCACCCCAGCCTGGGTAACAGAGCAAGACCCTGTCTCAAAAAAAAAAAAAAAAAAAAAAAAGCCAGGCACGGCAGCTTACGCCTGTAATCCCAGCACTTTGGGAGGCCAAGGCAGGTGGATCACATGGGGTCGGGAGTTTGAGACCACCTGACCAACATGGAGAAATCCCATCTCTACTAAAAATACAAAATTAGCCAGGTGTGCTGGTGCATGCCTGTAATCCTAGCTATTCGGAAGGCTGAGGTGGGAGGATTGCTTGAACCCAGGAGTTAGAGACTGCAGTGAGCCATGAACCAGCCTGGGCAACAGAGCAACAGCCTATCTTAAAAACAGAAAATAAAACACTACTGACTTGGGCCGGGCACAGTGGCTCTTGCCTGTAATCCCAGCACTTTGGGAGGCCAAGGTGGGCAGATCATTTGAAGTCAGGAATTCGAGACCAGCCTAGCCAACATGGTAAAACCCCGTCTCCACTAAAAATACAAAAACAATTAACCAGGCATGGTGGTGGGCACCTGTAGTCCCAGCTACTTGGGAGGCTGAGGCAGGAAAATCGCTTGAACTCAGCAGACAGAAGTGCAATGAGCTGAGATCTCACCACTGCACTCCAGCTTGGACAACAGAGTGAGACTCTCTCAAAAATAAATAAAGCTGGGCGTGGTGAATCACGCCTGTAATCCCAGCACTTTGGGAGGCCAAGGTGGGAGGATCATGAGGTCAGAAGATCTAGACTATCCTGGCTAAAACAGTGAAACTCTGTCTCTAGGAAAAAAAAAAAAAATTAGCTGGGCAAAGTGGCAGGCACGTATAGTCCCAGAGATTCAGGTTGCTGAGGCAGGAGAATCACTTGAACCTGGGAGGCAGAGGTTGCAGTGAGCCGAGACCGTGCCATTGCACTCACTGCAGCCTAAGCAACAGAGTGAGACTTGGTCTCAAAAAGAAAGAAAAAAGAAGAAAAGAAAAAAGTCAGGTGAGGTGGCTCACTCCTGTAATCCCAGCACTTCGGGAGGCCGAGACGGGCAGATCATGAGGTCAGGAGATTGGGGCCAGCCTGGTCATGGTGAAACCACATTTATACTAAAAAAAAAAAAAAAAAAAAAAAAATTAGCCGGGTGTGGTAATGCCTGTCTGTAATACCAGCTACTCAGGAGACTGAGGTAGGGGAATCGCTTGCACCCCAGAGATAGAGGTTGCAGTGAGCTGCCACTGTATTCCAGACTAGTGAAAGAGCAAGACTTCATCTCAAAAAAAATGGGCCAGGCGCAGTGGCTCACACCTGTAATCCTAGCACTTTGGGAGGCCAAGGTGGGCGGATCACCTGAGGTTGGGAGTTCGAGACCAGCCTAACATGGAGAAACCCCGTCTCTTAAAAAAAGAAAAAAATAAAAAAATAAATAAAAAAATAAAAAACAAACAAAAAAACCCTCCTTACTCTGGAGGCTGCAGAAGAAATCACACAACACACACACACACACACACACACACACACACACGCAGGGACCAACTTCCTGTCCACCCTGGTGTAAGCTCCACCAACACCCATCCCAGGTGCACAATCACGGACAAGAAGACAGAAACATTCAGGGGACTGGGGGCAGCCACAGGGCTATCATTATCTGTCTCCATGACTCAAACTTGATCATCCCAAACCTGCCATTAAATTTCCACAGACAAGACAGGCTCCCACTTTGTCTGAGCAGGGCTGGTGGGAAGATCCAGAAAGAGGAGCTCGAAGAATTGGGGCAGAGCCAGGGAAAATGCAACCACAGGGACCACGCTTAACTTCCTCCACAGACACTCTCAACGCCTCATTTTATCCAAACTCAGGCAGCATGGATTTGGGGACTCTGCTTTCCAGACTCAGGGAAGAGAAATAACTTGCTCAAGCTTCTACAGTTCCAAGTGGCCTTCAAAGCCTGACCTATCCAAGCTCCAAGTCCTGCCTGTAGGATAGCAAGCACCCTGTTCCTTCTTGAGAGACAGCTTCTCACTAAAATACAGCATCTTGCTGGGTGCGGTGGCTCACGCCTATAATCCCAGCGATTTGGGAGGCCAAGACGGGCAGATCATTGAGTTCAGGAGATCGAAACCAGCGTGGCCAACTTGATGAAACCCTGTGTCTACCAAAACTACAAAATTAGCTGGCCACTGTGGTGGGCACCTATAATCCCAGCTATTGGGGAAGCTGAGGCAGGATGTTGCAATGAATCATGATTGCACCACTGCACACCAACCTGGGTGACAGAGCAAGACTCTATCTCAAAAATCAAATAAACAACAACAAAAAAGGCACAGCATCTTTGCCAAAAGCACCTAAGAGCGGTGTGGCGTTGCAGCAGGCCAGGCTGCGAGGTCTTGCCCGCTAAGACCATGTGGCCCCCACCAGCTCTGGCTCCATACACCCATGCCTCACCCCTCCTCCCTCCCAGGTCCTCCTCAAGCCACTTACCTACAAAAAATGTGGTGGTGAGTTCCTGCTTCGGGAAGGGTGGGAGAGTGAGACCCTCCCCACCCACAGCCCATGCTAAGAGGCCAAGGAGAAGGAAGAAGCATGCGACAGTTATAAGCCCTGAGAGGTTTCGAAGAACACATGTTCCAACCATTTTTTTTTTATGAGATAGGTTCTTGCTTTGTCACCCAGGCTGGAAGTTCAGTGGTGCAATCATAGCTCACTGCAGCCTCGAGCTCCTGGGCTCAAGTGATCCTCCTGCCAACCCTTCCTGGGTCCCTGGGAATGGAAGAGCTGGAAGCAGCCTCCCCAGTAGATGAGGCTACAGGTGTGCACTACCATGCCCAGCCATTTTTTGTAGAAATGGGGTTTCACTATGTTGCCCAGGCTGGTCTCGAACTCCTGAGCCCAAGTGATCCTCCTACCTCAGCCTCCCAAAGTGCTGGGATTAAAGGCATGAACCACTCCACCTGGCCTCAGACTTTTTTTTTTGAGATGGAGTCTTGCTCTGTCACCCAGGCTGGAGTGCAGTGCTGCAATCTCAGCTCACTGCAACCTCCACCTCTGGAGTCCAAGTGACTCTCATGCCTCAGCCTCCCAAGTAGATGGGACTAGAGGTGCGCCACCACACCTGGCTAATTTATGTATTTTTAGAAGAGATGGGGTTTCACCATGTTGGTCATGGTCTCCAACACCTGACCTCAGATGACCCGCCCACCTTGGCCTCCCAAAGTGCTGGGATTGCCGGCATAAACAACGGTCTCCAGCTGAGCCTCAACTTTTTATACAAAGGAGAAACTGAGGGTCTAGAGTGGGGGAGGGTGGCATCTTTGTAGCCCATCCCGGGCCAGGCCCCAGGCTTGTGGACTCCCAGCCGGGTCTTTCCCAAGCTGCCTCTCCTAACAGACGTGAAGGTCTGAACATCTATAAGTTCAAGAGCACCAGAGGTCAGGCTTGGTTGAACCCATCCCAAGTGGTAGGTTCTGGGGCTCTGAGGAGCTCCCCGGGATGAGTTGTCAATGTCTTCCCAGATGCCAAGGGGAAGGGAAAGTGGTGGAGACCCCCAAAGTCAAATCCAGCCTGTTGATCTTCATCTGGAGACGCTGGCCAGGCCTGCCGGGCTCCCAGGACCAGCACCTCGTGGGTCAGGTTTCCCTTTGCCCGCGCCCGCACCCCGACTCACTCCTGGTGTGTCCTGGCGGCCCGCCCCAGCCACAAGGCCAGCGCACCTGGAGCGGCTCTGCCCTGGGACTCCCAGCCCGACTCCCACCCCGCCACCTCGGGGTGCCCAGAGGCAAAGAGCCACCTACTCACTATTCCGGGAGGGACGCTGGGCCCAACTCCTGGATCCCTGAAAGCGGCAAAGCGGAGCAGCCGGGACTCCCGCAGAGTTCCTGGGCGGGCCGCGAGGGTGAGTCAGGGCAGGCGGGGACAGGAGCCCGGGAGCTGCCCCGTCCCGCCCCGCCCCCGGACGACTCGGCCCCGCCTCGCCGCAGGCGCACCCAGGTCGACCCTGCTCCGGGCGCCGCGGGATCTGCGGGGTTGAGGGAGAGAGAGTGGTGGTATCCTACTCTGCCCCGGTGGGCTCGGCGCTGGCGGGAGATGCGGGGGTCTTAGAACTTTGCAACTCTGCAGTCTTTCTGGACCATGGCGGCAGGGGAAAATGAGAAAGCTGGAGACCCTGAACTCCCAAAGCCACTCTACCGCCACCCTTCTGGGAACCTGCTTTTACAGACCTTGTCAAGAAAGAGTGGAGGTCCGGCTCTGTGACTCATGCCTGTAATCCCAACACTTTGGGAGGCCAAGGCAGAAGGATATCTTGAGCCCAGGAGTCTGAAACCAGCCTCAACAATATAGTGGGACCGTAGCTCTACCAAAAACGTTAAAACCTAAAAAACACAAAATTTTAAAAATTAGCCAGGTGTGGTGGTGTGTGCCTGTAGTTCCAGCTACTCTGGAGGCTGAGGTGGGAGGATCACCTGAATCTGGGAAGTCGAGAGGCTGCAGCAAGCTATGATCATGCCGCTTCGCTCCAGCCTGGGTGACCAAGCAAAACCCTGTCTCAACAAAAGGTGTGGAAAGGCTTCCTCCAGCTCCCCAAGGCCCAGTCACCAGGCCTTAAAGCCCGATCAAGGCACAGGTGACTTGAGTCTTCAGGTGCTGGGAGTGGAATTGGGGGAAGAGAGGAGAGGGGAGGGGAGAGCTTCTCCCTTGGAGCTCTGGCCATGGGGCAGGAACTGGGCTGAACCAATGGAAGTTGAATAGAGTGGGAATGCCCTCCTGTCTAACCTTGTGACCTGCCCTCCAGGTGGGGGGTGGGGGACCACAGTGGCTAGAGGGCTCTCAGAGCCCAGCTTCCCTGCCTCCCCACCCCTACCCTGGCCACCCCACCTAGGGAGGCCTGAGCTGAGTCTTAGATGAGTAAACCTGTGGAGTTGGACCTTGATTGGCTCTTGGTCTGAAACACCATGGATATGTCTGTGGCCATAACACCCTGAAAGTGCCTGATCTTGTCTGATCTTGGAAGCTAAGCAGGGTCAGACCTGGTTAGTACTTGGATGGGAGACTGCCTAGGATACCGGGTGCTGAAGAGTTGGGCTGCGCATGGTGGCTCACACCTGTAATCCCAGCACTTTGGGAGGCCAAGGTGAGCAGATCACCTGAGACCAGCCTAGCCAACATGGTGAAACCCTGTCTCTACTAAAAATACAAAAATTAGCTGGGCATGGTGACTCAAGCCTGTAATCCCAGCTACTTGGGAAGCTGAGACAGGAGAATCGCTTGAACCCGGAAGGCAGAGGTTGCAGCGAGCCAAGATCGAACCACCACCCTCCAGCCTGGGTGACAGAATGAGACTACATCACAAATCAAAACAAGACAAAACAAAATAAAAACCATCCATAGAAATGTTCCTACCTGGACTTAGGGTGGGAGAGGGAAAGTCATCCCCGACGGGGTAAAAGAAGTCCTGACATTGACCAGGTCTTACAGACAGCATGAGACCCAAACCTTCTAGGGTTGGAAACTCATAAGTCAGGGATCCTCTGGGCACCACCACAGGGAGTCCAAAAACAAACGTTCCTTACACGTTTGGTAGATCTTTAAGAGCACCTGAAGCTTCCTGCAGGCGAGGATGAGCAGGGTTCCCGACTCTGTGAGTGCTTCGGTCCTGAGAGAGAGAAACCTAGCTTGGAGACAGATGAATGACACCAGGTGAGGTGGTTCATGCCTTTAATCCCAGCAATCTGGGAGGCTGACCAAGGTGGGTGGATCGCTTGAGCCCAGGAGTTTGAGATCATCCTGAGCAACATAGTGAGATCCCATCTCTACAGTAAATACATAAATAAATAAAAATGATAGAAAAATTAGTTGGGCATAGTGGCACATATCTGTAATCCCAGCTACTCCGGAGGCTGAGGAAGGATAATTGATTGAACCTGGAGGCAGAGATTACAGTGAGCTGAGATGGCGCCACTTCACTCCAGCCTGGGTGACAGAGCGAGACTCCATCTCAAACATAAGTAAATAAGTGAATAAAAATGAGCCAGGTGTGGGGTGTGCACCTGTAGTCCCACCTACTTGAGAGGTTGAGACAGGAGGATTGCTGAGCCCGGGAGCTGGGGGCTACAGTGAGCTGTGATTGCACCACTGCACACCAGCCTGGGTGGCCACACAGAACTGGCTTTTTTAGACAAAGTCTTGCTCTGTTACCCAGGCTGGAGTGCAGTAGCACGATCTTGGCTCACCACCACCTCCGCCTCCTGGGTTCTAGTGATTCCCCTGCCTCAGCCTCCTGAGTAGCTGGGATTACAGGTGCCCGACACCATGCCCAGCTAATTTTTGTGTTTTTAGTAGAGATGGGGTTTCACCCTGTTGGTCAGGCTGGTCTCAAACTCCTGATCTTGTGGTCCGCCTGTCTTGGCCTCCCAAAGTGCTGGGATTACAGACGTGAGCCACTGCAGTCAGCCTTTTTTCTTTCTTTTTTTGAGATGGAGTCTTGTTCTTTTTGCCCAGGCTGGAGTGCCAGAGGCACGATCTCAGTTCACTGCAACCTCCGCCTCCCAGGTTCAAGTGATTCTCCTGCCTCAGCCTCCCAAGTAGCTGGGATTACAGGCATGCACCACCACATCCAGCTCATTTTGTACTTTTAGTAGAGACAGGGTTTCTCCATGCTGGTCAGCCTGGTCTCAAACTCCCAACCTCAGCTGATCTACCTGCCTCGGCCTCCCCAAGTGCTGAGATTACAGGTGTGAGCCACCACACCCAGCCGAATACAGCTCTTAAAAACAAGCAAACAAGGCTTGGCGAGGTGACTCACACCTGTAATCCCAACACCTTGGGAGGCCAAGGCGGGTGGATCACGAGGTCAAGATATCGAGACCATCCTGGTCAACGTGGTGAAACCCCGTCTCTACTAAAGATACAAAAAATTAGCTGGGCATGGTGGCGCGTGCCTGTAATCCCAGCTACTCAGGAGGCTGAGGCAGGAGAATTGCCTGAACCCAGGAGGCGGAGGTTGCAGTGAGCCGAGATTGCGCCATTGCACTCCAGCCTGGGTAACAAGAGCGAAACTCCGTCTCCAAAAAAAAAACGAAAAAAACCAAAATTAGCTGGATGTAATTAGTGGCGCATGTCCATAATCCCAGCTACTGGGGAGGCTGAGGCAGGAAAATTGCTTGAACCTGGGAGGCAGAGGTTGTGGTGAGCCATTGCACTCCAATCTGGGCAACAAGAAACTCTGTCTCAAAAAAAAAAAGGAAGAAAGAACAAGGTATTGCCAGTCTGTGACAACTGTTGTGTATATAAGCAAACAAGGTGAAGGGGTAGCAGGGGATGAGGGTTTCCTTGAAGACCTCTTTAAGGAAGGGACCTTTGAGAAAGGCTGTCTCTCCTTGGAGTGATTCTTTCTGTCTTCCTCTTTATTTTATTTTATTTTTTGAGATAGAGTCCTGCCCAGGCTGGAGTGCAATGGCAGGATCTGGGCTCACTGCAACCTCCGCCTCCTGGGTTCAAACGATTTTCCTGCCTCAGCTTCCCAAAGTGCTGGAATTACAGGCATGCGCCACTAAACCCTACCTTCTTCTTTTCCTTTCTCTCTCTTCTTTTTCTTCCTTTCTTCCTTCCTCTTTCTTTCTTCCCCTCCTCCTTCTCCTTCTTGTTTCCTCCTCCTCCTCCTTCTTCATTCCTTTTTTTTTTCTCCCTCTGTTGCCCAGGCTGGCATGCAGTGGTGTGATCCTAGCTCACTGCAGCCGTGAACTCCTGGCCTCAGGTGATCCTCCTGCCTCACTCTTCTTCCAAGTAGCTGGGTCCACAGGCATGTACCACCACATCTGGTGAATTCTTTACTTATTTATTGTAGAGACAGGGTGTTGCTATGTTGGCCAGTCTGGTCTCAAACTCCTGGGCTCAAGCAGATCCTCCCATCTTGGCCTCCCAAAGTGCCGGGATTACAGGCATGAGCCACCACGCCCGGCCTACTTCCTGTCTTCTGAGAGGCTTCTTGGGATTCATCCCCTGGGGATTTGTTTGCAACCACATGCTGAAATAAGCTTTTTTTTTTTGAGATGGAGTCTTTCTCTGTCTCCCAGGCTGGAGTGCAGTGGTTCGATCTTGGCCCACTGCAACCTCCGCAACCTCCGCCTGCTGGGTTCAAGCGAGTCTCCTATCTCAGCCTCCTGAGTAGCTGGGATTACAGGCACTGGCCACCACACCCGGCTAATTTTTGTATTTTTAACAGAGATGGGATTTTAGCACGTTGGCCAGGCTGGTCTCGAACTCCTGACCTCAGGTGATTCACCTGCCTTCCTCAGCCTCCCAAAGTGTTGGGATTACAGTCCTGAGACAATACGCTCGGCTTCAGTACTTGTTATTTACTACCCAGCTTCTAAGATTTTAGAATGTGAGTTAACTATTACTTTGTAACAAATTACCCCCAAATTTACTAGCTTAAACAAAGTATGTCCCTGCACAATGGCTCACAACTGTAATCTCAGCATTTTGGGAGGCTGAGGTGGGTGGATCACTTGAGGCCAGTAGTTCGAAACTGGCCTGGCCAACATGGCAAAACCCCATCTCTACTAAAAATACAAAATTAGCTGTGCATGGTGGCACGTGTCTGTAATCCCAGCTACTTCGGAGGCTGAGGCAGGAGAATTGCTTGAACCTGGGCGGTGGAGGTTGCAGTGAGCTGAGACTGAACCATTGCTCTCCAGCCTGGGCAACACAGCAAGACTCTGTCTCAAACAAAAAAACTTGCAGTTTAAAAATATATATGTATTTTTTTTTTTTTTTGAGACGGAGTTTCGCTCTTGTTACCCAGGCTGGAGTGCAATGGCACGATCTTCGGCTCACCGCAACCTCCGCCTCCCGGGTTCAAGCAATTCTCCTGCCTCAGCCTCCAGAGTAGCTGGGATTACAGGCATGCACCACCATGCCCAGCTAATTTTTGTATTTTTAGTAGAGACGGAGTTTCACCTCGTTGACCAGGATGGTCTCGATCTCTTGACCTCGTGATCCACCTACCTCGGCCTCCCAAAGTGCTGGCATTATAGGCGTGAGCCACCGCTCCCGGCCTGTATTTGTTATTTATTTATTTTTCTTTTACAGATGGGGTCTCTTTATGTTTCCCTGGCTGGACTCAAACTTCTGGGCTCAAGGGGATTTTCCCACCTTAGCCTCCCCAGTAGCTGGAACTACAGTCACCTGGCCCTCACCTGAGCCAGTGGCTATGCTGGGTAGTTCATCCAGCATCCCTCCCGGCCTGTTCCAAGCAACCACTGATGTGCTGTCTGTCACTACAGATTAGCTTGTGTTTTCTAGAATGTTCTATAAATGGAATCATACAGTGTGTGCTTTTTGTGGCTTCCTTTGTTTGGCGTGCTTTTGAGATTAGTCCCTGTTTTGAGCGTAGCTGTAGTCTGTTCCTTTCTATTGCCAAGTTTCATTCCATTATAGGGGACACTTTGATTCATGTTACTCATCCTTCTGTGGATGGAGGTTTTGGGAGTGTTTTTATAAGAGGGCAGAGTCCAGATCCCAATTAATTACAGGGTGGGTTTCGTGTACCCTGGAGGAACTCTTGCATCATAGTCAGAAGACAGGAGAGGCTGAGTGAGGTGGCTCCTGTCTGTAATTCCAGCACTTTGGAAGGCTGAGGTGGAAGTGTCACTTGAGTCCAGGAGTTTGAGACCAGGCTGGGCAACATAGCAAGACCCTGTTTTTCTACAAAAAATTTAAAATTTAGCTTGGTGAGGGGGCAGGGAAGGAAGATGAAAAAAAAAAAAAAAAAAAAAAAAAAAGCCTGGGTAGCCTTTAGTCCCAGATACTTGGTTTTTTCTTTTTTTTCCTTTTGAGATGGAGTCTTGCTCTGTCACTCAGACTGAGTGTAGTGGCGCCATCTCAGTTCACTGCAACCTCCGCCTCCCAGGTTCAAGCGATTCTCCTGCCTCAGCCTCCTGAGTAGCAGGGACTACACGTGCACACCACCGTGCCTGGCTACTTTTTGTATTTTTAGTAAAGATGGGCTTTCACCATGTTGGCCAGGCTGGTCTCAAACTCTTGACCTCGATCTGCCTGCCTCAGCCTCCCAAAATGCTGGGATTACAGGCGTGAGCCACTGCGTCCAGTCTGTTTTGGTTTTGAGAAGAAGTCTTGGTCTATCATGCAGGCTGGAGTACAGTGGCATGATCTTGGCTCACTGCAACCCCTGCCTCCTGGGTTCAAGTGATTCTAGTGCCTCAGTCTCCTGAGTAGCTGGGACTACAGGAATGTGCCACCACACCCAGCTAATTTTTTGTATTTTTAGTAGAGATGAAGTTTCAGCATGTTGGCTAGGCTGGTCTGGAACTCTTGTCCTCAAGTGATCCACCTGCATCAGCCTCCCACATAGTCTCAGTTTCTTGGGAAGCTGAGGTGGGAGGATCATTGGAGCCTGGGAGTTCGAGGCTGCAGTGAGCTGTGAAGCTGTGATGATCGTGTCACTGCACTCCAGCCTGGGTGACAGAGTGAGATCCTGTCTCAAAAATAAATATATAGGCCAGGTACTGTGGCTCATGCCTGTAATCCCGGCACTTTGGGAGGCCGAGGTGGGCCGATCATGAGGTCAGGAGTTTGAGACCAGCTTGGCCAACATGGTGAAACCCCGTCTCCACTAAATATACAAAAATTAGCTGGGTGTGCTGGCAAGCACCTGTAGTTCTGGCTACTCAGGAGGCTGAGGCAGGGGAATCACTTGAATCTGGGAGGCGGAGGTTGCAGTGAGCCAAGGTCGTGCCACTGCACTCCAACCTGGGTGACAGAGCGAGACCTGATCTCTACATAAAAAAATAAATAGGAGGGCAGGGATCCGTGTAGGTGGACATGACTTGGGAGGAGGCAATGGGTATGGGTGGGTAGACAGGGAACCAGACTGGTGTCATGCCACAAGGGGTTCACACTGGTGATCATTGGTAAACTGAGGGAGAAGATAAGGCCTCGAATGATCCAATTCGGAGGCCAAAGCAGGACACTCACTTCTGCCATTTTTCTCTACCCTCCATTTCTGCAACCTCAAATGGGCACAATTTCCCCCACCCCACCCCAGTTCACTCAATGCCAAGTTGCATTATCTGTTTCCTGTGCATGGAGGCCCCGTGAGGTTCAGGAGGGAGTGAACTGTGCATATCAATGGGTTGTCAATGGGGCAGAGGGCGATGGTTTTCTGGAATAGGGTAAGGAGTGGCTGTGAGTCTGAAGGGATGAGACATCCAGGTGGAAAGCTCATGAACGCTGTATGAGGAGGGGACTTGGGCGACAGGGGTGACAAGGCCAGACTCTCATATGGAGAGGGAGCTGAGGAATGTCCATCTCCACCTTCAGGCTCCCACCCTCTCCATGCCACAGTCCTGGAGCACAGCTCTCCAGCGGAGTCCCCTGCTCTGGCTGAAGTCACCAAGACACCTCCCACTTGCTCTGGCTGGGCGGGGACACTTGTACAGGATATTCTCTGCCCTTCATGAACTTGTTTTTTTTTTTGTTGGTTGTTTTGTTTTGAGACAGTCTTGCTCTGCCACCTAGGCTGGAGTGCAATGGCACGATGTTGGCTCACTGCAACCCCCGCCTCCCGCGTTTAAGCGATTCTCCTGCCTTAGCCTCCCAAGTAGCTGGGATTACAGGTGCTCCCCAGCATGCCCAGCTAATTTTCGTAGTTTTTGGTAGAGATGGGTTTCACCATGTTGGTGAGGCTGGCCTGGAGCTTTTGAGTCAATGATCCGCTCGCCTCAGCTTCCCAAAGTGATGGGATTACAGGCATGATCCACCGCACCTGGCTTTATGTACTTGTTTTCACACCTCCCAGGTCAACATAACCTTGTCCTCTGGAAGGCCAGCTCTGCCAGGAAGCCTCTGCTGACTTGACCTCCCTTGAGCTGGGAGGGTGTGGAGGGTGGAGGTGCTCTACCCTGCAAGACGCCTGGGTCACCTCTCACTAGATTCTGTGTTTCCTGTCGCTCTCCCTCCTAGTCCTCCTTTCTTTCTCTCTTCCCCAAAGTCTGGGGTCCCCTTGCATCCCTGAAATTCCCAGGGCAGCATTCTCCTAGCAGTCTCCCAAACCCCCACCAGATAAGGGCTTTCCTGGGGTCTGGGGAGCACCTTAGGGTGTGAGGGGAGCAGCTACCCTCCAGAGACCCTGGGCGGCCTGGATTTCGCAGACGCGAAGGACAGGACAGTGCCACGGCCACTGAGCTTCCGGATTGGTCGGTGGGCCAGCGGCGCGGTGGTACCGCCTCCTGGTTGCCAGGGACCAGCCTATCCGCGTCCAGACGGTCCTTGGTCGCCAGGTGGTTGTGGTGTGGGTCGGGGCAGGTGTATGTGTTGGGGAGGACAGTGGAGGACCCCAGGGATTTGCTCCCAGTCCCAATCGTTGGCTCTTTGGGGTCCTCAGGCGTAGCTGGGGAAACAGGCTTCTCCTGGACCGCAGAGAAGCTGTCCCTCTCTCCAACGCGCGCTTCTCCCCCATCCCCCTCGGCGCGCTTCCGCCGGCCGCGCTCCCGGGTCCAGATCGAGCGCGCGCCCCCGGCTCCCCCGCCCGCGCCCGAGGGGCGGGACCGGCTCGGCTCCCCCTGCGCCGCCGCCTGCAGCCCCCTCCCCTCGCCTCGCCTTCTCGCCGCTGGCGGCCGCAGCATCGCTCCGGCCCGGGCCCCACCCCAGGCAACCCTGCGAGGAGCGGCGGGAGGCCAGAGCCGGAGGTGAGCGCGACGTGAGCAGGTGGAGAGGCCGGGCGCGGGCCAGGCCCAGCTGGGGGAGGGGTCGGGCCCGGACGCAGCTCTTTGTCTCCCGGAGCCCGTTCGCGGGCAGCGGGGCCGCTCTGCTTCCCGGCAGGTGCAGGCATCCCTCGGGAAGGCCGGGGGAGGCCGCTGGAGAGGGCGGGGAGACCCGGGCGTGCACTTCGGTCTCCCGCATCTGGAGCTTGTGGTAGTCCCCTGCTCTAGAGGCTGGCGGTATGGATCCCTGAGGGGGCGAGGGGTAGGGGTGTGGAGTCCGTCCTGAATTGGAGCTGAGGCGGGGAAGGCGGCGGGCTGGGGTGGGCAGGGCCTCTCCGCTTTAGGAAAAAGCGCTGGGGGTTGGGACTTGGGGACAGCGAAGAGCAGCGGGGCTGGCGAGTGGGTGTGGGTGCGTGGGAGCCGAGCAGATGGAAGCCGAGGCCGAGGTTTGGGTATCCATGGTTGGCGATGCTGGGAAAGGGCATCAAGGTGCCAGGGTCCAGGTGTCTGGAGGCGGCATAGCTGTCCAGAACCTGGGATGAGGATCGGTTTGTCTCTTCAGGTGCAAGATGGACAAGAGGGACAAGGTGAAGGCAGGAGGCGCCGTGCGGACACCAGCTGGTCGCCTTCCTGGACTTCTGACCCCCAGGCCTCCAGGCTCTCCTCGACCCCCTCCCCCAGTAACCCCCGCAGCCCTCCGAGTTCTGGGAGCTGCGGAAGCTGCGGGGCGAAGGCGTCTGGCAGAGCGAGCCGGGGGCACCGGCGGGGCCACTCTTCCCGAGTCTGCTCCCAGGGCGGGACCAACTCGGAGTGCTGGGACAAGTTCTCGGAACCCAGGTACCCCAGCCTCCTTCCTCAGCTCTGACCCCATCTTCTCTCCTCATTGCTCCTACTACCTGCCCCATCCCCCCTCCACCACCACCTCTCCGGGGCACCTTTGACTCGGCCTTCTCCCTGCAGCCTCCAGACCCCCAGCCTCTGGGAGAGGCGAGCGTGTTCCTCCTGCCAAGAACACCAGCCCAGGTCCTGTTTCTAGCCTAGGACGCGCCAGCGGGACCACCAGGTAATATGCTCCCTCTCCCCCAGTCCCCTAAGCCAGGGTTAGCATCACAGAGTCTGGAACCTTTTATTTTACACAAGTTGGGGCGTGGGAGCACTTGTGTCCAGGTCACTGGGCACAAATTAGGTGAAAGCCATTATTGGTCCTCATAGAGGATGCATGCCCATTTCACAGATGGGAAAATAGAGGCTTGGGAAGCCAAACAAGGACCTAGGGCTATACCCTGAGCGTGGCCCTTCTGTCTCCAGGCCAGGCCCTCTTGGCCAGAAGGGACTCCGGACCCCAGCGGAGGAAACTGTGGCCAGAGGAAAAGCTACAGAGGTTCCCAGAAGGAGTGCCCTGAGCGCTGGGGCACGAAGAGGTACGTGACCTGGAGAGGAGAGGGGTTCCTGGCAGCGAGGGGGGCCGGCTCAGAGGTATCGGTGACCCTTGGCCTTCTACTTTTTCTCCAGACGCTTCTGGGCCTACCCCAGGAACCCCCTCCCCGGCCGTGGCCCGTCGGTCCCGGGCTGCGGGCACTGAGGTGGGGCTCCCCCGGCCAGCTCCGAGTGCCCGGCCACGGCCCCCAACAGAGGGCCCCCGGAAATCAGTGAGCAGCGCCTCGGAGCACAGCACCACCGAGCCAAGCCCGGCTGCCAGGAGGCGGCCCAGCGCCGGTGGGGGTCTCCAGAGGCCGGCCTCGCATCCCCTGAGCTCCAGCACCACCCCTCTCTCCTCTCCAGCCCGTTCTGGGCCCTCAGCCCGCGGAACACCCAGGGCTCCTGCGCATCCCTCGCAGCCCAAGTCGAAAGGGCTCCAGGCCCCGCGTCCCCCGCAGGCCACACCCTCAAAGAAGGACTCAGCCCCAGTACTGGGCCCTCTTTCTTCCTCTCATTTGGCCACACCCTCTCCACCGGCAACCAAAGCGAGACCCATACCACCTCCCTGCAACGCAGCCCCTCCCCTGCCAGCGACGTTCCCTCCCTCTCCACCGGCCACTCCCCCTCCGCCAGCCGCGCCCCAAAGTCAGGCCCTGCCCACCCCGCCGGCCACGCCCCACCCGCAGAACCTTACCTGTCCGCTGGCCACGCCCCTTTCTCTAGCCCCTCCTTATCTCTCTGCTCCACCCTCTCTACAGACCCTCCCCTCGCCACCAGCTACGCCCCCCTCGCAAGCTCCACCCACAAAGCCGGTGACATCCTTTCCAGAAGCAGGCGTGTCTCCCCTGGTCACAGCCGCTTTTGTGGCTCCATTCTCTCCATCAGTTTCGTCCCCTCTGCAGAGTATGCCTCCCACCCAGGCTAATCCGGCGTTGCCCTCTCTTCCGACTCTCCTCTCTCCCTTGGGCACACCTCCTCTGTTAGCCATCTCTCCTCTACAAGGCCCTGTTTCTCCAGCAACATCTCTGGGGAATCCGGCCTCTATCCTGGCCACAATCCCTCGGCCAGGACTTTCTGCTCTGACCACGCCCCCTCCGCAGGCCAGTCCTTCCCCATCGCCCCACCTTCCCCAGGCCATGCCCCACACTCTGGCCACTCTTCCTCCGGAGAACTCTCCACTTCTGGCCACATTGCCTCTGCAGGCCTCTCCCTCTCCTCTGACCACAGTCTCTCTGCAGGATCCTCCTCTAGTTCCTCCCTCTCTTTTGGCCCCACCGCCCCTGCCGGCCCCGCCCTCGCCCCTGGCCCCGTCCCACCCACAGGTCCCACCGTCTCTGACCACGCCCCCTATGCAGGCTCCGCCCTCTCTCCAGACCATTCACCCAATACAGGTTCCACATTCTCTGACCTCACCGTCAATGCAGGCACCTTCCTCTCCAGGTTTGTCATCTCTGCAGGCCACAACTTCTTTAGGCTCACCCCGTCTGCAGGCCACACCTTTCCTGACGATGTCCCCTAGTCAAACCCAATCTTCTTTGGCCTCGCCTCCTCGGCTGGCCTCTACTCTTCCTGCTTCACCCCCTCTGCAGGCTCCATCTTCTCTGGCCTCCCACCCTCCTCAGGCACCTCCCTCTTCCCTGATCGCTCCCATTATGGAGACCCAATCTTCCCTAGCCCCGCCCTCTCTGCAGGCCCCTCCTGCTTCCCTGACCACGCCACCACTGGAGAACCCACCTTTTCTAGCCCCGCCTCCTCTGCAGACTGCTGCTTCTTCCCTGTCCACACTCCATCTGGAGACTCCACCTTGTCCAGCTCCACAACCTCTGCAAGGAACACCTTCCCCATTGACCACGCCCCCTCCGGGGACCCCATCTTCCATAGCCCTGCCTCTTCCACAAGCCCCACTTGCTCTAGTCTCACCCCCTTTGGAGGGCCTGCCCTCTCCCCACCTGTCCCCTTTGGCCACGCCCCCTCCACAGGCCCCACCTGCCCTGGCCTTGACTCCTCTGCAGACCTCTCCCTCTCCCTCTCCCCCTGCCTCACCTCCTCTGTCTCCTTTGGCCACACCCTCTCCACAGGCCCCAACTGCTCTGGCCACGTTCCTTCTGCAGGCCCCTTCCTCTCTCCCTGCCTCACCCAGAGTGTCTCCTTCGGCCATGCCCCCTCCACAAACCCCACCCCCTCTGGCCGTACCTCTGCAGGCCCCACCTTCTCCCCCTGGCTCTCCCACAGTGTCTCCTTTGGCCACGCCCCCTCGACAGGTCCCACCCCCTCTTGCCGCACCTCCTCTTCAGGTCCCGCCCTCTCCCCCTGCCTCACCTCCAATGTCTCTTTTGGCCGCGCCTCCTCTGCAGGCTCCTCCCTCTCCCGCTACCTCACTCCCTGGGCAGGCCCCTTTCTCTCCCTCCGCCTCACCCCCAATCTCTCCTTTAGCCACGCCTCCTCCACAGGCCCCACCCACTCTAGCCGCGCCCCTTCTCCAGGTCCCTCCCTCTCCGCCTGTCTCACCCACCCGGCAGGCCCCACGCCGTCCCCCAACCCCGGGTCCAGATACCTCCGTCTCGGGTCCACGGCTGACCCTGGCGCTGGCCCCTGGCCCGCCGCCGCCGCCCTCGCGCAGCCCGTCCAGCACGCTGAGCGGCCCGGACCTTGCCGGCCACAGCAGCAGCGCCACGAGCACTCCGGAGGAGCTGCGAGGCTACGACAGCGGGCCCGAAGGCGGTGCCGCAGCTTCCCCGCCTCCCGACGCAGAGCTTGCCGCCTGCCACCCGGCCGCCTGGAGCCGAGGCCCCGCTCCACCGCTGGCGCTCCGCGGAGCCCCAGGTAAGGGGCACCTCAGACCCGGCCTGGCTGTGGATGGGGTTGGAGGCGGGGCTTCGCAGCTCGTGGTCGGTACAGCTGGGTCCGGGCGGAGCTTAGGCAAGGGGGCGGGACCTTTAGACGGGGGCGTGGCTTATCACGTCCGGGCCCACCTGGCGTCTCTCCCCGCAGGTGCGCAGCTGCCGTGGCCTCCCGCTGCCGGACCAGGCTCTGCTGAGGGTCTGTGCACCATCTACGAGACTGAAGGGCCCGAGTCGGGGACCTCCGCCTCAGGCGCCCTGGATCCGGGGCCCGGGCCCGGGCCCGGCGCCGGCGGTGGGAAGGCGGCGGCAGGAGCCGGGGCGGCGGCGTCCTCCCGGAGCCCAAAGCAGGCGCGCCTGGGCGAGCTGCCACTGGGGGCGCTGCAGGCGAGCGTCGTGCAGCACCTGCTGAGCCGGACCCTGCTTCTGGCGGCGGCCGAGGGTGCCGCTGGCGGCAGCGGCGGGGGCCCAGGAGGCGCAGGTGGTGGTGGCGTCACGGGGGGCGCCCGAGCTGCACTCAGCGACGCGGAACTCGGCCGCTGGGCAGAACTGCTGTCTCCCCTGGACGAGTCCCGTGCCAGCATCACCTCGGTCACAAGCTTCTCTCCGGACGACGTGGCATCCCCGCAGGGTGACTGGACCGTGGTGGAGGTGGAGACCTTCCACTGAGACAGACCACAGCCCCGCTTGCTACATCCCACCCCTGCCTTAGGATCTGCTCCTCCGGCTAGGCCTGTTTGTCTTAGACCCCGCCTCCACTGCCCTGGAGAAACGCTCGGTGGATCGGTCTCGGCCCCTTACAGCCTGAGTCTTTCGGCCCAGGCTCCACCCCTGCCTTTGGCCTCGGAGGCTCGAGATCTACCCACAGCTTTGACCTAGGCCCTCCTCTCGAGCTCCGCCCCTTTGGTCTAGGACACACCCCTTTCCCCGAGCCCCGCCCCGTGTCCAGTGTATTGCCCACCCCTCACAGCCTGAGTTTGCAATAAAACTGGGACACCGGGGCCTGCACACCTTCTCTGTCGCCTCGAGGGCCGGGGTTGGGGTTGAGCGGCGCGGGGGACCAGGCCAGGTAAGACCTTGCTGAAGGCTGTGCGAGAACCGGTTGGAGCTCTGGATAAAAAGCGGTTTTCCTCTTGTGGGAGAGAAGGGGCAGGCCAGGTGGGGCTACGGTGGGTCCCTGTGAAGTCCAAGCCATCTGGTTCGGTGCACCCATCCGCTTGAGTGAAGTTGGGCTTCTTGGTATCCGACTTCTGGTGGAAACGTTTGGCACAGGAGGGGCCTGGCTGGGGCTGTGCGCCGAAGTAGATGAGCCAGTGTGTGGCCGAGGTGAAGGAGCGACTGGAACACTTTTCTATTTTATTTATTTATTTTGTTTTTGAGACCGAGTCTTGCTCTGTCACCAGGCTGGAGTGCAATGGCGCGATCTCAGTTCACTGCCTCCTGCATCAAGTGATTCTCCTGCCTTATTCTCCCAAGTGGCTGGGACGCATGTGCCACCATGCCCAGCTAAGTTTTGTATTTTTAGTAGATACTGGGTTTCACCATGTTGGCCAGGATGGTCTTGATCTCTTGACCTCGTAATCCGCCCGCCTCGGCCTCCCGAAGTGCTGGGATTAGAGGCGTGAGCCACCATGCTCGGCCTATTTGTTACTCTTTTGAGACGAAGTTTTGCTCTGTTTGCCCAGGCTGGAATGCAATGGCGCAATCCTGGCTCACTGCAACCACCACCTTCAGGGTTCAAGTGGTTCCCTTACCTCAGCCTCCCGAGTAGCTGGGATATAGGCACATGCCACCATACCCAGCTAACTTTTGTATTTTTGGTAGAGACATGGTTTTACCATGTTGGCCAGGCTGGTCTCAAACTCCTGACCTCAGGTGATCTGCTGGCCTCAGACTCCCAAAGTGCTGGAATTGTAGGTGTGAGCCACCACACCTGGCCTGGAACACTTTTCAAACTCGATGCAGGGAACTGGCACTCCAGGGGAACAGGTAGGAAGCTCGGAGGGCGCCAAGGCAAGGACTTGGGCCCCTTCCCATGGCCCCTCAGTGGGTGTAGGGTCCCGGGACAACTGCTCTGGTGGGGGATTGCAGGACAAAGTGGCCTCTTCCAGGGCTGAGTGGGAGATGGAGACGGGGTAGTCCTCACACTGTACCTTCTCTCCGGGTGTCCTCGAAGTGCCACGTGGGGCATCCCACCCCCACGGGCATCCTTTCCCTGTTGCCTTCCTCAGGCATTATCAGATTCCCAAATGTCTTCACGGGCCCCTTCTAACCAGTTTGCTGCCCTTCCTCTCCCAACTAACCCCAACTCTAACTCCCATCTCAGTCACCTTGACCCTGGAGCTTCTCAGCCCGAGCCTGGTCTCTCCCTGTTCCCAACTGCCCCTACAAAGACCTCCCCTGATAGCCCCCCACCACCACCACCGAGTCTCCTGCATGGTACCAAGAATGATGGCACATCCCCAAGTGGGTAAGAAGACAGTGGGATCTGGCATTGGGCCCTCAGCCCTGCCTCTGCCCCTGGACCCAGTACCCTTATGCCCTCCTGTGGCCTGGTTCCTGTCAATCACAGACCAGCAAGCTCTGTCTGTCCCCATCCCAGAGAAGGCACCTTCCAGCCTGGGGTCTGAGGAGAAATGGGCTCTGGCCTGGACGGGCACTGCCACCTGCACCCCTGGAAGCTAGAGGAGGAGTACACCAGCACAGTCCCTCAGTCAAATTCAGAGTTTTGTGGCAAATCATAGAGGGGTCCTCTCAAGCTGGGCCCTGGTGGGGATGGGGACCTGGGAGTCCTTGTTTCCAGACTCTGAAACAAGCCTAAGGCTGACTCCTGACATGCTGGCCATCCAGGGGCTCAAGGCCAGCTGCCAGGAAGGACAGGGAAGAACCTCAGACTGTCCTCTGGGGTCCTGCCCCAATCTGGGGAGCCAGCAGCGGTGGAATTACTGTGGGAGCAGGAGGCATGGACAGTGACTGTCAGGGTCTCAGGGTTACATCTGTACCTTGTGTGTGGCCAGGAGAGCTGTCGCATGATAGGACAGTGTGTGGGACAACCAGGGTCATGTCCTCTGTTTGGCTGTGTTGGGGGCATGGGGCACTTGGCATGGGGACAGGGGTACTTTGTGGACCCACACTGGGTGCAGAGGGCAGGCCCTGGCTGGCATCTGCCTGAACCCAATTAAGCTTCTGCCTCTAGGGGCCAAGCTGAGTGGCTCATGCCCGTAATCCTGGCACTTTGGGAGGCTGAGGTGGGTGGATCACCTGTGGTCAGGAGTTTGAGACCAGCCTGGCCAACATGGTGAAATGCCATCTCTACTAAAAATAAAAATAAAAAAAATTAGCCAGGTATGGTCACAGGTGCCTGTACTTCCAACTACTTGGGAGGCTGAGGGAGGAGAATCATTGGAACCCGGGAGATGGAGGTTGCAGTGAACTGAGGTCATGCCACTGCACTTCAGCCTGGGCGACAGAGTGAGACTACGTCTCAAAAAAAAAGTTTCTATCTCTAGGAAGTTTTGCCTTGCCACTCCTGGCCTGGCTCTGTCCTCCGCCCCTCCCTACCACTGCTGCCCAACAGCTGGGACTCTGCAGCAACTCTGTGGGGAACCCTACAAAGGACTCTTTCTATCCCCCACTCACTGTCCTCCCTGCACTAGCCTCCCTCACAGACTCTGTGGTCCATCTGATGGGGCCCTCTCACCTAAGTCCTCCATGGGCTCCCCATAGCCCCCAGTCCAAAGCCCAAAATGCCTCTCCTGATGTGAGCAGTCCCTTCTTGATCTTGCACGCCCAGACTTTCCTGTTCCTCCTTCCTGGGAACCGTATGCCTCCTGCTGGTTGGATCTTCATGCTTTTTTACCTGGAAGATGTCCTGACACCACCTCCTCCAGGAAGCCTTCCCGGATCTCCCTGCACATTTGTCTACTGAGCACTTACCACATTAATGCAAGCTCCCCATTGCCCAGTGCCTGTCTCCTCTGCTCTACTAGAGACCCCCTCAGAGCCATGCCCAGGGCAGAGCACCCCAGGATGCCCCTGGAAGTGTGAGCAGAATGCATGCAACTGGGTCCTATGCTTCCTGAAGCCCAGCAGTTCAGTGTGCCTCTCTCTCCTTTAGGAGAGGCCCAAGTTGATTCACCAAGGTGGGAAACCAGGCCCTGCCCCCAAATTGAATGCCCTTCTGTCCTCTCCCACCCCCATTCTATGAGACTGTGGGGAGCTCCTGAGGGCAAGGACAGCCCTGCCTTCCCTCAGCATGGTTTTCAATCCCAGGGCTGGGGACCTACCGCTGCTTGTGATTCCCCTTCCAGCCCTCAGGCCAGTCCGTGACTCTGTAAATACACTTTATTTTCCATCTTTCTGCCTGGGCGACATGTGGAGTGAACAGGCAGTGTGCAAAATGGTGGTGGGCAGTGTGGGGGACGTGTGGGAGAGCCCCGAGGGTGCCTGCCCCAGTCCCCAGGCTTCATAACACTGAAGAGTGGGCGGGCAGGAAGGGGGGACAGAGCAGGGGTCCCCACCCTAGGAAGCGCCAGGGAGATTGCTTGTGACGCTACTCTACTGGAGGCTCCAGGAGCACCGAGGGGGTCAGCCCCCAGGGTCATGAGACCCAGGGGGGTGGGGAGCAGGGAGGAAGGGGCCTGGGGGGCATCGTTGGATTTTGGCACCGTTCTCAGCTCTGATTCAGCAGAGACCACGGGACCACCAGGAGGAGGTTAGGGGAGGCCACTCCACTGGGAAGGTCCTGCCCGGGGGCCTGGCCCTGGCTGAGGGTGGGGCTGGGGACACAGGAAGAAAGGAAAGTACTACTGATGGAGGCCAAGGACCCCCACAGAGATACCCCTCCATCACTGGCCAGGATACGGGGCACGAGTGTGTCCCAGAGGAAGATGTAGGGTGCTGGGGAGA
The DNA here is from genome assembly GCF_049354715.1 of Callithrix jacchus. Taxonomy (NCBI): domain Eukaryota; kingdom Metazoa; phylum Chordata; class Mammalia; order Primates; family Cebidae; genus Callithrix; species Callithrix jacchus. The sequence goes on along the minus strand of NC_133523.1, from coordinate 7,408,661 downwards.
AGGGTCTCTTCACTTCCTTGAAGCTGCTCTGGCCCCAGAGAAGCAGGGAGACTTCCCGCTGGCCACTCACTCCCCAGGCGGCCCAGCACACAGTAGGGGGGACTTTGGTTTCTGCTGCAGGGGCCATGGTGCCTGCACCAGGCAGGAGAGGCCGGCCTGGCCTTCTGTCCCCAGCAGCCTGATTCCCCTAGAGACAGCCAGGGGCTAGTCAAGGGTCACCTCCTCCCAAGGGTGTCGTGGGGTGCTGATGTCCAGCCCAGAGCTGGCGCCCTCCTTCCTCACGTCTCATCTAGCTTCTGGGTGCTTCCCAGTTGTGCCGCCCCTGTCCCAGAAGGAAGCCTGCTGGGAGCTGGGAGCTGCCTGCTCATTCAGTGCTGGGACCTCTGGGTCGTCTGTCCCCAGCCCTCTGCCCTCCTGTTAAGAGGGCAGTCAGCCCCTCCAGGCACCCCTAGAATGCCAGAGGGCCTGGAGGGGTACAGATCAAGATGGGTAAACACTGCTGAGGAGGGAGAGCCTGCCCTGGGGTCCTGAGGAGCCCCAGGCCGGACCCTGCCCTCTGTGCTGCCTTGCTGGGCCTCGCTTTCGGGGCGGCTGAGCCACAGAGGCACGGAGTTTGTCAAGTGCGGCAGGTGGGGGGCAGAATGCGGACGGCCCGGGTGCCCCCCTGGCTGCGGCCTCCCGCCTCCGGGCGCTTGGGGCACAGCCTCAGTTGTCCAGGCCCTGGCTGTAGGGCGCGGCCAGCTCATCGGGGTCGCTGTCTGAGCTGCCCTCGCTGTCCTTGGCCGGCCTTTCCAGATGGCTGAAGAAACGCGCATCCCGCGGGGACAGAGGATACAAGGCGTCCTGCAGGGCCGCGCCCACACCTACGCCGAGTAGCTCCTCGTCTGACGACGGCAGCGAGTCCTCGTCCAGGTGCCGCGCCAGGCTCAGCCCATCAAAAGCCAGCGGGTCCTCGAAGGGCGGCGGTCCCTTCAGCAGCCGCACCTGGGGCAGGGGACGGGCGCTGCAGGCGTAGACCAGCCTTCTGTCCCGCCCTCCCAGCCACATCCTCCGCAAGGCACCGGCGCTCGGCTCGTCCCAGGCCGACGACACCCAGGCCTGTCCCCGGCATCCCCGGGCCGGCTCACCTCGGCCTTCAGTTCCTCGATTTGGTCCTTGAGCTCTCGGATGTACTGCGATGAGTCTGAGTGGTTCAGCTGGCCCTGGATGCGGCCCTCCTCCCTCTGCCAGGTGGGGCCAGGTCACGAGGGGTCAGCGCCAGGCTGGGTCGGGGGTCCGGCCCAGTCCCTGACCCCGGCCCCGCCCTCGCCTTTCACCTGAATCTCCAGCTCGGCGATGCGCTGCCGCATCTCGGCCACCGCAGCCATGCTGTCCGCCTCCCGCAGTCGCACCGCCATCACCTCCTCCTTGCTCTGGGGTCGAGGAAAGGAGGGCGGGTCAGTGGGCGGAGGGGGACCACGGGCAGGGGCGGATTGGGTGCGAGGCCGCAGGTAGAGAAGCGTTTGGGGGCGGTGCCACGGGCAGGGCAGGGCCCCGAGGAAAGGTACCTTGCACTCGGCCTCGGCCTGCTTGCGGCGGCTTTCGCTGAGCTGCGTCTGCAGCCCCTTGTTCTGTGCCGCCAGGTACTGCAGCTTCTCCTGCAGCGCCGCGCGCTCCGCCTCCACGCGGTTCAGAAGGTTGCGGTGGATGTGGTCCTGGGGGTGGGAGGAAGGGAGTAGGGAGGACAGCGGTGGTCAGAGCCTAATCCAGGGGCCTGTCACTGACACCACGCCCCTCCCCCCACGGGCAGCTCCGCCCCCCCCCCACCCACCTGCGTTTCGAGTTCCACCACGCGCTGCCGCAGCTCGCGGCCCTCGGCCAGGGCCTGGGCCTCGCGCAGACGCACGCTCATCAGCTCATCCTGCAGCTCGCCCAGGACGAGCTTCCGTGGGGACTCCTTCCAGCGGCCGCCGCGGGCCAGATGGGCCTGGGGGGTGATGTAAAGAGGCCGGCGGTCAACCTCTGCCCAAGAACCCCGAGGGGACGGCCCCCGGGGGGGTGCTTTGCCCGCCGGCACCCACCTGGCCCTCACCTGCCAGGTGTCCGAGAGCTCCTGCAGCTGCAGTTTCAGCTCCCGAGTCGAGGCCACCGCCTGGCCCTCTCGCACCTTGAGCGCCTTCAGCTCCTCCTGCAGCTGCGCCACGTTGTTCTCGTCGGGCAGCGAGCTATTCCTCTGCGGGGAGAGAGGGGTCAGGGCCTGGCGGAGCAGCACAGCTGCTTGGCTCTTCCTGCGGGACCAACGTCCCCAGCCACATTTCCTTCTGATCTCTGCCTTGGGCAGCTCAGATGGTGGAGGGCGGTGCCCTGGACAAGGCCGACAGGGAGCTGACCGCCTGTGGAACCCGGCTGGAGCTCCTCGGCTGTAAAATGGGTGTGGTAACAGCACCTACTCTCACAGGGCTGTCCTGGGGCAACCCCCATAAAGGTGCGACCTGCACACACGTGACTGCTAAGAACCCCCAGGTCTGAGATCCACCCACTCAGGGACATGATCAGATGGAGGACCTGCCCTAGCAGAAACACCCTGTCTGCCCTCCAGCCCCCAGGCCAGGCCACACCAGGCCAGGCAGTCCCTCTTCCTGGGAACAGGCTCCTTTTTTTAAGATGGAATCTTGCTATCCTGGCATCCCAGGGCTCGTGATGGACAAGTTGTGCTTCAGGACCCAAACTCAGCTTTCTGGATGAAGTCTGCACTGACCCGTGTTTGGGTCTAGGGCTGGGACGGATCTAGAGCGTGTACTAGAGGCACACTTCCCTGTGAAGTGGAGGGAGGTGGGAGGGGAGCCTAGCTCTTGGCTGGTGATGGAGACCTGGAAGCAGATGGCCTCTCAGTCCTCCATTTGGGAGGAATCCCAAAATAGTGCAGGCTTGAGGGGGTGGGGCATGGCTCCTGCTGAATGTGCAAATGGGTCCCTGGGTGCTGTCCTTCCTCTGGGCGTTCTGTGGGAGAGCAGACTCAGTGCTAACTCAGAGAGCAGTTGGGGAGGGACCCAGAAGGCCTGGGATGGTGTCACCATAGCAATGTGCAGGGAGGCAGACCTAATGGGCCTGGGTCTTCCTTTCTGTCCTTCTTGTCCCCCTCCCCCATCCCCCTCTCTCCCTCCTGCCTTCCTGGAACCCAGTACCTGGGGAAAACATGCACAGGTGGGATGGGGGTGTCCAGGAAGCTCATAGAAGCCACCATGTTGCTGGAGTTTGCCTAATACAGGAGGGTAGGCATGCCCCATATGAGGTCATGCTGTGTGTGCGCATATGTATGCATGTGTGCATGGGGGTGGGGGATTCTGACCTGGGTCACCCCCAAAGCTTACCCAGAACCCCTCCTGTGCCCCAGGGTCCCCCCGACGCCTGCCTGCCTGCCTCCCCATCATACCTTTTCCATGTCGAGAACCTTGTCCTGCATCTCCCGAAGGGCCCCCAGTGTCTCTGTCTCCCGAAGCCTTGACTGCTCCAGCTCTGTCTCCAGGTGGGACACGAAGTCCTCTGTGAGGCGTGGGTTCTCCTGAGGGAGGCAGAGAGCTGTGTGGGGCCACAGGCCATAGCTGGGGGATGGGAAGCCCCCCCAGTGCCCTTCAGCAGAGAAGGGGGCCCAGGCTTGGGGTGTCCTGGGCTGGACACCCTGATGCTCAGAGCAGAGGGCCTAGAGGTCCTGGCACTCACGCAGCTGGCCTGGTCCAGCTTCTTCCCTGGAAAGGCTGAACAGAGGAGACATTCTGAAAGGGGACTTGATTGACCTTCAGATGCCCCAAGGGACCCCAGAGACTGTGGTTTTCTGGGCTCACTGGTGAGAGTGGGAGATGGGTTCCTGCTGGGTAGTCATGGTCCCAGCCACATGGTGGGTGAGGCCCCCTGAGTGATGGACACTGCCACCTGGACCTGAAAAAGGACACCTTGCCCCTGGGGTGGGAGCCGAGGTCGCTCTCACTGGCCCCGTAACCTGGCAGGGCAGTTCTCTGGGGGACTGCCTTGGCCCTCCCAGCCACCCATCCTCTTCCTGTGGGTCTCTGAGATCCATGTTTGACAGTGGCCCTGCCTTGGCCCAGATAGCCTCCTGCTAGACTGTGGCTCCTCTGGGCCACCTCATCTTGCCTGCAGTGGCCTCCCTTTGGGCCTGAGGAGATGGCCCTGGGCCTCCCTGATCTCTGCATCCCCCAAGGCCGGAACTCAGGGATGGCTGGCAGAGTCTCTCTGGCTGGTCTCAAAGTGGGCATCATGTGGTGGGTGGGATCAACCCAGACTCAGTTTCCCTAATGTCCATGCTGCCTCAGAGCAAGGTGGGACAAGAGCGCTCAAAGACTGTGAGGGCTACAACGCCAGCATCATACCGATGTGGTTCATGGGGACAAGTGAGAAACAGTGAGAAACAGCTTCCCCTCCCCTCCCCCTCCCCTGGAGCAGTGGATCAGCTAGAATTCCTGGGCCAAGGCCAGGAATTGGCCTGGGGGTGGAGGGGGCACCTCTGTATTGGATGGCTCTTCTTTCTCAAGCACCCCGTGGTTTCTCCAATCCACAGCCCACTGCCAGGCCCTGCTGGGTCAGGCCAGGATGGCAGCAGGGCCTATAGCATCCCTCCCTGCCTCTCCAGGGCATGTGTTGCTGTGGACCTGCAGGGTCCAGTGGTCCCTGCTATCAGGCTATCAGGAAGGCCAACTGCTGGGTGCAGCTGCAAAGTTCTTTTTTTTTTTTTTTTTTTTTTTAGATCAAGTCTTGTTTTCTTGTCTAGGCTGGAGTGCAATAATGGTGCCATCTCAGCTCACTGCAAGCTCCTCCTCCCTGATGCTAGTGATTCTCCTACCTCAGCCTCCTGAGTAGCTGGGAATATAGGCACCCACCACCATGGGTGGCTAATTTTTGTATTTTTAGTCAAGATGGGGTGTCTCATGTTGGCCAGGGTGGTCTGGAACTCCAGACCTCAGGTATCTAGAAGGCCGACTGTCCCACCCTCCAGGGCCTCCTCGGCCTCCCAAAGTGCTGAGATTACAGGTGTGAGCCACCTCACTGTGTCGCAGTTAAGTTCTACCAGCTTTCAGGAGAAGCAGATCTTGGGGTGGGGCCCCAGATCGTGGGCCTGCCCATCACGGGATCCAAAGTTGATGGCCCACAGGAGATTCAGGGTGCCCCATCAGCCTCACCCTGCCGCCTCAGAGCTCCCCAAAGAGCCTCAGACTGCCCTGCTCCCATTCTTCATGGCTGGCCCCCAGGGAACACCCAACAATCCTTCAGAGCCTGGGGAGAGGCAAGGGCCTCCATAAGGAGTCACAGCCCTATCTGCTGCCTGAGACACGGAGGGAACCCTGCAGGGACCACCCGGTCTGTCAGAGGCCTCCGTGCTGAGTCTGGGGACTGGGAAGTCAGATACCCCACCAATGTGGCAGGAAAGGAGACATTCTGAAAGGGGACTGGGTAGTCATGGTCCCAACCACATGGTGGGTGAGGCCCCCTGAGTGACGGGAGATCAGGATGTCCCGGAATGTGGAGCTGCTGGGGTAGAATCTGGCTTGTCTCTGGGTTCCCTTACCCCAGAAAGGAACAGGAGGGCCAGGCGCTGAGACCGAGCAGACCTGAGCTCTGAAAGAAAACCGCGGGGCGGGGGCGCGGGGCGTGCCCTCGGCGGCCCGGCCCCCGCACTCGTACCTGCTGCTCCTGCAGCTGTCGGATAGTGCTCTGCGCCTTCTGCAGGTCTTCAGCCGCCGAGCTGCACTGCTGCCGCACCACCGCCAGCTCCCGCTTGATGACGTAGTTCTCCTCCGCCTCCTGCGCCCGTGTCACTTGCCCCTGAGCACAGCGAGGACCGGGGGAGGGGGAGGCCGTGACCATCGGCTCCCACCCCAGGCCCTGCCTCCCGCCACAGGGGGAGGTCCAGAGAGTGGAGGAGTGGGGAAGTGAGGGAGGCCTCCCATACTCAGAGCCTGGGATGGGCGCCCCACTGGGCCTGGGGACGTGGGTGGGGGACAGGCAGGAGTAGGGCACCTGGAGGAGCCTGGAGGAACAGAGCCAGCCCTGGGCTTGGAGAGCTCCATCTCCTTCCCCATTCTGTCTCTTGGTCTCTGCTCCAGGTGGGGGTCCTTATCCAGGAGCAGGGGCACAGCGAGGCCACCTGTGCCTATTCATGCCGGACTCTGCCGGTGAGGGTGAGGATCTGGGGACAGCTGAGGTCCCGGCAGGACAGAGCTGGGCTCCTGGGGGCATTCACCTCTCCCAGGGGCATCTTCTCCAGTCCTGGAGTCTGGGGCCTCCACCTGTCTGGGGCTAAGACCCCTTTCCCCCCCACCTCATCTTCATCCCCTACCCAATTTGGGCCCCATTCCAGGCTCAAAGGCCACCAGGTGGCGGGTGGGAGCTTCCAGATAAAGCCATTCAAGATGAGGTGGCAGCAGGAGCAGGTGAGCTAGAGAAGGTGGGAGCAGGCATTGCAGGTAGGAGCAGAGAGCAGCAGCGTGAGGGCCAGGGTGCCTGTGTGTGTGTGTGTGTGTGTGTGTGTGTGTGTGTGTGATCTCAGAACTGCACACACCAGGGCCTGATGTGAATCTCCTCTTAGGTTCCCCAGCCCTCCTAGGTCCCCATCCTGTGTTGCCTGGAGGAAGCTTTCTGTACATGCATGTGGACATTCACACCCAAACATACTCACAGACACCCCCTCCATACACACGCTTCTCCCAACTTCACATGCCCCGCCCTCCAGGAAGCCTCTGTATCCCCCAGAAGCGGTCCCCAGCTGCCCCATGCATGGCGCCAGGCCTGCCCGCAGGATGGCAAGGAATAGGTGGTTACTGGCTGTCGTGTGCAGGGTGCAGGGAAGGGGCCAGGAAGGAATCCGGAGAGGGGATAAAAAGCTACAGTACCTGGATTAACCTATCAGCCAGAGCAGCGCTCTCCTACCCGGCGAAGGGGATTCCCAGCGACAGGGGGAGGAGGCAGAGCGGAAGGCGCGGGGACAGGAGAAGGGAGACAGACAAGAACCGCTTGTCACTAACGCAGTGGACTATCTCTAGAAGCGGGGGAGAGAGGAGGGAAGACCAGAGAACCAGCAGGAGAGGACCCGGAGGAAGACCAAAGCCAGAGCCAGCTCCGTCCTGGACAGGGGTTCGGTGTGAGCGGGGAGGTCGGGGGTGTCCGCGGCTGCGGAGGAGGCCTTAGGGCTGGGAAACCCACTGTCTCACCCTCCAGGGCCAGCCGGGAGGCGGCTGGCTGGAAAAACTGTGGGGGGCGGGGGGAATTTCGGCTTCCTGCGGACCTCCCAGATAGTAGGGGAGGAGAGGGGTGAGTTTTAATTTTAAGGCAGAACAAGGCTTTGGAGTGAGAGCGATCAAATCCGGTTGCCGACCCACTTCCCGTGGCTAGTGGAGGGTCAAATGAGGACGAGTGAGGAGCAGGAAGTGGGGGTCCCGGGTCTGGGGCTCAGTGAGCCCCGATTCCACCCCCATCCTTAACACGTTGGGGAGCAGAGTCCGGGCTGCGGCTCCCCACCATGGCGCCATGCTCCTCCTCCACTCGATTTCCTTTCCTTTAAGGGCGAGACTTCCAAATTACAGGGTGGGGTGCCTTGTGGCCATCAAAGCAGCAGTTCTCCCTCCTCCTCACCCCTCCCCGTCCGCGCAGCTGCGGAGGGCGCGGAACACAAATGGATTCCCGTGGCTGCAGGCCACTGCGAGTTTTAACTCGCCCGCACTCCAGGATTAATCACAATACGAGTCGCCCCCAGTTATAGGACACCCCAAATCGTCGCCCCCAGTTATAGGACACCCCAAATCGGGTCGGATCTTGGGCCTGAGGCAGGAGGGTAGGACTACTTAGTTCTCCAGAGAGGAAAAGGCTCGGAGGATTCGGTCCCCAGGTTGGCGGCCACACCCCGCATGGTGGACCACGCCCCACGACGATCTGGTCCCCAAGGTGGCCATGACCCTCACCTTCTCTAGGGTTTCAATTCGCTGTTTCAGGAGCCGGTTCTCCGTCCGAAGCCTCTATGGGATTGGGGGGAGAGCATGTCATAGTCCGCCCCCCCCCCACATCTATCTACATGCTCCCCTCATTCACCCATCCTAAAGTGGCCCTTAGGGCCAGGCCACTTTTCCGGTAAGGGCTCAGCCAGCATCTTACGTTCTTGGTCGGTGATTTCAGAAAACAGGGCCAATTCCTGTTCAGACTGGCTTGATTTTTTTTTTTTTAAAAGTTTTAAAACAAACCTGGGTTCAGTAAAAATAACAGTGAGTGCATTCGTGGCCGTGTGTGTGTGTATGTGTGTGTGTGTGTGTGTTTGGGGGCCGGTCAGTACCCACACCCCCCTAAAAGACTCCATCCCACCCGTGGGTCAGTCTGCTCAGGGTTGTGGGGGAAGCCGATGTCTCAAAGCCCCCACCCACCCCTCACTGCTTTGCTCCAAGAGCCTGGGTTCAATTCTGGGGACAGGCGCCTCTTGGAATCTGGGTCCAGGGTGCTGATCACTCATCCTGCCTCGACAATTACATTCCCATGACTTGGCCGAGAGCAAGCTGTCCCCTTTGGTTTTCACTGTTCCTTGGCTGGGTGGCTGGGGTTTCGAAGACATCTCCCTTGCTCTTGCCTTCCATTCTGTTCTTAGGGATTTTGGTTAGATATTTGCAGTTTTAGGCCGGGCATAGTGGCTCATGCCTGCTGTAATCCCAGCACTTTGGGAGGCTGAGGCAGGCGGATCACCTGAGGTCAGGAGTTTGAGACTAGCCTCTAGTAAAAACAGAAAAATTAGCCAGGCTGGTGGCGAATGCCTGTAATCCCAGCTACTCTGGAGGCGGAGGCAGGAGAATCACTTGAACCTGGGAGGTGGAGGTTGCAGTAAGTTGAGATCACACCACTGTACTCCATCCTGGGCGACAGAGTGAGAATCTGTCTTCAAAAGAAAACAAACAAAAAAGATATTTGTACTTTAGGGTCTCCCAGGAATCTCTGGGGAGCGGGTGAGGTTTGCAAATGAGTTGCATCTTGTCTACCTGCACGCCCCTGCTTGATACAAAGGTAGTGCAGAAATTGTTTGGATTGATGGGTGAGTGAGGGTCCTGCCACATTGCAGGTCACACAGAATATTTCCTGGGTTTCTTCTGGGAAGAAAAGGTGATGGAAACACCCAGAACATTCCCAGGAAGCAAATTCAGTCAGAGAGAACCACAGACTTCATAGTCATTGACACAAGTCATGTGAGGAAAGTAAGTCGTCAAAGTGTGGCAGGGCATTGCCCTAGTCCCTCAGCTCGGCTGGGTCAGAGCAATTTTGGGCACAGGTCTCTGATCCTCATAGCAATCTGCTGCCCTGATCCCTGGCTTTCCCTGTTATCTCTCTGGCTTCAACCTGATGTGCTTCAGCATCAAGCACAGCCATCCTTGCAGAAGCTGCATGTACCTTTTGTATTTATTTTAATATTTTTGTAGAGATGGGGTTTTGCTATGTTGCCCAGGCTGGTCTCCAACTCTTGGCCTCAAGCTGCCCTCCCACCTGGGCCTCCCAAAGTGTTGGGATTACAAGTGTGAGCCACTGTGCCTGTTGGAGCTGGATTTGAACCCTGGTCTGTTGGGCTCTAGTGTTAGCCACTGTGTGGCTATGCCCCTGAAGAGGATGAAGCCCAGCTGTGTTGGGTTTGTGTGTGTCTGTTCCTATCACTGCACTGGGGTGCCCTCAGTCTCAGCTGTGACTTTTGTACACAGCAGGTGCTCAATAAATGTCTTTTTTTTTCTTTTGTCTTTTTGTCCTCTGAAGTGAATGAATTGAACCTTTTTTTTGAGATGAAATCTCTGTTGCCCAAGCTGGGTGCAGTGGTGTGATCTCAGTTCACTGCAATCTCTGCCTCCTGGGTTCAAGTAATTCTCCTGCCTCAGCCTCCTGAGTAGCTGGGATTACAGGCATGCACCATAACGCCCAGCTAATTTTTGGATTTTTAGTAGAGATGGGGTTTCACCATGTTGGCCAGGATGGTCTTGAACTCCTGACCTCAAGTGATCCACCTGCCTTGGCCTCCCAAAGTGCTGGGTTTACAGGTGTGAACCACCCCGCCTGGCAATAAATGCTTGTTGAGCAATTAAAATCACCTGAAAAGGGAAGAACGCACAGGGAAGGAGAGAGCAGCTTTGCACAGTCCGGGAACCCCCTGACCTAGCAGGGCTGGTGGGCGAGATGCCCCAGGAACCAGGGGCCCCGGATGAGCGCCTGCACCCTGCCCTACACACCCTGGTGTCTGGGCCCTGCTTGGGGGCTCCTCCACTGCAGCCTTCTTAAAATTCCTCCAGCCCCAGGCACACTGCTGCCCCCCGGGCCAGGAGCCTCTACCCAGGTCAGCCTTGCCCGCCGTGTGCACATCCTCGTCTGGAGCATTTAGAGTCCACTCTAGTTTAGTGGTTTATTGACTGCTTTCCCATGATGCTGGGGCGCCCCAGCAGGGTAGGGGACCTTGACTGTCTTGGTTACCACAGTGTCAGACAGGGGAGGCGCTCACACACTGGCCTAACAGGTGAAGGACGGTGCAGGTGGGCAGAGGCCTGTCCGCCAAGGACGGCCAGGCCTGCCTGTGCGCTGGTCAGGCCTGCCCCCTAGCGGCCATTCTTTAGATTAAAGTGAGTCCAGGGGCCTCCCCTCCTTGTCCTTGCCCCTGGGCCCCTGGACTCACTTTAATCTCGATCTGCTCCTCCATCTCCTTGCTCTTCATAGCTGCATACTCCTTCTCCAGCCTGCAGAGTGGGAGGGCCCTGTGGTTACTGTCATGTCCTCGGGACGTACCCCTTCCCACCAGTACCCTGGTCATCCAGCAGGCACCAACCTCTTCATCTTCTTGGGGTTGTACTTGACCTGGTAGGCTTTGAGGACGAGCTTGTCTGGGCAGCTGTCGAACTGGTGGGGGATCACTCTCTGGAAGTACTGTGGGGACACAGCCGGTCACCAGGTCACGGACATGAAGGCCGTAACCACCAGGGACGCCTGAGCCCTGCTGTTCTGGGGTGGGGGTAGGAACCAGTCTGCCTGGGCTGTCGCCATGTCCTCTACGCCATGTCCTCAGTGTTTGTGGAGCAACAGAAAGACTGAGTGTGAGGAGAGGGAATGCGGGGCTGCCTGCAGCCAGGGCCTTGGTTCCAGAAGAAAAGCAAGGCAGATGCTGGCTGTGGTGGCTCATGCCTGTGATCCCGATGATTTAAGAGGCTGAGGTGGTGGGGAGTCGCTTGAGCCCAGGAGTTTGAGACCAGCGTGGGCAACATAGTGAGACCCCATATCTACAAAACAAACAAACAAACAAACAATAGGCTGGGTGCGGTGGCTCACATCTGTAATCCCAGAACTTTGGGAGGCCGAGGCGGGTGGATCACCTGAGGTCAGGAGTTCAAGACCAGCCTGACCAACATGGAGAAACCCTGTCTCTGCTAAAAAATACAAAAATTAGTCAGGCATAATAGTACATGCCTGTAATCCCAGCTACTCGGGAGGCAGAGGCAGGAGAATCTCTTGAACCCAGAGGTGGAGGTTGAGGTGAGCCAAGACTGGGCCATTGCACTCTAGCCTGGGCCACAGAGCAACTCTGACTAAAAAAAAAAAAAAAAGAAAGAAAGAAAAAGAAAAAAAGAAGGGCAGACCAAGGGGGCTGTCCTGGGAGTGAAGGCTGAGGGTTGGGGAGCTGACACAGGTGACCTTCATGGGGGAAGGAGGGTGGGCATGCTGGGGCCCTGTGCAAAGGGTTAAGATAGGCTGAGGGGGACATGGTTCCCATTCCCGGTCCAGCTGGGCCACTCTGGCAGCTGTGGACAATGCCCGCCCGTGTTCATGGACACAACCGTGGCCTTTGTGCATTCTTCCCTGAAGCACCAGCTGGAGAATGCCGGGAGGGGGCAGGGGGCCGAATGGTAGAGAAATGGTGGTGGGAGGCAGGCTGGCCAGCAGCAGGGCATCCCGGCAGGCCGGGCTGGGGCAGGGCAAGGTGTGAGGTTGTCCAGACCCCACACTTCCTCCTGTGCCTTCACCAGGCCAGGGGCAGAGTAGGGAGGCCCTCATGGTCAGCCAGACTCATGATTTGCCATCAGGCTTTGGGCCACCTGCAGGGTTGGGGGCAGGAGGTGGCAGTGGGCCTCCCAGGGCTCAGCCTGGGCCTGGGCCTCTATCTCCCTGCAGCCAGGCTGCTGGCCCTGGACTGTGTCTGGCAGAGCCTGGTGGGGTCCTCTGGTCCCTTAGGGAGACCTCAGGGGACCAGAGCAGATGGGAACAGATTAGGGACGTCAGGCACACCACCTTCCGCCCTTGAAGCCAGGCCCTTTCTGTCACTTGAGAGGGCATCCTGTGATCTGGAGCCCCTGGATGGGGGCAGCCCCACCAGCCCTGACCCTCCGGCCCACCTGGGACATCCCCTCCATGTCCAGCTGCATCAGCTCCGTCTGGTTCACCTGCAGCAGGGCGAGGCCCACTCGGAACACGATCTCCAGCCCCTGCAAAGGTGGCAAAGGCAGTGGGAGGAGGGCAGGGAGGCTCCTGTTCCAGCCACCCCCAGGCTGCTCTCTGCCCTCCCTAGCCCCACTGGTCCTCACCTCATACATGAAGATGTCGAAGACCCGGGTGGCAACTGGGAGTGGGAAGGTAGTCAGGAACAGTGTGAGGAACCAGGACGAGGCATACATAGATGTGTGGAAGCTTTGGGAGCGGAAGTGGGTGTTGAGGTCTGGGAGCTGCTCCTGGAGGGGTGGGAGGCCGGGTGGGCACAGTGAGGGGGATGCCCTCCCACCCAGGGGTGCTGGGCCTCAGTGTTCCCACCTCCAGGGAGCCTTCCTGGACCTGCGCAGGGTAACCTGAGGCTCCCTTCATGGCGCTCCCTCAGCACTCTGTCTTGGGGAAGCCGAAGTACCCCAGAGCTTTGAGCAGCAGGGGGCAAGGACCAGGCAGGGGTGGCAAGAGCTGTGTGTGTCGGGGGCCTGCCCTAGGTAGGCCATGTGCTCGTGGCAGCTCATGGGGTCCTCAAGGCAGCCTGAGAGGGTATGTCTGAGGCTAGGGGAGTTGGATCACTCCCCACAAACACCCAGAGAACCAGAGGTGGAACACAGGCGAGTGGCAGTCCCAAGCCCTGGGGGAAGCCCCACCCTCACCCTGTTACGTAAACCGCCAGTCGATGTACCTCTCTCAGCCCCCAGCATAAAGCTTTGTGCAAGCTGTATTTGACTGGCCTGAACTCCAGACAGCCAGAAAGTGGCAGACAGCTGGGGAAACTGAGGCTGGGGAAGGCGTTAGGATCCTGGGCTTCCTGCCATCACCAGGGGCTCTCTGCGCCCTGGGTTTGCAAGCTTGGCTGTGGGAGAACTCCACTACCCAGTCTGGGTGGGGTGGCGTCTTCTCTGCAGCCCAGGCCTCCCGCTTGTGGCACTACCAGGTCCCCTTAGGCTACAGCACTGCCGATGCTCCAGGCCAGGGGAGCAGGGCTGTCACATCCAGGAATGACTGCACAGCCCCACCTGCCATAGCAGCTGGGGCAGGCCTGTGTGTGTGTGTGTGTGTGTGTGTGTGTGTGTGTGTTCGCACGTGGCCTCAGCAGCTCTGTCTGCCAGACAGGAGCAGGCCCTGCGGGGGCTGCTATTTATAAACAGACATCTGCAGCTCTCCGGTAATCAAGCAGGCAGACAACCCTTTCCCTCCTTCCACCACACTCAGATGCACAGACAGGTGGGTGGCCTAGGGTGTGCCCCATGTCAGCCTGTCCTGACCGCTGCCTCAGCAGTCCTGTGAGCACCCCTGAAGTGGTGGCTCTCCTGTCCCTCCAAGCATCCTTCAGGGCACGGCTGCATGGGGAGAGGAGCGCCTTTTGGAGTTGGAACACCCAGGTGTGATTTCACAGGCTTGGAATTTTCAGTCCAAGAGATGCCTGGGGTGCCAGCCTTGCCCTTCTGGGGCCCTGCCCACCTGTGGCCCTGCTCACCTGGGGCCCTGCTCACCTGCAGCATATACTCAAACTGATAGATGCAGAGCCCAAGCTCAGCCATGCTGGGCTTGAAGAGCTCCCGAAGCCGGTATTCCTGCATCAGCCGCACAAACACACAGAAGGCCTCCTCCTCGGGCATCTAGGGAGGACGGGCAGGTGGGGGGATTCAGGGCAGGGGAGAGGGGCATCTCACTGCTCATCAGGGCCCTGGGGTACAGGGGCCCATGTTTGTGTCAGTACCTGGCTCCCTAGACCCTCATGACACACTGCTGTCCCTGTGGCCCCACTTGCTGTTTTGCTGAAGGAAAACCTGAGGCTGAAGTCACCTGTCAGGGGCTACTCGGCAGGGAATAATGGAGCTGGACTTGAACCCAGGGCTGGCCACTGCCACCACCCACCCGGTTAGTATACCTCCTGTCCACTCCCAGCTGCATCCTTTCTCCCTGTCCTAAGCCTTCTGGTTTCTCTGGAGGAGACCCCCAAGACCCATAAACACCATGCTGGATGACCGAAGTTCCCAGCCTGAGGTTCCTGTCCAACCCTGAGAGGTGGCAGAAAGAGATAACCTGTCCCTGCAAACCCTGTCTCTGTCCTAGATAATATAGCGGACAGGACCCAACCAGACAGGTGCCCCTCGCTGGGCAGAGGTCATGGGTGTGGATGGAGAGGAAGGATCTGCCCCTAGTGGGATGCTGGAAAGAGGCCATGACACTTCTGTCCACCTCTTGGGGACTGAGCTCAGGGTAGGCTGTCATCTGGCAGGAGCCCAGCTACCCCCCAGCCACCTACCTGCATGAGGAGCAGCCCCACGATGAAGGCGCTGCCCTGGCAGTAGCCTACCTCCCGGTCCACCAGCGAGTATGCCTGGAAGGGAATGGCGAATCCTCAGCGCAGGGTCCTGCTGCCTAGCACAGCCAGTGAACAGGGGAACTGCTCCTTCCTTTGAGACCAAGGGAGTGGGGAGTCCCTGGGCTCACCTTCATGACGTTGAAGAGGACCTCCTGGCCCAGGCTGTCCTGGCCCTTGAAGAACTCGTGTTCCGGGTAGGTGCGGGCGATGTCCCTGCGGATCAGCTTCTCGCACGGCGAGGACATCTTGAGCAACTCGGAGTATTGGTTCTTGACTGGCATGTCCGTGGCACTGCACAGAAGCTGCCACACGATGGCCCGGAAGTGGTGCGGGATGCCCTTTCGGATCAGCTCCTGGCCACGGGAGTGGGAGGCCAGGCTGGACTCTGTCCCAGTGCAGCCTCCCTGTGGCCACCCGGCCTGGCTTCTCAGGCGTGGCTCATCCAGACCTCGAGTGTGGCACAGAACTCATGGTGCCCAATTCTTTTTTTTTTTTCTTTTTTTAGAGACAGGGTCTCACTCTGTCACCCAGGCTTGAGTGCAGTGGTGCGATCTTGGCTCACTGCAACCTCTTGCCTCCTGGATTCAAGTGATTCTCCTGCCTCTGCTCCCAAGTAGCTGGGATTACAGGTGCATGGCACCACACCCAGCTAACTTTTAGATTTTTAGTAAGATGGGGTTTCACCATATTGTCTAGGCTGGTCTCAAACTCCTGACCTCAAGTGATCCGTCCCCTTCGGCCTCCCAAAGTGCTGGAATTACAGGTGGAAGCCACTGTGCCTGGCCTACATGGCTAATTTCTTTTTTCTTTGTTTTTAAATTTTACTGAGGCAGTGCCGGGTGGTGGTGGGCGAATCTACCTGGCTAATTTTTAAACTTTTTATAGAGTTAGAGTCTTACTATGTTGCCCAGGCTGGCCTCGAACTCTTGGCCTCAAGCAATCCTCCCACCTCAGCCGCCCAAAGTTCTGGGATTCAAGGCATGAGCCACCGCGCCCCAATCCTTTGTGGGCACTCCAGGGCAGCAAGCATATGGGCACCCAAGGTACAGGGCCTGTCCAGCGCCACCCTCACTCACTCTCTCCTGTCCCTGTGCCCTGGCAGGACACCCTGAAAGTGCCTGCACATCTCCACTGCTGCTGCTGTGCCCAGGCTGGAGCCCTACAGACCCTGGCACTGCCAGGTGGCTGAGTGACTGTGCTACCAGCCCACACCCTTGGCCCTGCCCTGCCTGCCTGGGCATCCCCCACCTTGAGCAGCTTCTCCTTCCGGCGCCGCCACTCCTCCCACTCGTTGGCGATCCGGCCCCACAGGATCCATGTGTCCTCCTCCAGGTGGCTCAGGTTGGAGGAGGCCGAGGAGCTAGACACCAGTGAGGAGCCGCTGTTCCGCCTCGAGCCATTCATGGAACGCATGGACTTGGAGTCGGCCTCCAGGAGCCTGGGCAGGAAGGGCCAGCGGAGGGGGCACCAGTGACTTCCTGGGGACAGGAAACCTTGGGGAACCAGCCTGTCCTCCCAGGGATCTAAGAGGACACCAGGGATTAGGTCTCTCTTTTTCTTTTTTTATTTTGGAGACAGAGTCTTGCTCTGTCGCCCAGACTGGAGTGCAGTGGTTTGATCTTGGCTCACTGCAACCTCCGTCTCCTGGGTTCAAGCGATTCTCCTGCCTCAGCCTCCCAAGTAGCTGGGTTACAGGCACCCACCCCCATGCCCGGCTAATTTTTGTATTTTTAATAGAGACAGGGTTTCTCCATGTGAGCCAGGCTGGCCTCAAACTCCTGACCTAAGGGGATCCGCCCACCTCAGCCTCCCAAAGTGGATTGTAGGCATGAGCCACCATGTCCAGCCTAAAACCTGCATTTTAAATGGGGGCAGGGCCAGAGGAGGAAAGCAGGAAGGTCTGACTCAACAGTTCCTCTACTCCTGGCTCTATCAACCATGGAGGATTCACAGATTAGGTTGATCTCTCAAACCCTCGGTCTCATGTCAATGGGGTGGAGACACGTATGTTCAGCCAGGGTTGGGAGGATGAAAGGAGGTGTCCCTCATCCAGCATCTGGAGGTGGCTGTCTCCTTGCACACGCTGGGTCTGGCTCTGAATGTGAGGGGCACTCACACCTAGGAACTCCTGTGGGGGCCCAGGCTGCACCCCAAGATTCCACCTTAGCCCCAACTCACCGGTTCTGCTCTTCTAGCTTGGCCAGCAGCTCTAGCTCATCGGGGCTGAGGTTCTCGGAGTCAGAGGTGGGTGAGCAGGTGGGGGCTGACAGGGCCTCCTGGGATGAGGAGTCGGGGCTCAGAGTGGGGCTCGCCATGGTGTGTGAACTTGTTAGCCACAAACGGGGTTGGTTCACAGCTCTGTCTGGGGGCCAGAGACACACATGGTCAGCATTGGGTGGCCCACCCTGTCCTACTTGCCCACCCTTGGGACATTTCCTCACCCTGGGCTTCTCACCTCTGGGTCCCCCTGCTCTGTGCACCCCTCATCCCTATGCACCCCAGCCCAGGTGACAGCCATGCTGCCCCTTCTGTTGGAGACCCTGGCAATTGGGATGCCTGCCTGTGTAGCCAGGCTGGATGTCTGGATGGAGACAGGAGGACCATTGCCAGGACCCAAGCCATCCTGTTGTCCCTGGGCATGAAGGCCAAGGCTCAACTCGACACTCCTGAGTCTGGAGCAGAGTCCGGGGTGGAGGCTCCCCATCACTCAGGGCTCCACGGGACTCTGTTGGGACCTCGGGGTGCAGGAGCCCTGCTTCACTGGCCCTTCCTAACAGCTCAGTGTCCATCCCTCCGCAGCCTGCCCCAGGAGCCCCACATCAATGTCTGACTTTCCCCATCTCATCAACCAAAGTGGGCTGCTGGCACGGTCAGGAGCAATTACTCTCGACTGTTAATTGTCTGGCGCTGCCAACGGCCAAAAGAGTTGACTCCCCTTGAGCTGGGAAGCCAGGGACGTGGCAGAGTGCTGGGAATCTACACCCTGGCAGACACAGAACCAGAGCTGTGGGCTCCGATCTGTATCCAGATCTCAGCCTGCCACGTATTGGGTAAGTCCCAGGCACATCTCTCCTATTCTTTTGTGGTGTCATCTGGCCTGACCTTAATGGGGGCTTCAAGGACACTGGCATCTCGGCTTCTGCCAGCCTGGTAGAGGCAGATCAGTGCCATGTAGAAACAAAGGCCCTGGGCTCAAATGGATCTGCGTCTGAAGGGTGGCTTCCCCTCGACCAGCTGTGTGACCTTGGGCCAGTCACTCGGCATTTTTGAGCCTCCATATACTGAGATCATACAGGACCTAGCCTCAAGGGTGGCTGTGGAAACTCAGCATGTGACTGCACATAACGTGGTCAGAACAGAGCCTGACACTTAGTGACAGCCCCATGGGCATTGGCTCTCACTGTCCATCCTGGGGCCAGGGTTCCTGGGTTCTACTGTGGCCTGTGTGGGGGCTGATGGCCAGGGGACCCCTAGTGGGGGGATCTGGGAAAAAGGAGCGGCTATGAGAGTGGAGGCAGGGGCTGGGGATGATGTTCCTTTATGCTTCTTCCAGGTGAGCCCAGGCTGGCCCCCAGCATCTGAGAAGATGAGGATACCTAGGGTCCTGGTGGCAGGAAGGAAACCCTGCTCCCACCTCCTTATTTGCATGACCCCTCATCCCCCGCCCACTGCCCAGCATGCTCTGTGCCACTTGGCCCCACCTGACCTCGCTGACAGCTTTACCTACAGAGAGGGCTTTGCTGGGTCCTTGGAGTGGGGACATCCGGAACCCCAGGCAGCAGGGGGACACTGGCAGGACCACAGCAGACCACTCCGTACCTGCCTGACTACTGCTGGGTCACTGGGCACATTCCCACAGCCCAGACTCAGCCCCCAACCAACCCCTGGGGGCCCATAGATTGGGGAGACTTGACCCTGGCCACCCCAGTCCTCCTGGAATGGGGTTGGGGGAGGTGTGCCATTTTTTTTTCACCTCATAGAGACCCAGAGCCCTCCTCCAGGCCTCTGTGGCTCCCCAGGGCTGCTGGTTCTACCTTGGTTCCTCAAGTGTTCCCCTAGTTTGCCAGGTGCTGAGGGTTTTGGATTTTGGTGAGTGAAAGGAACTCTCTCATTGCCAAGTGGGCTGGGGCCACCTGCCCCAAAGACCAAGCTGCTGGGCACCACCTAACCAGGAGTTAATCATTCTCAAGACAGGGACAGTGGGGGCTGCTCCAGGGCCTCCCAAAGAGTCAAAGTCTGAAGCCAGCAGGGCAGAAACGGGGGCTGTGGATGAGAAGTGCTGATCAGAAGGACCTCTCTGGGTGGGGAGGGGCTGGGAGGGCAGCTTCAGAGCTGGGAGAATGGGGAGGAGGTGGTAGAGGCGAGGCTTCAGAACCACAGATGGAGTTGGGGGGCAGTGAGAACTTTGGAACCAAGGAAACCCAAGCCCAGGGCATCGGCCCCACCCAATCTCTGCCTGAGCCTCAGTTTCTGATTTTTAAAATCCCCAAACCCAGGAGCTGTCCACTAGCAGAGGTTGTTCAGCTGTTTATCAGGTATGTGTGTGTATTTCATACAAGAAGTGAAATATATTAAATAAGCAGGGCTGAAACTTGCAGTCTGAGAGGCAGGAACCTTCTGATCCCACCAGAACTTTCTCTCCACTCATCCTCAGACTCTCTCAACACTGGAAACCATCCTCCTGAAGCATGTGCACATGCACAACACACATGCACTCTCACACACTTCACAGCCACCCCCACTCCTTCATACATGTACACATACTCATTCACACCCACACTCACTCACATACGAACTCTCACACATACACACATACACACTCGGATACACACATCTATGCCTATTCACACACACATGCTCACACACCTCTACACATTCACACACACATGCACACACTTGACACACATATGCTTATGCATATTCATACACACACACTCAGATACACACACCCAGTACCTTCACAAGCATACACACGTTCACACAATACACACCCATGCATTCATACACACTCACACATGAACACACTTAGATACACATACACCTATACATATTTATGTCCACACACTCGACATACACATGTTCACATGCACACACTTGATACACACATACCCATGCACATTCACACACACACACACACTCAGATATACTCAGTACCTTCACATACATGCACAAACTTGATACGTACATGCTCATGCATATTTGCATACATTCACACATGGATACACATACACCCATGTACCTTCACATGCATACACACACACACATTCGATATACACATACCCATACACATTCACACACACTTGATATGCACACAATTCATACACACATCCATGCACACACTTGATACACACCTATGTACATTCACACATTTTCACATGTACACACTTGATACACACATATCCATGCACGTTTACATACATGCACACATACACACACCTGGATACACATATATCTATACACATTCACACACTAGCACATATATATGTACATAATACACACCCATGCATATTCACACACACACTCAGTACACACCTCATACACATGCACAGGACATACACTCACACACACAATCAATATACACACATACTCTCATACCTCTCAAAACATACTGACACACACTCTCACCCACCCACACTCAAACACACACATTGATTTCCACCTCTCTACACATACACCCTCACACACACTTCCTGCTCGGAGCAGCCCTCACCCTCTGGGAACAGAGCGGGTTTGGGATGGAGGCGGGCTGCTGTCCTGACTCTGTGGGCAGCCCTGCACTCCCTTGACGGTGCTATGACTCTTGCTGGCCCAGTCACTCCTTTCTGGTGCTAACTGAGGGCCACCTGAGGGCCAGGCACTGTCTTGGCAGGAGACATGGCAGGGAACGTTGCAGGAAGGCCCCTTTTCCATCTCCCCCTGCTAAATGAGCATGAGCCTTGGCGACCCACCCATTGGCCTCTGGGTCTGGGTCACAGCCTCTCCATGTCCTTTACTTCGGTGCTTCACCTCAACTGTTCCTCAGCCATCTGAAGGGAGGTCCTGGCCCCTGTCCCTGACAGCACCCCCTCCAGCCACACCTCCACAAGGCCGATCATAGCTTAGGAAGCTGAACCAGGTCAGAGCACTGGAAAGGGGGTCATGGGAGGTGTGGGGATGGAAAGTGCTGGAATGCTGGGCATTTTGAACCTCCCTTTCGCTGTCCCTCTTGGGGGCACTGCCGGGCACGCTTCCTCCTTCTTGAAGCCCCCTTCCTGAAGCCCCCTCCTCCTCCGGGCATGCTTCCTCCTTCCTGAAGCCCCTGCTGGCTGATGAGGGCTGGGCTCCTGGCTTCCCTTCTGTCTCTGGCCAGGACTACTCAGTCCCCTGTGTGGCACCTCTTCTTCCCCAGGTCCTGCCTTGGCCTTGCTCCTTGATGCCTTGGCGATCTCACTCTTGGGGCTTACATGACCAAATGTAAGTCACCAGCTTTCCTTTCTCTCAAGAACTGGCCAAAGTTGCCAGAGTTGCCCGCAGCTTACCCAGCATTGCATGTTCTGTGTTTCCCCCACCAGGGCAGGAATCACCCCTGCCCTCTCGGAGCGTCCGAGGCAGATACCAAAAAATAATCACCCAGACTCTCCTTCACAGATTGAGATAAACGCTTGCAGTAAATGATACCGTAGGATGGAGAACAGCCAGGGGGTTCCTCAAAAACTTAAACACATTGTCACCATGCGACTTGGCAAATCCACTCCTAGGGATCAACGCAAGAGAATGGCAAACATCTGTTCATAGCAGCGTTACTCACAAAAGCCAAAAAGCAGAAACAATTCAAATGTCCATCAGCGGTGAATGGACCAATAAAACAGGGTCCGCCCAGACAGTGGAATATTAGCCATGAAGAGGAGTGAAGCACCGACACAGGCCACAGCATGGATGAACTTTGAAAACATGGCGCTCAGTGAGAGAAGCCAGACACGAAAGGCCACACAGTGTGTGACTCCCTTTATATGGAATGTCCAGAACAGGCCAATCCATAGACACACAAAGTGGATTTGTGGTCACCAGAGACCGGGGGAGCGAGGAGTGGGGAGAAACTGCTTATGGGTATAGGGTTTCTTTTTGGGTGATAGAAATGTCCTGGAATTAGATAGTGGTGATGGTTACCACAATTGGAATGAATGCCACCGAACTGTAAGCATTAGTGGGTGAATTTTTTTTTTTTTGAGACGGATTTCGCTCTTGTGCCCAGGCTGGAGTGCAATGGTGCAATCTTGGCTCACTGCAACCTCCGCCTCCCAAGTTCAATCAATTCTCCTGCCTCAGCCCCCTGAGTAGCTGGGATTACAGGCATGCGCCACCATGCCTGGCTAACTTTATTTTTAGTGGAGATGGGGTTTTGCCATGTTGGTTAGGCTGGTCTTGAACTCCTGACCTCAGGTGATCCACCTGCCTCAGCCTCCCAAAGTGCTGGGATTACAGGAGTGAATAAGCCCGGCCTCACATTCGCCACCATGCCTTGCTAATTGTTCTACTTTTTCATAGACATGGGGTCTCACTATGTTGCCCAGACTGCTCTTAAACTCCTGGCTTCAAGTGATCCTCCTGCCTCAGCCTTCCAGAGTGCTGGGATTACAGGTGTGAGCCACCCTGCTCAGCCGAAGCTGCTGTCTTGATGGGGCCTGCCACATCTATTGGGCTTTCTGTCCTTTCTGATGCTCTGTCCACGGGGCCACCAGAACCATACAGAACTGCAGCTCTAGCCAGATCATGTGCCTGCCCAAGACCCTTTAGCAGCTCCCAATGGTAAGAAGGAGCCCAGATGTCTTTGCAAGACATGTGCGCCCTTCCCAGCCTCACCTCTTTCTGCATCCCTGCCTGGCACACTCAGTCCTCCAGGCACATGGGTCTCCTCTTGCCGTTGTCTGTGCACACTCTGTTCCCTCTGACTGGAAGGACATTCTCCAAGACCTGGTTTGGATTTTTTTTCTTTTTAGAGACAGGGTTTTGCTGTGTCTCCCCAGCTGGAGTGCAGTGGTATGATCATAGCTCACTGTTCACTGCAGCCTTGACCTGGGCTCAAGTAATCCTCCCGCCTCGGCTCCTCAAAGTGCTGGGACTGTGCCCAGCTGGTTTGGCCATTCTTTTTGTGAAAACTTCCGTGTCAACCTCCCTTCGTCCAGCACCCTGGCTTACTTCTTCCCTCTCTCTCCCTGAAAACACCTACCCTCCTGCTCTCACCCAAGCCCAATGCACGTTCTATGACAATTATGTCTATACCTGGCTGCCCGCCCGCCCTATAGGGTCATGCATGATTTGAGGGCAAGAGCCTCTCTATTCTCTACTCTGAGCCCCTGATGCACCATCTGGCATTCAGTACATGCTCAACAAATGTTTGCTGAATAAATGAAGATGAAACTTTCCATGTCACTCAGGCAGCAGATCAAGGTCAACATCAACAGTGATAAGTCACGTGGCTAATGCATACCCTTGATAGGATGTGACAGGAAGGATCTTTCACCCCTGTGATCTTCTTCCTCAAACCCCCAGTCCAACCATGAGAAAAACACCAGAGAGGCTGGGCGCGGTGGCTGACACCTGTAATCCCAGCATTTTGGGAGGCCGAGGTGGGCAGATCACTTGAGGTCAGGAGTTCGAGACCAACCTGGCCAACATGGTGAAACCCTGTCTCTATATATAAAAAAAGATATTAGCCGGGTGTGGTGGCACACACCTGTAATCCCAGCTACTCAGGAAGCTGAGGCAGGAAAATGGCTTGAACCCAGGAGGCCGAAGTGGCAGTGAGCCGAGATCACACCACTGCACTCCAGCCTGGGTGACAGAGCGAGATTCCGTCTCAAAAAAAAAAAAAAAAAGGAAAAACACCAGATAAATCAGGATCAGACGACATTCCACAAAACACCTAACACCTACTCAGCCCTCCTCTGTCACGGTTGGCTGGACTAACACCTATAATCCCAGCACTTTGGGAGGCTGAGGTGGGCAGATCGCCTGAAGTAAGGAGTTCGAGACCAGCATAACCAACATGGAGAAACCCCATTTCTACTAAAAATACAAAGTTAGCCGGGTGTGGTGGCATGCACCTGTAATCCCAGCTACTCTGGAGGCTGAGGCAGGAGAGTCACTTGAACCCGGGAGGCGGAGTTTGCTGTGAGACGAGATCACGTCATTGTACTTCAGCCTGAGCAATAAGAGCGAGACTCCATCTCAAAACAAAACAAAAAAACAAAAACAAAAACAAAAACCTGTCAAGGTCACAAAAAGCAAGGGAAGTCTGAGAAACTGTCATGATCCAGAGGAGGTTAGGAGACGATGACGACTAAGTGCCATGTGGGATCCTGGGATGGAGAAAGGTTACTGGGAAAAAACAAAGGAAATCTGAATAAAGTGTGGACTTCAGTTAATAATGATGTATCAATACTGGCCCATTAATTACGATATATCATATTAATGGAAGACATTAACTATAGGGAAGACTGGGTGTGGGGCACGTGGAAACTCTCCGTATTGTCCTCAGTTGTTCTATAAATCTCAAAGAGTTCTACAAAATACAGTCTTATTTAATTTAATTTTATTTTTGAGACAGGGGTCTCACTCTGTTGCCCAGGTTGGTCTTGAACTCCTGGCCACAGGGGATCCTTCTGCTTCAGCCCAAGTCTATTTTAAAAATAATAATAAAGGCCGGGCGTGGTAGCTCACACCTGTAGTCCCAGCAATTTGGGAGGCCGAGGTGAGTGGATCACTTGAGATCAGGAGTTCGAGACCAGCCTGGCCAACATGGTCAAACCCTATCTCTATTAAAAATACAAAAAAATTAGCTGGGCATAGTGGCACATGCCTATAATCCTAGCTACTCAGGAGGCTGAGGCAGGAGGATTGCTTGACCCAAGAGGCAGAGTTTGTGGTGAGCTAAAACTGTGCCACCGCACTCCAGCCTGGATGACAGAGTGAGACTCCACCTCAAAAAAAGAAAAAGGAAAAGAAATATCTGTATAGTGTAAGCAGAAAAGCCAATGATGGCTTTAATACACAAGTGCCATATGGCACACAGAGTCCCTTTATTAGGCTAGAGAGGAAGAAGGATTTGAACTTGGATTTCTGACTGTACAACCTTTGTCCTAAGTCCACCTGCGGGGCTGCAGCTCTCTCTGCGTTCTTTTACTTTGGGAATGATACACGTACATAAAACCCCAAGTGCAGGGGGTATTCGGTGAAAACAGTCATTATTTTTCAACAGGGAGAGGGCAAGAGCATATGACACATCTTTCAGTCTGTGGCATTTTCAGAGACAGCAATGAAGACCCCAAGTTTTCTTTCAATGTTGTTTCCCTTTCTCCTCTACCCCCATTTCTTCCTTTTTTTCTTTTCTGAGATGGAGTCTCACTCTGTCACCCAGCCTGGAGTGCAGTGGCGCCATCTCGGCTCAGTGTAACCTCCGCCTCCTGGGTTAAAGCACTTCTCCTGCTCAGAGTAGCTGGGATTACAGGCACCCGCCACCACACCCAGCTAATTTTTGTATTTTTAGTAGAGATAGTATTTCGCCATGTTGGCCAGATTGGTCTCAAACTCCTGATCTCAGGTGATTCACCTGCCTTGGCCTCCCAAAGTGCTGGAATTACAGGTGTGAGCCACTGCGCCCGGCCCTACCCCACATTTCTGTAATGATTGCCAGGAACACAGACTCATTTCTGAATCTAAAGCCTCAAAAGATGCCACGTGACTCCGGTTTGTCCTGCCTGACAGACTGTTGCTGGGGGCTGGCAGACTGCTGCTGTCCTGGCTGGCTCTGACCCCTGGAGAAGTGGCCCAACTTTGCACCTTAGGTCCCCTCTTCCTTGGCAAGGGGTGGGTGGGCAACTGACAGCTGAGCTGCCCCTTGGATATCAAGAACAGCGGCTGGAATTCAGAGGTCCCTGCCCGATCTCTTCTTGTGCCCGGTCTAGCTGTTCCTCCACATGGCTCTGGAGGGTTCCATATCCCTGGCCTTGGAGTGCAGGTTGTTATCCCAGATCTCTTGGCTCCAGGTGAGAACTTCAGAGCTTGCAGCCTGGGTTTAAATCCCTCCTCTACCCCTTTCTTTTCTTTTATTCTTTTTTGAAACTGAGTCTCCTTCTGTCACCCAGGCTGAAGTGCAGTGGCATGATCTTGGCTCACTGCATCCTCTGCCTCCTGAATTCAAGCAATTTTCCTGCCTCAGCCTCCCAAGTAGCTGAGATTACAGATGCCTGCCACCAGCCCTGGCTACTTTTTGTATTTTCAGTAGAGACAGGGTTTCACCATGTTGACCAGGCTGGTCTCGAACTCCTGACCTTGGGTGATGCATCCGGCTCAGCCTCCCAAAGTGCTGGGATTATAGGCGTGAGCCACTACACCTGGCCTCCTCTACCCCTTTCTATCGTTGTGATCTTGGGTATGAAGTATTTTGCTTTCATTTTTTTTTCTTTTTTTTTTTTTGAGACACAGTCTCACTCTGTCACCCAGGCTGAAGTGCAATGGCATGATCTCGGCCCACTGCAACCACTGCCTCCCATGTTCAAGCAATTCTCCTGCCTCAGCCTCCTGAGTAGCTGGGATCACAGGCACGCACCACCACGTCTGGCTAATTTTTGCATTTTTAGTAGAGATGGGGTTTCACTCTGTTGGTCAGGCTGGTCTCGAACTCCCAACCTCAGGTAATCCGCCCGCCTCTGCCTCTCAAAGTGCTAGGATTACAGGTGTGAGCCACTGCCCAGCCTTGCCTCAATGTTTGTTTGTTTATTTTTATTTTATTTTTAGAGACAGGGTCTTTCTCTGGTTCCCCAGGCTGCAGTATAGTGGCACAATCATAGCCCACTGCAGCCTCCAACTCCTGAGCTCAAGTGATCCTCCTGCCTCAGCCTCCCAGGTAGCTGGGACTACAGGCACTTGCCACCATGTCCAGAAAATTTTGTTATATTATTATTATTGCAGAGAGACAGTCTCACTATGTTGCCCAGGTTGGTCTCAAACTCCTGGCCTCAAGTGATCTCCCTGACTTGGCCTCTCAAAGTGCTGGGATTATAGGTGTGAGCCACTGCACTTGGCCTGCCTCAGTTTCTTTATCTGAAAACAGGGCTAATGACAGTATCAACCTCACAGGTTTTGTACCTCACAGGAATCAATGAGCTGAAACCTGTCATGTGCTTAAGACCAGCCTGGTCTGTGATATTTATTCCCCTCGATGGAAAGTTCCACCGGGGCAGCAGCTGGCACTGTCTAGCCCACTATTGCATCTGTAGAGTCTAAGAGGCATCCCATATTTGTCGGATAAATAAACTTCCCCTCTTCAACGGGCCATCCCTTTCTGTGGTAATCCTGTTTAAAGATTAAACACAGTAAAACTAGAATCACTGTTTTTGGTAACAATAGTAGCAACAGCAGCACACACCTTTGGGCTAAAATCAGAGCGGTGAAGCATTCTGACCTGCGGAATCCTTTCTGACTTAAAAAGAATGTTTTCTCTCTTGTAATTTCACCAGATTACTTTTGGCTGTTATAATAGTTTCCTTCTGGCAAATCCCTCATTTTTCTTAAAAAAAACTTTTTTTTTTTGAGATGGAGTTTCACTCTTGTTGCCCAGCCTGGAATGCAATAGTGTGATCTCGGCTCACCGCAACCTCCGCCTTCTGGGTTCAGGCAATACTCCAGCCTCAGCCTCCCCAGTAGCTGAGATTACAGGCATGTGCCACCACGCCTGGCTAATTTTGTATTTTTAGTAGAGATGGAGTTTCCTCCATATTGGTCAGGCTAGTCTCGAACTCCTGACCACAGGTGATTCACCTGCCTCAGCCTCCCAAAGTGCTGGGATTACAGGTGTGAGCCATGGCATTCGGCCTTAAATTTTGTTTTAACTTTAATTTGTTTTTTTGAGATGACGTCTCGCTCTCTGGCCCAGGCGGAAGTGCAGTGGCATGATCTTGGCTTACTGCAACCTCAGCCTCCCAGGTATAAGCAATTCTCTTGCCTCAGCTTCCTGAGTAGCTGGGACTACAGGTGTGTACCACCACACCTGTTAATTTTTTTGTATTTTTAGTAGAGATGGGGTTTCACCATGTTGGCCAGGCTGGTCTCGAACTCCTGACCTCAGGTGATCCTCCCGCCTCAGCTTCCCAAAGTGCCGATGTTACAGGCATGAGCCACTGCGCTGGGCCTCAGATTTCAGTGAAACACTCTCACAAGCACATCATGGCATGCTGAGAAATGAATGAAAGTGCAGGTGAGTCATGACAATGAGGCCTTCCCAATCTCCCTCAAAAGGGTAAGTTTCCTCCCTGACCCTAATGGGTTGAGTTAGTTCTCCTAAACGAATCTCCTTCCTTCTATTGCCTGGATTTCCAGCATGCGTGTGCTGCAGTCTTCCCTGGGTAGAGCAGGTTTACTGCCTTTTCAAGTTCTCCCAACTAGAGATCCCCCTTGCTGGGGAGCCCCTCACGGTGTGTGCCAAGTATACAGATCGCAATGGGGACACAAGGGCTTGTAGGAAGAAGCTCATCAAAGGATGTGCAGGGACACGCCTCCCTGAACGCCACGTTTGCTCCTGCCTCCTGGGCCTCTGTGCAAGCACTTCTGCTACCTGGAACACCCTTTCCTGCCATGCCTGCCTGTGACCCGGTCCATAAGTCATCCCCACTGTGCCTTCCCCAACACCCCAGGGAGGCATCGGGCCTTTTTTCTAGGCTCCCACTGCAGCCTGCTGTACATAATTCTGTCTCGAGCTCCCAGCAGCAGGCAGCAGGCCATGATGGCAAGGGCGGGCACTGGAATCCTGGTTCCTCCGAGTTGTTGGGAAGATTAAACGAGATAGATAATATGTCAATGGTTCTTGGCATGGTGCTGAGCACGTGGGCGGGGGCTGTCGCATGCCAGCGAGAGGGGCTTTAGATGCAGGGCAGGGACCACATTTTACACACTTTACATTCCTTTATACCCCAGCATCCGACTCCATGCCCAGGGCTTCCCTGTAACAACTGGCATCTCTATTCTGCAAGAGGAAATGGAAATATACATTCCTCCTCATCTTCACGCACCTCTCAAAGCACACAAGCAAAGATGCACCTCCATGAGCCCAGTCTCAGGGAAAACTGTGTTCGTATCGCTGACAAGCCCTCCTGGTGGTTTCCTACAGAGTTCACAGTCATTCCCAGAGAGCCTTCAAAGCTCACCGTCTCTGCACAAAACTCAACCCTAGGGAGGCTGTGGAGTTTAGTTTCCTGTGCATAAGAGACACCACGTGACCTTCAGGAGTCTTTTCCTCCAAGCCTTCCTTCAGCAAGTGGATAGAACAAACCTCTTCCTACCCAGCATCAGAGGTCTATGTGGGGTGTCAGAGGTCTAGGTGGGGGGTCAGAGGTAGATGCTGCGTCTCAGGATGGCTATCTGATAGCCCCTCATGCCCACCCCACCCGCCGTGATCCTTCCGGGAAACCCCTGTACATAACCACAAATCCTGCAACAGACTGTCTCTCATCTTCATCCTCCCAGCTCTAATTCGAGCTGGCTCCCTGCAATACAGCTCAGCCGTAGGAAGATGGCCACTATCCAATGAGGTGTCACCTAAGACCCCAGCAGGGACCTGGGTGGCCAGTGATTTACAGGCACCCATAGGACACCATCCCATCCCCACAGCACCCGGTGAACACGCAGGGCCACACCCTAGCCTCCTGGCTTCCCTGCAGTTCCAAGTTCTGTCCTAAGGATTTAGCCACTCTCCCCAACCCCAGTTTCCAGATGGGGAAGTTGAGGCACTGAGCCTAACTCAACTTTTTCCCGGGGCGGTCCAGAGTAATATCCACAAGGAAGCCTGGGCTTTTTGCCTCAGGCTTTCTGAGCACAGTTATGTTGTCAGAAGGACCCCAGACGCATGGTGCCCAGGCTGCGTGGGGCTGGACTGGTCCAGCTCCTCCTCGCCCCCTGCAGTCCTGGCCACAGTGTCGCACCAGCGTCTCCTCTCCTGTCTCATCTCATCCCTGTGCCAGGGCCAAGCCACCTGCAATCCCTTCCAAACCACCCGCCGCTGACCACAGAAGCCCAGGGGAACCTACAGGTTGGACCAGGAGGCTGGGGCTGGGGTGAAGAGGGAGGCAGGATGGACAGGAAGAGCCACATAAGATGGAAAGACACAGGAACGTGGGTCCTCTCACTCAATCACAGCCTGGCT
This sequence comes from Callithrix jacchus, assembly GCF_049354715.1. Classification (NCBI taxonomy): domain Eukaryota; kingdom Metazoa; phylum Chordata; class Mammalia; order Primates; family Cebidae; genus Callithrix; species Callithrix jacchus. The sequence goes on along the minus strand of NC_133523.1, from coordinate 7,378,695 downwards.
GAGGGGGAATAAAACGAAGCAGACAACTCATTCACCTTCCACCAGAGCCTCTTCAGCACATTTTTCCCTTCTGAAAATATTCCTTAACAAAGCTGCCTGCTTATAGCAGGCCCCGACCCAGCCCCACTGGGTCTCAAATGCCAGAGAGAAGGAAGCTATTCTGTCTTGGCCAAATACACTGGCTGTGGGTGAAACAACTTGCTCGGGCCGCCAGGGCCAGCTCCGAGGAGCTGCCTGGACTGCCCTGCTGGCTCTGCCATTTGAGGCCAGCAGGCGTGATGGGGTCAGGAGGCTGGTCTTACCCGTCTGGGCAGACTTCAGGACCAAAGCCAGGAGCTGTCTGAACCCCCTCCCTTCCCTCCAGGAGGTGGCATAAATCGGGGGCGGGCAGCGGTTCCTTTGGGACACTAGTGTAGGAGAGAAAGTGAGCGTCCTTCCCTTTGAAAGGGCACAGCAGGGAAGAATGGGTAACTCAGCAGAGGCCTGGGGCAAGTTCCCACAGGGGCAGTTGCTGGGGCATTCTGGGGCCCTGCCACCCTCCAGGGCCCCAATGTGGGCGCCAGCTTGGTGGAGGGGCAGACTGGCTTCCCAAGGCGAGGCAGGCACCTCAAGGTGTCTGGAGTCTCTGCTTGAGCTGGGGGAGCTGCTGGGGGCTCTGGGAGGGCCTGGACAGGTGGAATCTGAGGAGGGGTACAGAGATATTGAATGGGTGGGGGCAGGGGCAGATATGCCTGGGGTCTGTGTTGGAGCTCTTAAGTTTTTCTCTGTGTGCTGGGGGATCTAAGTGACCGGCTGTGTGTGTGTGTGTGTGTGTGTGTGTGTGTGAGAGAGAGAGAGAGAGAGAGAGAGAGAGAGATTGGGGTTTTCAGAAAGATGGGTGGCTCTGAATGGGGAGTGGGGTGGTTCGGAATATCCATTGGCAGGTCTTGAGCATGGGTGGATTTTTCAGGAAGCCAAGATCCAGATGGGGCAGGATCAGTGGAGCTACCAGAGTGTGCTGGGTGGACGCCGGGGAGTGATGTTTAGGGGTGCCCTTGGGCATGGGGCAGCTGGGTTGGGAGATGGGCTAGCAGGCTGAGCTGAGGGCTGTGAGCAGGGGTAGGAAGTCCGATTTACAGAGGCCAGAGAGGGGTCCTGTGGGGTCAGCATGGGGGGCGGGTAGGGCCTTGAGGCTAGTCTCCTTGGGGAGAGGTGGGGGCAGTTCTAGGCCGAAGATAGGAGGATGTGAAGTGAGGGGGTGCGGAGAGGGGATGGCAAGTGTTGTCCACAAGGGAGGGGTCCTGAGAGATCAGGGCAGAAGGTGGGCGGGGGTTCTTGGGCTTGGGGGGCGCTTGAGGGGGACTGACCGGCGGAGTGTGGGGGATGGGGACCCCTGAAGAGGTTCCCGGAGAGGAGTCCTGAGGGTCAGTGCAAAGGGTGGACGGGGGTCCTGGGCCTGCGAGGTCCTCACGGGGAGGGGCTGGAGTGGGGGAGGGGGATCATGCAGGGGATCCCGGGGAGGGTCCGGAGGGATCCGCAACGCGGGTGAGCAGGGGCCAGGGTCCCCCGAGGGTCCTGGGCTGGGGATGCCGAGGCTCTCAGCACGGGGTCTGGGGCACGACGGCCCGAGTCCCTGTCCTGCCAGTTCCCCGCGGGCCGCATCGCGGAGCCGCCGGCCTGAACAGGCGCCCGGCAGGCCCGGCCCGCGCCGCCCTACCTGCGCCGAGCGCGCCGCCATCGCGGTGCCGAGCCTCGCCGCTCCCGGCTGCGCCGCCGGATCCCAGCCACGCCGTTCGCCTCGTAGCCCCGGCCCGGCCCCCTCAGCCGCCCCCCGGGACCGCGGCCGCCGCCGGCTCCGCCGCTGCCATTTCACCCGCTGACAGGAGCCGCTGCCCCGCCCCCGAGGCCCCGTCCGCCAATTCGCCTCCCCTAAGCAATCTGGCTCCGCCCACAAGTCAGGAGTGACGGGGTGTCTGACCACTCCGTGGCCATTTCGTGAGGCGGGCCCTGACTACGGTCAGAAGGTTGCCGCCTCTGAGGAGAGAGCGAATTGAAATGAGGGAAACAATGAAGGACCAGTAGCTTTGCGTATCGGAATGAGGAATCCTGTTGATGAACACGTGATAAAGCCAATAGCAAGGAAGGAAGGGGTGTGTCTCTGAGGAAAGACTGCGGCCCTGAGGAACACTAGGTAGACGCGGCCAAGCGTTTGGCACTAAGCCCCGCCCAGAGCCGGGCTTTCTGCCCAATAACGAGACATCCCGAGACGTTCATTATTATCTGTCCCTCAAACCTGGGCCCTGGCAACTGTTGGGGGAGCTATAACGAAGATTGACACCTAGGGAACCAATGATACTAAAGGAGGGCGGGGAAGTGGCACTCTCTGACTAATGGGTATGTGAGATTGGTGCGCGCATTGGCGTCCTGGGCGGTGGGGCTTGAGGCCTGGGTTGAATGAAATACGGGTGGGGCTAAAGGAGGGTGGGGCTTAGGCCAGGGATGGGGCGGGGTCAGGTTAGGGAGGGGCTCGTGGGTTGGGGCTGAGAGGGGGCGTGGCCAGAAATCCCGAAGACTAAGAGGGACGTGATGGCACTGTATCCTCCAGGAATCCAGTTCTGTGCTGGAGACCGGGCGGTTGGGATTGGGGGGAGGGGGGTCCCATTAAAGAGTCAGGCCCGTCCCCTGTCCTAGTCCAGGCCAGGTTAAATGTCTTCTCTGAAGCCCACAGCGCCGTGTGTTGCTCCATCAAAGCTCGGAACGCGCGGTGATCGTGGGGAGGGATAGGCCCTCCTCCCATGCCCCATCCTCCCAGGCTGATAGCTCCTCGCGGAGTCGGAATGCGGAGCCTAGGTCGGGTCTCTTTTGGGTCCCCAGCGCGGGAACTGCTTATAACGTTTGATGAATGAATGAATGAATGAATGGGCCCTCGTAACAGAGAAGGGAGGGGTGGAGAATCCCTCAAGCTAGAGAGGAATATGTAGTAGGGACAGTTACTGACAGCGGGCAAGACTGAGCAAAATGGACATATTTCCTCCCCAAGATGCAGGGATGGGCCCTGAAGTGGGTGGGGCAGAGAGGGACCTTATCATAGCAGAGAGGGTGACGTCATAAGTGTGTTTTTATTTATTTATTTTTGAGAGACAGGGTCTAGCTTTCTGTCCCAGGCTGCAGTGCAGTGATGCAAACAGCTCACCGCAGCCTCGAACTCCTGCACTCCAGTGATCCTCCCGCCTCAATCTCTCAAGTAGCTGGGACTACAGGCGTGCACCCACTGTGCTCGGCTAATTATTTAGTAGAGACTGGGGTCTTTCTCAGGCTGGTCTGGAACTCCTGGTTCCAGGTTCTCCCACTTTGGCCTCCCAAAATGCTGGGATTACAGGCATCAGCCACCTTGCCCAGGTAGACATCCTAAGTTTAGAATGGGGAAGGGAGGGCTGAACCCAGGGAAGTGTGTGTCAGGACTTCCTAAGGTCTGAGATCTCAACTTTCTCTGTAGTAGAGGATTCTGTGTGGTCTTGCAAGCAGTGACTGGCATCCATGCATGGTCCTGGCCTCTGTAAGCTCTCTCAGCCTCTCCCTCCCTCCTCCTGTCTCTATTGCACCTGCTAACATTCTGGAACTGTTGATAAACCCCCCAGGCTGGGCGTGGTGGCTCAGGCCTGTAATTCCAGCTACTAGGGAGGCTGAGGCAGGAGAATTGCTTGAATCCAGAAGGCAGAGGTTATAGTGAGCTGATATTTTGACACTGTACTCCAGCCTGGGCAACAGAGCAAGACTCTGTTTCAAAAAAAAAATTTTTTTTTTTTTAATAGAGATGAGTTCTTCTTGCTATATTGTTCAGGCTCCTGTCAAATTCCTGGGCTCAAGAAATTCTTCTGCCTTGGCCTCCCAAAGCACTGAGATTACAGGCTTGAGCCACTGCGCCTGGTCTCTTTTCTTCCTTTAAAGCCAGCTTATGTGCTTGGCATTTCATAGTCCTGACAAAATCACAAGTTGACTGGATTTTTGGAGTCTGTAGCTGAAGTCAATCTCATCAACATTGTCCTCTAATTCCTGGGTGGGAAGGGGCTGAGGACCCCACCAGACATGGTTTGTGATGGGTTATGGGGTATATTAACTAAAGCAGGAGCGCAGGTATGAGGCCAGGGCTGGTGGGGTCAAAGAATCAGGAAGGGACAATCCCTGAGCTGGCTGCCCCTGGTCTGTCAGTGTGGGAGACTGAGAACCAAAGTCTTGGGGTTTGCTGCCACTACCTGATTTTCTCCCCAGGACTGATCTCTGGGAATAGTAGTCTGGTGTGAGTTGGAGCTTCCGAGGAACAGAAAAATCCTGGGGAGTGGGGCGGGGGCAAACAGTGGCTTGCACCTGCAATCCCAGCACTTTGGGAGGCTGAGGCAGGCAGGAGCACTTGCAGCCAGGAGTTTGAGACCAGCCTGGCCAACATGGTGAAACCCTGTTTTTACTAAAAATACAAAAACTAGCTGGGTACAATGGCATGCGCCTGTAGTCCCAGCTACTTGGGAGGCTGAGGTAGGAGAATTGCTTGAATTTGGGGGATGGAGGTTGCAGTGAGTCGAGATTGCGCCACTACACTCCAGCCTGGGTAACAGAGCGAGACTGTCTCAAAGCAAAGAAAAGAAAGGAAAGGAAAAGACAAGACAGGGCAAGACAAGACATTTGTTCAATCACGTGTGATTCTGGTGGCCTTTGACAGGCAGGGGAGGGCGACACTAACAGTCTTCACAATAACACTACGAGAAAAGCACAGTTATTATCCTGCTTTACAGAGGAGAAAATTGAGACGCAGAGAAGTCTACAATTGTGGTCACACAGCTTCTAAGTGGTAGGGCTGGGATTCCAACCTAGGCAAGTTGCCCAAGTCCACTACATTAAGCAGACCCAAATTTGAGGACAAAAGAAATTTATTTGGGAGGTGATTGCAGAAAATGCCAGTGGTAGGAGAGTGTTCTTTATTTCTTCATGTGGATTTTTTTTTGAGACAGGGTCTCACTATGTCACCCAGACTGGAGGGCAGTGGTACAATCTCAGCTGACGGCAACCTCTGCCTCCTGGGTTCAAGCGATTCTCCTACCTCAGCCTTTCAAGTAGCTGGAAATACAGGCACACAACACCACACCCAGCTAATTTTTGTATGTTTTTGATAGAGATGGGGTTTTACCATGTTGGCCAGGCAGGTCTCAAACTCCTGACCTCAAGTGATCTGCCTGCCTTGGCCTCCCAAAGTGCTGGGATTACAGGCATGAGTCACCATGCCTGGCCTTTCATCTGGATTTGAGTTACAGTCTAGTGTTCTTTCATTTCATCCTAAAGGTTTCCCTTCATTTCCTTTATTGTAGTAAAATACACATAACATAAATGTGACCATTTAAAGCATATCATTTAAAGTATACAATTCAGTGTCATTTAGTATGTTCAGAATGTTGTGCAGCCATCAGCACTATCTATTTCCAGGACACTCTCATCACCCCAAAAGAGCACCCCATACTTATTTATTTATTTATTTATTTATTTTTGAGAGAAGGTCTTCCTCTGTCACCCAGGGTGAACACAGTGGCATGATCGTGGTTGAGTGCAGCCTCAGCCTCTTGAGTACCTGGGTCTATAGGCACGTGTCACCACGCCCAGCTAATTTTTAAATGTTTTGTAGAAATGGGGGGTCTTGCTATGTTGCCCAGACTGGTCTCAAACTCCTAGCCTAACGTAATCCTCCTCCCTTGGCCTCCCAAAGTACTGGGATGATAGGCATGAGACACCATGCCCAGCCCCCGCATACTTACTAAACAGTCACTCCACATTCCTGCCTCCCTGTAGCCTTGGAAAACATTAATCTGCTTTGTGTCTCTATGGATTTGCCTATTCAGGACATTTCATATAAATGGAGTCTCACAATATGTGGCTTTCTGCATCTGGCTTCTTTCATTGAGCGTAATGTTTTAAAGTTTCATCTATGTTGTGGCATACATCAGTGCTTCCTTCCTGTTTATGGCTGAAAAAATGTAGTTTTGCTGTATATAGAATTCTTGGTTGATGGTTTTTCTTTTTTAGCACCTTGGATGTGTCATCCCACTGCCTTTTGGTCTCCATGGTGTCTGTTGACAAATCAACTGTTAATCTCGCTGAGAATCTCTTGTATGTAATGAGATATGTCTCCCTTGCTGCTTTCTGGATTCTTCCTTTGTCTTTGACTTTCAAAAGTGTGATTATGATCTATCTTGGTGTGAAGCTCTTTGAGTTTATGCTAATTGAAGTTTTCTGAGCTTCTGAATGTGTAGACTAACACTTTTCATAACATTTGCAAAGTGTACAACTATTACTTCTCAGGCATTCTTTACACTCCTTTCTTTCTCTCTTCTCCCTCTGAGACTTTTAGTATATGGTTCCCCACAAGACTCTGAGGCTCTGTTAATTTTTCCTCACTTCTTTTTCTTTCTGTTTATCAAGCTGGATAACCTCAATTGATGTATTACGTTTGCAGAGACTTTCTTTAAATCTGCCAAGATCTAGTGAAATATTCATTTCAGATACTGTACTTTTCAACTCCCAAATTTCTGTATGTTTCCTTTTTATAATTTCCATCTCTTATTGATATTCTCTATTTGGAGACACATTATTCTAATACTTTTCTTTAGTTCTTCTTTGCTTATGAGACAGGGCCTTGCTCTGTTGCCCAGGCTTGAGTCCAGTGGCATGATCATGGCTCATTATGACCCTGAGTTCCTGGACTCAAGTGGTCTTCTCACCTCAGCCTTCCTAGTAGCTGCAACTATAGGTGTGCACCACCATGCTTGGTTAGTTTTAAAAATTGCTTATTTTGTAGAAATGGGGTCTCACTATGTTGCCCAGGCTTGTATCAAACTCTTGGCCTCAATCGATTCTGGCCTCCCAAAGTGCTGGGATTACAAAAGTAAGCCACTGCACCTGCCCTTCTTAAGATCTTTAGATATAATTTCCTTTACGCTCTTTGAACATATTTAACATGGTTGATTTAAAGTCTTTGTCTAAGAAGTACAACTTCTGGGCTTTCTCAAGAACAGTTTCTATGTAATACCCCTCCCCCCGATGTAGGGGTAATATTAGCTTGTTTCTTTGCATGTTTTATAATTTTTGTTAAAAATGAAACATAGAACTATGAAAATCAGAGTTTCCTTTCTTCTCAGGATTTATTGCTATATTGCTGTTTGCTATAGTTGTTATTTGTTTAATAACTTTTTTTTTTTGAGACAGAGTCTTGCTCTGTCCTCCAGGCTGGAGTGCAGTGGTGTGATCTTAGTTCACCGCAACCTCTGCCTCCAAGGTTCAAGCGATTCTACTGTCTCAGCCTCCTGAGTAGCTGAGATTACAGGCACGTTCCACCACACCCAGCTAATTTGGATTTTTAAGAGAGATGGGGTTTCACCAGGTTGACCAGGCGGGTCTTGAACTCCTGACCTCAGGTGATCCACCCACCTTGGCCTCCCAAAGTGCTGGGATCATGGGTGTGAGCCACCATGCCCAGCCTATTTAATGACTTTTCTGAACTACTTCTTTTCTCTCATGCATGGCCACTGAAGTCTCTGCTCAGTTAGCTTCATGGTTGGCTAATGATTGGACAGAGATTTCCTTGAATGTCTGGAATCAAAAGTCTCCCAGTCTTTGCCAAAGAGCTCTGTGTACATATTAGGGCCACACCTTCAACACTCACCCAGGAAATCGACAACTCTGCTTTAACTCTCACCTCCTGTTTGAACAGAGCCTCAAAGTCAGCCATTGGTGTGAGCTTAGAGCTGCCTCAGGTCTTTTCTAAACATGCACATGTGCGTGTGGCCTTCCATGTCCCCAGAAATATGTCAGAATTTTTCAAAAGTTCTTTGGGACATCTAATGCCTTCATTTTTCCTTTTAAGATTTTTCATTAGCCTAGTATCTGCCCCAACTGTTTACTATTGCCACAGGCAGCTGTGATGTTAAAACATTTAACAAGTAGGTCCTGGGGAGAAATATTCAGCACTGGACAAGTTCAAGTGAGGCCAGGCCTTTCAGAGCAGGGTGTTCCAGAGTACTATCAAACAGGTCAAAAAATGACTCTTCTTGGCCAGGCACAGTGACTCATGTTTTGTAATCCCAGCACTCTGGGAGTCCGAGGCGGGTGGATCACCTGAGGTCAGGAGTTTGAGACCAGCCCGGCCAACCTGCTGAAACCCTGACTGTACTGAAAACACAAAAATTAGTCAGGCATAGTGGCAGGTACCTGTAGTCCCAGCTACTCGGGAGGCTGAGGCAGGAGAATCGTTTGAACCCAGGAGGTGGAGGTTGCAGTGAGCTGAGATCATGCCACTGCACTCCAGCCTGGGTGACAAAACGAGACTCTGTCTCAAAAATAAATAAATAAATAAATAAAGATTCTTCCTGAATGAAGCTTTGAAAGACCTGCAAATCTGTTCTTTTCCCGATGGTATCAAGATTGTGGGCTGCTAGTTTTTCAAGGCTACTCTGAGCTGGAGAGCTGGGATTAAGACTAGAGTGAGTTAAAATTCTATAGAGCTTGCTGTTTTTTTAATGTGTATGTGTGTTTTTTAAACTAAATGCTCTGCAAATTACTGCAGGCTTTTGGTTAATTTCCAGAGTTGTGAAAATGTTGATTCTGTCAAATTTTACCATTTTTTTCATTGCTTTTGTAGAAAGGCAAATTTTACTCTGTCATTTTGCTGACTTTCTTTTTTTTTCCCCTTTGATGCTTAAATTATCTTTAATTTGGCCAGTGAAAGCTTTTCTCTCCGGCTTCTGGGTCCCTTTAACGCATTCCTATCGGGTTTTTTGCTGATCGTTTTTCCTTCCTTTTTGGCCTAACTAGATGTTCCAGGCTTTTTCCCCCCCAATCCTGCCTCAGCCTCCTGAGTAGCTAGGACTACAGGAGCATGCCACCGTGCCTGGCTAATTTTTAAATTTTTTGTACAGATGGGGTCTTGCTGTGTTGTCCAGGCTGGTCTCATTTTTCCAAAGAGCCCTTAGTAGATAAATGGGTGTGCACACATGCACACACACACACACACACACACACTTATTTCTATATAAATTTTGAAGGATATTCAAAATTTCAATATCTTTCAAATATTCAAATTTTTGAAAGATATTCCTTTGGGAGGAATATTGCCTCCCAAATTGCTGAGATTACAGACATAAGCCCCTGTGCCCAGCCAATTTTGTAATTTTTTGTATAGATAGTGTCTTGCTATGTCGCCCAGGCTGGTCTCAAATTCATGGCCTCAAGCAATCCTCTCCCCTTGGCCTCTCAAAGTGCTGATATTACAGGTACAAACAAATAAATGATTATTTACAAAGGTTGTTTACAAAGAAACTAGGGGTGGGCTGATCAAAGGGAGGAGATGGAATGTGTTTTCCTCACTGCTATATTCTCAGGGTCAAGAACAGCACCTGGCTTGTGGTAGGTTCTTTTACTGCATCAATGTATGTTAAAGGAATAAACTGATAAATTAGTATTGCTTGTTTGTTTGTGGTGCAGAAGTGGTTGACGTGACCAGAATGACCTCATTGGTGGAATGGTTGACAGACTGTGGGAGATCCACTGGGAATAGGTGGTAAATCTTTTGGAGGAGACTTTATTTCTTAAAGGAAAAGGGGTGGGATTGGGCGCAGTAGCTCACGCCTGTAATCCGAGCACTTTGGGAGGTCAAGGTGGGCGGATCACCTGAGGTCAGGAGTTCGAGACCAGCCTGGCCAACATGGTGAAACCCCATCTCTACTAAAAAAAAGCCACACACACACACACACACAAACATCAGCTGGGTGTGGTGGTGCATTCCTGTAATCCCGGCTACTTGGAAGGCCGAGGCAGGAGAATCCCTTGAACCCAGGAGGTGGAGGTTGCAGTGGGCTGAAATCATGTCATTGCACTCCAGCCTGGGCAACAAGAGCGAAACTCCCTCTCAAAATTTTAAAAAAAGAAAAAGAAGGGGGTGGGAGGGAAATGACATTTATTGGGCACCTATGTGGTGCCAAGAGACCTGAGCAAGGGTCTTTTTCACGACAGCCCTGTTAAGTAGGTCTGTGTTGCCATTTCACAGATGGGGAAAACTGAGGCTCAGAGATTTCGGATGACCTGCTCATGCCGACCCAGCAAGAGGCAGAGCCGAGGTCCAAGGTCAGGTCTGCACAGCTTGATATGCTTTTTGTGCTTAGCTGGGCTTCCTGAAGGGGTGGGGACTTTCTCAGCTCTAGAGACACATTGGCGGAAGGAGAACATCAACTCCCTGCCCCCAGCCATAAGCCAAACATGATATTTTCTCCTGGGTGGGGTATTCTCTCATATGAATCAGCTATCAGCCCTTTTGCCTGGTGCTCAGTGTCTTGGGATTGGATTGGGGACAAGCCCTCTGTTTTCCCTTCTGAGGCTTTTAGGTTTCACTGGATAACTTTCAGTTCCTCCAAAAGATTACATCCGTTTTTTGACTTCCTGATTTTTTTTTGAGACAAAGTTTCACCTTTGTTGCCCAGGCTGGAGTGCAATGGTGCAACCTCGACTCACTGCAACCTCTATCTCTTGGGTTCCAGCGATTCTCCTGCCTCAGCCTTAGGAGCAGCTGAGATTACAAGTGTGCATCACCATACCTGGCTGATTTTTGTATTTTTATTAGAGATAGGGTTTCACCACATTGGCCAGGCTGGTCTTGAACTCATGACCTCAGATGGTTCACCTGCCTTGGCCTTTCAAAGTGCTGGGATTATAGGCATGAGCCACCACGCCCAGCCTGACTTCCTTAATTTTTGTATAGCTGATCCCTCCCATTGAAAACGCTCTTTCTCCCATAGCTGTGTTCCATTTCTCTTTGTAGCATTCATCCTTCATTCGCTATACATGAAACCTCCTCCAGGAAGTCACCCTGGATTCAGGTGCCTACTCTGGGCTCTCCCAGCCCCTTGTACACATCCTGTGCAGCATTTCCCTGCTTTTTGATCTGTTTCCCCTGTTCTGACTATGAGCTCCCAGTGGGGGATAGTGTTAGCCTGATTCGTGCTGTAGACCTGGTGTCCATCAGAGCCTTGCACTTAGTACGTGCTCAACAAATGTCTAGTGAACAAACTAAGTCAGTGAGTAAAATGTTGGCTCCACACCACTTCCTGGTTCAACTTTTTTTTTTCAAGATGGAGTCTCACTCTCTTGCCCAGGCTGGAGCATAATGGCGCGATCTCTGCTCACTGCAACCTCCACACCCCAGGTTCAAGCAATTCTCCTACCTCAGCCTCCTGAATAGCTGAGATTATAGGCACTTGCCACCTCGCCTGGCTCATTTTTGTGTTTTTTAGTAGAGATGGTGTTTCACCATCTTGGCCAGGCTGGTCTTGAACTCCTGACCTTGTGATCTACCCACCTCGGCCTCCCAGAGTGCTGGGATTACAGGCGTGAGCCCTGTGCCCGGCCTCCTGGTTCAACTTTGACACCATACACAGACACACATCTCCTCCATCCCACATTCACCTCCATTATCTCACGCCTCTTTCTGTCTTTGAGATAGGGTCTCGCTCTGTCACTCAGGCTGGAGTGCAGTGGTGTGATCACAGCTCACTGCCACCTCTTGCTCCTGGGCTCAAGCAGTCTTCCTGCCTCAGCCTCCTGAGTAGCTGGGACTACAGAGACACACTGTCATGCCCAGCTATTTCTTTCTTTTTCTTTTCTTTTCTTTTTTTTTTTTTTTTTTGAGACAGAGTCTTGCTGTGTCATCAGGCTGGAGGGCAATGGCTCAATCTCGGCTCACTGCAACCTCCACCTCCCGGGTACAAGCCATTCTCCTGCCTCAGCCTCCGAAGTAGCTGGGACTAAAGACATGCACCGCCATGCCTGGCTAATTTTTTGTATTTTGGTAGAAATGGGGTTTTACCATGTTGGCCAGGATGGTCTCGATCTCCTGACCTTGTGATCCACCCGCCTCAGCCTCCCAAAGTGCTGGGATTACAGGTGTGAGCCACCGCACCCGGCCAGCTTTTCTTTCTTTCTTTTTTTTTTTAAACAGTGTCTTGCTCTGTTACCTGGGCTGGAAAGCTGGAGTACAGCGGTATAGTCACAGCTCACTGGAGGCTCGACCTCCCCAGGCTTAGGTGGTTCTTTCACTTCAGCCTGCCTGGGGCTACAGCTGTACACCACCACTCCTAATTTTTGTATTTTTTGTGTGGAGACAGGGTCTTGCTATGTGGCCCAGACTGGTCTCCAGCTCCTATGCTCAAGTAATCCTTTCACCATGGCCTCCCAAAGTGCTGGGATTACAGACATGAGCCACTGCTCCTGGCCTCACCTCTCTCTCTCCGTCCCTCTTTCTTTCTCTCTCTTTTTGAGACATGGTCTCTGTTTATTGCCCAGTGTTGAGTGCAGTGACATGATCATGGCTCACGGCAGCCTCGACATCCCAGGCTCAGGCAATCCTCCCACCTTAGCCTCCCAAGCAGCTGGGACTACAGGCATGCTACATCCACGACTGGCTAATTTTTGTATTATTATTATTATTTTGTGGAGGCAGGGTCTCACTATGTTGCCCCAGTTGGTGTCAAACTCCTGAGCTCAAGCATTCCACCCACTTTGGCCTCCCACAGTGCTGGATTGCAGGCATGAACCACCACGCCTGGCCCACCTCTTTTACTAACAAATCTCATTGTCATCTGATACCACCTCCTCCAGGAAGTCTTCTTCTTCTTCTTTTTTTTTTTGAGATGGAGTTTTGCTCTTGTCACCCAGGCTGGAGTGCAATGGTGTGAGCTCAGCTCATCACAACCTCCGCCTCCCAGGTTCAAGCGATTCTCCTGCCTCAGCCTCCCGAGTAGCTGGGATTACAGGAGTGCACCATCATGCCCAGGTAATTTTTGTATTTTTAGTAGAGGCGGGTTTCTTCATGTTGGTCAGACTGGTCTTGAACTCCCAACCTCAGGTCATTCCCCCCCACCGTGGCCTCCCAAAGTGTTGGGATTACAGGCAAGAACCGCTTCGCCCAGTCTCAGGAACCCACTTGGAGTCCCTTTCCAAACTTCTTAGGCTGCACAGACTCTGCCACGCCCTAGCTTTGACCTGAGAGTAGGAGGCTTTCCCTGAAGATCTGCCCCAGCTCAGACCACATTCATGTCCCCGTGGCTCAGACAGGCACCACCTGCTGCTCTAGAGACTCAGCCTCCTTTCCTGGGACACGAAGGCCAGGCAGCAGACTCCAGAACCTCAGCTAACGTCCGCAGACCAAGCTTGGAGCAGCGTGCCGGGGCCAGCGTGGGAAGGAGATTGTGGCTTTCTGTTGGACCAAGCAGGGCCCTTTGCAGTTCTGGGCACACCCCCTGGAATGGGGCTTATGTTTTTCCCTGGGCCAGAGAGCCTGGAGCCTGATGCCTTTTTGCCTTCTCACTTCCATTCAGGAAGGGACTGCTGTGGGCTGTGGGCAGGAATTAGGGAACAGTGGCCTTCTGAGTTTCCTGCCAGGCCAGACAGTGCTACCCAGACCCTTAGGCAGCTTCAACCGCAGGTTGTTGGAACAGAGACCAGCCAGGCATGATTATCACATCTATAATCCTGGCACTTTGGGAGGCCGAGGTGGGAGGATCACTTGAGGTCAGGAGTTTGAGATAAGCCTGGGCAACATAGCAAGACCTTGTATGTGCAATTTTTAAATTTATTTTTTATTGTTTTTTGAGATAGGTTTGCTCCTGTCGCCCAGGCTGGAGTGCAATGGCATGATCTCAGGTCACTGGAAGCTCCGCCCTCCACCTCCTGGGTTCAAGCACTTCTCCTGCCTCAGCCTCCCAAGTAGCTGGGATTACAGACATGCACCACCATGCCTGGCTAATTTTTGTATTTTTAGTAGAGATGGGGTTTTACCATGTTGGCCAGGCTGGTCTCGAACTCCTGACCTCAGGTGATCCATCTGCCTCGGCCTCCCAAAGTGTTGGGATTACAGGCGTAAACCACTATGCCCAGCCAAAACATTTTTTAATTAGCCAGACGTGGTGGTGTCAGAGGTGTGTGAACTAGAGGAACTCCGTCTCGAATGGGAGCTAGGTGAAATAAGGCTGAGGCCTACGGGGCTGCGTTACCAGATGGTTAGGTATTCTTCACAGGATGAGATGGGAGGTTGGCACAAAACAGATTATAAAGACCTTGCCGATAAAACAGCTTGCAGTAAAGAAGCCGATCAAAACCAAGATGGTGTAGAGAGTGACCTCTGGTCATCCTCACTGCTACGCTCCTACCAGTGCCATGACAGTGTACAAAGGCCACGGCAACATCAGGAAGTTACCCCGTATAGTCTAAAAAGGGGAGGCATGAATAATCCGCCCCTTGTTTAGCATATCTTCAAGAAATAACCATAAAAATGGGCAACCGGCAGCCCTCGGGGCTGCTCTGTCTGTGGAGGAGCCATTCTTTTTTTTTTTTTGAGACAGAGTTTCGCTCTTGTTACCCAGGCTGGAGTGCAATGGTGCAATCTCGGCTCACCGCAACCTCTGCCTCCTGGGTTCAGGCAATTCTCCTGCCTCAGCCTCCCGAGTAGCTGGGATTACAGGCATGCGCCACCATGCCCAGCTAATTTTTTGTATTTGTAGTAGAGACGGGGTTTCACCATGTTGACCAGGATGGTCTCGATCTCTTAACCTCGTGATCCACCCGCCTCGGCCTACCAAAGTGCTGGGATTACAGGCTTGAGCCACCGCGCCCGGCCTGGAGCCATTCTTTTATTCGATTACTTTCCTAATATACTTGCTTTCACTTTATGAACTCGCCCTGAATTCTTTCTTGCGTGAGATCCAAGAACCCTCTCTTGGGGTCTGGATTGAGACCCCGTCTGTAGCAGTGGTGTGCACCTGCACTCCTAGCTACTCAGCAGGCTGAGGCAGCAGGATCGCTTGAGCCCAGGAGTTCAAGGCTGCAGTGAGCTATGGTTGCACCAGTGCATTCCAGCCTGTGTGACAGAGCAAGACTTTGTCTCTAAATAAATAAGAAACTAAGAACAGAGTGCATACTCCTGGCTCTTTGCCTTTGCATTGACTGTGTCCTCCGCCCGGCATGCTGTCCTCCTCCTTCTCCCAAGCATTTCCCATGCTCTGCAGAGCTCATCGCCATCCTATCTATGGGTTTGGTCATTTTTTGTTTGTTTTTGAGACAGAGTCTTGCTCTGTTGCCCAGGCTGGAGTGCAGTGGCACGATCTCAGCCCACTGCAACCTCCACCTTCCAGGTTAAAGCGATTGTTGTGCCTCAGCCTCCCGAGTAGCTGGGACTACAGGTGTGTACCACCACAGACAGCAATTAAAAAAATTTTTTTTTAGTAGAGACAGAGTTTTACCATGTTGGCTGGGCTGTTCTCAAACTCCTGACCTCAAGTGATCCACTCACCTCAGTCTCCCAAAGTGCTGGGATTACAGGCGTGAGCCACCCTGCCCCGCTAGGTTTGCTCATTTCTCTCACATTGAGTCTTAGCCCCTCCTGGCACTGCTGGCCTCCAGATCTCCCAGAAGGAGAATTGACTCCTGGGTCAGCCGTTGCTGCAGCTCTGAGGGCTGCATTTCCTGGTGGTGCAGATGAGCTGAGCCTCAGGTCCTGGCACAGTGAGACTTCCAGGAACACAGGCTGGCTTTTCTCCTCTTAGGAAAAAAAAACAACAACACCTATTTTCATCCTCTAGGTGTCACCAAACTTCCTGAAAAAGGGACTGAGTGTGGTAGTGCTTGGTCCCAGTTACTGCGGAGGCCGAGGTGGGAGGACTGCTTGAGCCCACAAGTTTGAATCCAGGCTGGGCAATATACTGACACTCCTTTTTCTTTTCTTTTCTTTCTTTCTTTTTTTTGGAGATGGAGTCTTGCTCTGTCGCCCAGGCTGAAGTGCAATGGTGCAATCTTGGTTTACTGCAACCTCCGCCTCGCAGGTTCAAGCAATTCTCCTGCCTCAGCCTCCCGAGTAGCTGGACTACAGGTGTGCGCCACCACACCCAGCTAATTTTTTTGTATTTTTAGTAGAGACAGGGTTTCACCCTGTTGCCCAGGCTGGTTTTGAACTCCTGAGCTCAGGCAATTCGCCTGCCTCAGCCTCCCAAAATGTTAGGATTACAGGTGTGAGCCATGATGCCTGGCCTGACACTCCCCTTTCTACAAAATGAAATAAAGAAAAAAAAAAAAAAAAGAAAAGAATAGAAAAAGAGTTGTCAGGCTGAGTGCAGCGGCCTATAATCCCAGCACTTTGGGAGGCCAAGGTAGGTGGATCACTTGAGGTCAGGAGTTTGAGAACAGCCTGGGCAATGTGGAGAAATCCTGTGTCTACAAAAAATACAAAAATTAGTCGGGCACAGTGATGTGCGCCTGTGGTTCCAGCTACTTGGGGGGCTGAGGTGGAAGGATGACTTGAGCCCAGGGAGATGGAGGTTACAGTGAGCTGTGTGATTGTACCACTGCTCTCCAGCCTGGGCAACAGAGCAAGACCCTGTCTCGAAAATAAAAAAGAAAAAGCGTTGTTACTCCTGCCTTCACCTGCTTCCTCTTACCCTCTTGTGGCCGACCCACCTCCAATTACTCTCCTGGAACCACCAAGGGCAGTATCTACTTCCTCTTGCGACCGACAGACCCCCTTTCTGTCTTATTTCCACTCATTAATGAGGTGGTGACACTCTCTCTCCTGTTTAAAACTCCTCTTTCCTGGCCAGGTGTGGTGGCTCACACCTGCAATCACACTTTGGGAGGCCGAGGCAGGTGGGTCACCTGAGGTCAGGAGTTCGAGACCAGCCTGGCCAATATGGTGAAACCCCGTCTCTACTGACAATACAGAAATTAGCTGGGCATGGTGGCGGGTGCCTGTAATCCCAGCAACTTGGGAGACTGAGACAGGAGAGTCTCTTGGGATGAAGTTTAGAAGAGCTCACCAGATGGCTGGGCATGGTAGCTCATGTCTGTAGTCCAAGCACTTTGGGAGGCTGAGGTGGGTGGATCGCTTGAGTCCAAGAGTTTGAGACCAGCTTGGGCAACATGGTGAAACCCCATCTCTACAAAGAAATACAAAAATGAGCCGGGTGGGGTCGTGCATGCCTATAGTCCCAGCTACTTGGGAGGCTGAGGCAGATGGATCACTTTAGGTCAGTAATTTGAGACCATCCTGGGCAACATGGTGAAACCCCATCTCTACTGAAAAATACAAAATTAGCTGGGCATGGCAGCACACGCCTTTAATCCCAGCTACTCAGGAGGCTGAAGTACAAGAATCCCTTGAACCTGGGAGGTGGAGATTGCAATAAGCTCAGATTGTGCCACTGCACTCCAGCCTGGGTGACAGAGTGAGCCTCCATCTCAATATAAATAAATAAATAAATAAATAAATAAATAAATCCAAACAAAAAGAAGAGCTCTCCAGAGCCAGGAGCCTGGATCCATTTCTCAAGTCTTTATTGATGCTCCCCCAGGTTGCAAAGAGAGCTTTGCAGGAAGTACAATTTTCCCTTTTGGGGGAATGTGCAGGAAGACCAAAGAGCTCCTTCCCTCAGTCTGCTGACCTTGGCTAGGAGGAGAGGTGGGGTCAGACCACTGGGATCCAGTGTGGGTAACACCCCCCACGGGCACGGAGGAAGGAGAACTGTGCAGACCCCAGGCACAATTAGAGCCTAAAGTATAACTCACTGCTTACTTATATCTAGCTTATATATATATAATCATACTTAGTCCCATATACTCTTTCTATATAATCATACAACGGATGTAGTCGGTGCTGTACTGACACATTTAGTGCTGATTTACAGAATCCTTCCATATAACCATATAGGGGTTTGTAGCAGGAGGAATGCCTAGAGCAGTCACAGAACAGAAGCAGTACATGGGGAAACAGCCGGACCAGGACAAGAACCAAAGACCCAGGCGGTGGCGTCCCTGCCTGAAAGGGCATATGCTTCGTGGCAGGCTTGGAGCAGGAGCCTCTCCTCCTGATAAAGGGGTTGTAGCACCTGCATCCAGTTCCTGTGGAAAGTCGGCCTCAGGCCTGAGATTCTGCAAGTAACCGAGGGAGAAGAACCCCCTGGTGTGACCAGTCATGGCGGCTGTACACCCTGTCGGTCTTTTCTCACTCTGTGCTAGCTCAAGTCATCCTCCCATTAATATCTTAAGAGAATAGCACAAGTCTGTCAGCTCCCACTGCACTGGCTTGCAGTATCCTTCTATTAGAAACCCTTTGAAGTCTCCAGCCCCCAGATAAGTGTTGTGCACGACACCTGTTGCACACAGCCCACCTCCCTGCCTCGGTGACCTAATGGGATGGACCCCTTTTCTGTACATGACCCTCTACTACTGCACACGGCACGGCCCCCTACTGTGCACGGCCCACCTCTCTGCCCAGGTGACATAATGGGGTGGTCCCGTGGCTTGTGACTCACGTGATTGTGTATGCCCTATCACTAAGCCTATAGATGATGTCCTCACTTATGACCCTTCCCCCTTCTTGTACCTAATAAATACAGACGATTCTGCATGTTCAGGGCCTCATCTATTTCTGCTCATTTGTGCCATGGCCCCCCAAGTCCAGATGTTCTTCACCAGTTCTTCAGTGTCCTGTCTCTTTAATTCTTAAATCCTGCACTTCGGCATAGCATAAGGGACACCCCACGACCCTGTGGGGCCAACAGCCCTACATCAAGAAATGGAAATTTTTGGAGCCAGTGAAGGTTGGGTTAGGTTAGGTCTGCATGAGGTCAGAGCAGAGGTGCAGGCACTGGACAGGGCTGATTGGTTCTCAGTAGTGGTGGGAGGGGAAAATAAAATCCCTGGCAGTGGGTTTCAGGAGCCGGAATAATGGACAGCACCCCACTGGGCACTGGACATGGCTCTGGGGCACTGGGTGGGGTCCATAGCCACACCTCTTCTCACAGATCCAGCCAGACTTCTCATCACATGGTAGGTTGTGCTCAGAAACATGACACAGTCCTCATGTCCCCAAGATTCACTGGGTTTCCCCTGTAACCAGTGGCTGCAGTGGTTGAATGGGGGTGTTGCTGGGAATCTAGGCCGAGGATGAACCCGAGGTCCTGCCTTCCTTCCCAGGCTGTAGCCTGTTTATTGCTTGGGTCTACCCTAGACAACCCAAGTGTCTAATCTGGGCATACACTTGGGATATAATTTACTAACCCCAGAATTTAATCCAATGGCAGTTCCTAGGGTCCAGCCTGCCCATCCCTAAGCATGGAGCCCTAGCCAAGGGGTCTCTGAGATCTGGCCAAAGCATGTCTTTTTTTTTTTTTTTTTAGATGGAGTTTCACTCTTATTGCCCAGGCTGGAGTACAATAGTGCCATCTCAGTTCACGGCAACCTCCACCTCCCGGTTCAAGCGATTCTCCTGCCTCAGCCTCCCGAGTAGCTGGGATTACATGCATGCATCACCATGCCCAGCTAAGCTTGTATTTTTAGTAGAAATGGGGTTTCTCCATTTTGGTCAGGTTGGTCTTGAGCTCCCGACTTCAGGTGATCTGCCCGCCTTGGCCTCCCAAAGTGCTGGGATTACAGGCCTGAGCCACCTCGCCCAGCTCTTTTTTTTTTTTTTTTTTTGCTTAGTCTTGCTCTGTCGCCCAGGTTGGAGTGCAGTGGAGTGATCTCGGCTCACTGCAATCTCTGCCTCCCGGGTTCAAGGATTCTCGTGCCTCAGCCTCCCGGGTTAGCTGGGATTACAGGCGTGCCCCCACCACACTGGCTAATTTTTTGTACTTTTAGTAGAGACGGGTTTCACCGCGTTGCTCATGCTGGTCTTGAACTCCTGACCTCAGGTGATCTGCCCGCCTCGGCCTCAAAGCACGTCGTCTAGAGTCTAACCTGTGACCCCCAGGCTTCACCAGGAGCCCTTCCCCTACCGGAAGCTGAGTGGGACTCCGTCCACCCACCGGTAGCCTTGAACCTTGCGCAGGTGTTGCATGGCCCTGAGGTTGATCCATATTCTGGGCCGCTAGTGTGACGACTCAGGAGGTCCTAGAAAGGAGACACCTGAGCCTGCAGAGTCCGCCCGACCTGTCTCCTCTCGCCCCGCCCTACCGCCCGGCCACGCCCCCTCGGGTGAACGCCCCTTCCCTCTGCGCACCTGCTCCTCCAGGCCACGTCACCAGGTGTGCGCTGACATCCGCGCAGTGGTGCTGCGCCTCTGCCCACGTGGTCTTCGGCACAGAGAAATAGTAGCAGAAGCCCCCCCGAAGGGCATCCACGACGTGCGGTACGGCTCACAGGAGCCTGAGGGGTCGAGGGTAAGAAAGGTCGAGCGTTTCCAGGGAGAGCGCACCGAGAGGATGCAAGGGTTAGGGGTTTGGCCCCACGGGGCCAGGGGTGGAACCACAGGACCAGGCCAAGGTCAAAGAGGGGGTCCGGCGAGGCATACGGGCAGAGTTCACTTACATCCCTGCAGCCCCACCTTGCCACCCCCATCCGGCCTGGCTCACTGTGCTGGAGCTTCACGGCCTCCAGCGCCCGTAACAGTTCAGTGCGGACGTTCTCGCGATCCCTGCCGGCTTCGGCCAAGGGAGTCACTGCGGGGTCAAGGGAGCGGGGATTTTGGCTGGGGTCAAGGTCAGGAGCAGGGTAATGACTAGCTAAAGGTCAGGACCCCTGTCCGTGGTCATTGTACCCTGGGTGCCAAGGTCCAGGATGGCAAAGGGTCAAGGGCGGTTACAACCAGGCAGGGTCCGGCTGTGGCCGGCGCTAGGAGTCGGAGTCACGGTCGGAATCCAGCGTCAGGGACAGGACGAGGTGCCTGATCCGGGTCGGGTGTCGGCACTTAAGATAGGGTCGGGACTGGGGGGCGCGGCCAGGGCTCAGGGCTGGGGTTGCGTCCGGCCCTCACCGCGCTCACGCAGTTCGCGCAGGGAGCTCTCCTGCTCCATCAGCTTCGCCTGCGCCTCCCCAAGCTCCGCGCGCTTGGTCTGCGGCTTGCCTGCGTCCCCGAGCCTGGGAGCGGCGGGGAGAGAGGGGCCAGGGCAGCGAGGATGTGGTGGGACTTTGGAGACCACCCCGCCCCACCCCACCCGCCGCAGGTCCTGTCCCGGGTCCGCCTCCCATCCCGGTCACAAGCCCCCGCCTCTGCGCCCACAGCCTCGGCCGTGGCCCCTCACAGCAGCTATGGCAAGCTCAGACCTCCTCCTTCAGGGCACTCAGCACCGCCATCTGCTTGGAGGCTGGAACGACCCGGTCCCAAAACACACGCCCGCCGGGTCACTTGGGAGGACTCAGGGGACCCCCTTCCCCAGCCCGGGCCAGCCTCAAGGACCATAGGGCCCCTACGCACCCGAGGCTCCATCTCCTGAGTCTCAGGCTCCTGCAGGAGCCTCTCTCTCGTCTCACTGCAACCTCCGCCTCCCAGGTTCAAGCAATTCTCCCTCAGCCTCCCGAGTAGCTGGAATTACAGGTGCTGTCACCACGCTTGGCTAATTTTTGTATTTTTAGTAGAGATGGGGTTTCACCATGTAGGACAGGCTGGTCTTGAACTCCTGACCTCAGGTGATCCACCCTCTTTGACCTCCCAAAGTGCTAGGATTACAGGTGTGAGTCATTGCACCCAGCCTACAAGCCCCAATTTTCTTTTACCAACCCTGAAAAGAGTACAGTGATGGGACCTCTTTCAAAGAAACACTGTGATAAACAAACGAAGTTATGCATGTCTACCTAGCACCATCTTGGGCTCATCAAAAACTCTCAATGTTCATGCATTCTTTCAACAAACACTGAATACCTGTCACGTGCCAGGTATTTTAAAATAATATTATCACCTACATAGAAGAATAAATGTAAACGTTGCAACTAAGAAGATTGCACAGAGTGATCATATTACTAAAATTAATAGCAACAAAAAACTAGAAAGTTAATGGAAAATAAAGCCTCTAAAATAGCAACTCAAATTATTGTGTATCTAAGAATCAGTGCACCAGAGGTCAGGTGTGGTGGGTGACACCTGTAATCCTGGCTCTTTGAGAGGCCGAGGCAGGTAGATTGCTTGAGCCCAAGAGTTCAAGAGCAGCCTGGGCAACATGGTGAGACCCTCCTCTCTACAAAAAATACAAAAGGTAGTCAGATGTAGTGGCATGTGCCTGTGGTCCCAGCTACTCTGAAGACTGAGGTGGGAGAACAACTTGAGCCCAGGAGGTCTAGACTCCAGGCTGCAGTGAGCTATGATAGTGCCACTGCACTCCAGCCTGAATGACAGAGCAAGACTCTGTCTCAAGAAGAAACAAACAAAAAATAGTATAAGACATTTGCAGAGAAAAAATTTAATTAGATAATACTATAAAAAGGATTTAGATAAAGATAGCTAATGTTTCCAGATGTCAGAAGAATTAATATAACAGCACGCTTGTGATCCCAGCACTTTGGGAAGCCAAGGTGGGTGGATCACCTGAAGTCAGGAGTTAGGAGTTAGTTCTAGACCAGCCTGGCCAACGTGGTAAAACCAGGCCAAGGCATGTGGATCATTTGAGGTCAGGAGTTTGAGATCAGCCTCGCCAACATGATGAAATCTCATCTCTACTGAAAATACAACAATTAGCCAGGTATGGTGGGACACACTTGATCCCAGCTACTCAGGAGGCTGAGGCTGGAGAATCACTTGAACTTGGGAGGAGGAGGTTGCAAGGAGCTAAGACTGTGCCAGTGCACTCCAGCCCAGGTGCCAGAGCAAGATTGTCTCAAAAAACAAAAACACAAATGAAAAAACAACCAAAAAACCCCCACAAAAATCAGTAAATCAATAGAAAAATCGGC
This sequence comes from Callithrix jacchus, assembly GCF_049354715.1. Classification (NCBI taxonomy): domain Eukaryota; kingdom Metazoa; phylum Chordata; class Mammalia; order Primates; family Cebidae; genus Callithrix; species Callithrix jacchus. The sequence continues at coordinate 7,355,982 of NC_133523.1, read as the reverse complement.
CAGGGGAATGAAGAGACAATTCATAGAAGAAGCCAAAGATTGAGCACATATTTGAGGAAAGCTTAATGTCTGCTTAATTGTAGAAAAAGTAATGAGGTACCACCTTATGCCAACTAAAATGGCAACCATTAAAAAGGTGCATAGTATTAAGTGTTGGTGAAGATGTGAGGAAGTGGGAACTATTGCTCACTGCCAGTAGAAGTATAAACTAGTCCAGTAATTTGAAAAACAATCTGGAAGCATGTAGTGAAATACAGGTGGCATATGCCCTCTGATATTTTTAAAAGAGATGCTTTTTAGAGAAGGTTTCCCCAAGGGCATTTATAAGGATGTTCAGCACAGTGTTGTTTACAGTAGCAGAGTTGGAGGTAACCTACATGACCCCAAGCAGGCAAAGTGTGGTGAATACACATATGAAATGAATCAGTAATAAACTCATTGTACAGGCAGCAGCAGACCAGATTCTTAGTAGCCTAGAGCTGAGAGAAGCAGAAATGATTTGATTCAATTATACACACACACACACTCCAAGTATGTATAAACATTATGAGTATAACTTCACTATTATGAAATCTATGCATGCAACAAAATTACAGCTGTACCCCATAAATATATACCAACAATAAAGGCAAATGTAAGCTTTTTTTTTCTTTTTGAGATGGTGTCTCTCTGTCGTCCAGGCTCGAGAGCAGTGGCATGACCTCTGCTCACTGCAACCTCCACTTCCCGGGTTCAGTCATCAGAAACAGAGCCAACGGCAACAACAACAAAGAAATTAAAAAGAAGCCCGGGCACAGGAGCTCACATCTGTGAGTCCCAGCACTTTGGAAGGTCAAGGTGAGAGGATTGCCTCTTCAGCCTACGCAACATAGGGAGACCCCGTCTCTACAAAAAATACAAACATTAGCTGAGTGTGGTGGTGCACATCTGTAGTTCCAGCTACTTGGGAGGCTGAAGCGGGAGGAATTGAGCCTGGGGTGTTGGGGCTGCAGTGAGCCAGGACCATGCCATTCCACTCCAGCCCAGGCAACAGAGCAAGACCTTGACTCAAAAAAAGAGAGATAAATAAATAAATAAAATCTATAACTACTGAAAGCAAGAGTCAAAGTTGACTGTAGTTTGAAGCTGTGGTCGCGTATCTAGGAAGTTCTAGAGACTTAACTTCTGGAGTAATTAGAGCTCTCTGCAAGATTTGTCTATTAAAGGAGCAGCTTCCTGAGGTTGAAGTAACGAGTATTTGCAAACACAGGAGAAAACAAACCCTCTTCGAAGTGCAAGAACAGCTTTTAAACACGAAAGAATCGTCATAAGAATAAGGTAAAGCTCTAGGCTTAACTAAGGTCTGAATAAAGAACGACAGAACGAGTGCCCGGCAACACTCGGCATTTCAGAAAGGTTATTTCTTCCAAACTTAACATATAAATCGAAAGCTGTAGTGAAGTCCTATCATTTGTGTAGCATCAGCACCATTCTGAATATCATGGACTCTCCTTCCAAAAGCAGGGCTCAGTCACCCTTGACACACTTTCCAGTTCCCCACCTGCTCCCAGTTCCTCAATGTGGTCCATCCAGATATCTGCTTTGTCCAACTTCCCCTGAGGACCATTTGTCTGTGGGGCAGCTGGACACAGCCTATTGCTTGGCTCTGCAGACCCCCCAGACACCCCCCATTCACATCTTGCACAGACTGCAGACATGCTGCAGTGACCCCCTGTCAATCACAGCATGACCTCCTGACACTCATCCCTGCTCTCATTAAAGCTACCAATTAAAACTCCCTGAGGGAAAGCTGTTTGGATAACACCCTGGACGCAATAATGGCATTGTCACACTGGTTGCTCCCCATCTGTCTCCCTGCAAAAGCTCTCCCTGACCTGTGTGTGTGTGTGTCCTCTTTCTTTCCTTCTTTCTTTCTTTCCTTCCTTCCTTCCTTCCTTCCTTCCTTCCTTCCTTCCTTCCTTCCTTCCTTCCTTCCTTCCTTCCTTCTTCTTTCTTTCTTTCTTTCTTTCTTTCTTTCTTTCTTTCTTTCTCTCTCTCTTTCTTCTTTCTTTCTTTTTTTCTTCCTTTCTTCCTTTCTTCGTCTCTCTTTCTCTCTCTCGTTGCCCAGGCTGGAGTGCCGTGATTTCAGCTCACTGCGACCTCTACCTCCTGGGTTTAAGTGATTCTCTTGCCTCAGTCTCCCAAGTAGCTGTGATTACAGGCATGCACCACCACACCCAGTTAGTTTTTTGTATTTTTAGTAGAGATGGAGTTTCACCATGTTGGTTAGGCTGGTGTTGAACTCCAGACCTCCTGACTCACCTGCCTCCACCTCCCAAAGTGCTGGTATTACAGGCATGAGCCACTACGCCTGGCCCTAAATGGAATTTTTCAATAGAGCTTTTTAAAAATTGTGCAAACTTTCCAAACTAAAACATCATCCCTATGAAACACTAAGTTCCTATCCTGTTTCTCCCCAGTCCCTGGTAATTACCATTCTACTTTCTTTCATTGTAAGTTTCTCTGGGTAGCTCATAGAAATGGAATCCTGGAGAGTGGAATCCTAAATAGGTTTTTTGAGTCTTTTTTCAAATGTTTTACTTTGCAGTCGTTTTCAGTTTACAGATAAGTTACAGAGCCTTCTCTATATGCTTTGCCCAGCTTCCTTTAATGTGAACATCTTTTTTTTTTGAGGCGGAGTCTCGCTCTGTCTCCCAGGCTGGAGTGCAGTGGCAGCATCTCCGCTCACTGCAACCTCCACCTTCTGGGTTCAAGTGATTCTCCTGCTTCAGCCTCCAGAGTAGCTGGGACTACAGGCACGTGCCACCACGCCCAGCTAATTTTTTTTGTATTTTTAGTAGAGACAGGGTTTCATCGTGTTAGCCAGGTTGGTCTTGATCTCCTGACCTTGGGATCTGCCCACCTCGGCCTCCCAAAGTGCTAGGATTACAGGCATGAGCCACCATGCCCAGCCAGATGTCTTTTTTCTGTGGCAAAATCCCACCCAGGAACCCACATCCTGAGTCAATGACTCAGTTCACCAGAGAGGTTGTAAGTGAGCACCACTGGCTGGGCAGAGGGGGCTTAAAGAACAGAAATTCATTCTCTGCCAGCTCTAGGGGCTGGAAGTTCAGGATCAGCGTGTTGGCGGGGTTGCTCCCTTCTGGGCTGTGGGTGAAGGATCTATTACAGGCACCTCTTCTTGGTTTATGTCTGGTCCCCTCCTCCCTGTGTCCTCAACTGTTTTCCCTCTGTGTGTGTCTGTGACTGTATTTCCCCATTTTAGAAGGACATCCATCATAGGTCAGACAGAGTGTCTCATGCCTGTAATCCCAGTACTTTGGGAGGCTGAGGTGGCAGGATCACTTGAGGTCAGGAGATCGAGATCAACATGTATTAACGATGCAAAAATTAGCCAGGGGTGGTGGCAGGCACCTGTAATCCCAGCTAATCAGGAAGCTGAGGCAGGAGAATCGCTTGAACCTGGGAGGCGGAGGTTGTAGTGAGCTGAGATCGAGCCACTGCACTCCAGTCTGGGAGCCAGAGCATGACTCTGTCTCAAAAAAAGAAAAAAAACAAAAAAACACCAAAAACCAAAACACAAACAAAAAAAGGACACTAGTTACATTGGGTTAGAACCCATTCTCATCACCACATTTTAGCTTAGTCACCGCTGTGAAGACCCTATTTTCAGTTACAAGTACACTTTGAGGTACTAGGGGTTAGAACTTCAACATATGAAATTGTTGGGGGACACGATTCAGTTCGTGTCACTCATCACATCTTCTTCATCTCCTGCAAATGCCAACGGGTTTCTTGTCTTTCATGATACTGACAGATTTTAGAGTGTTCGTCAGGCATTTGTGTTGAATGATTTTTGACTTGGATTTTTCTAGCGTTTTCGAATGATTAGAGAGAAGTTGTTAGTTTGGAGTTAAGAATATCACAGGCTGAGTGCAGTGATACCATACCTCAGTGATTCCATACCTCTGCCTCCTGGGTTCAAGCGATCCTCATGCCTCAGCCTCCCAAGTAGCCAGTACTACAGGTGCATGCCACCACACCCAGCTAATTTTTGTGTTTTCGGTAGAGTTGGGGTTTCACCATGCTGGCCAGGCTGGTCTCAAACTCCTTCCCTGAATCATGCCTGTAATCCCAGTTCTTTGGGAGGCCGAGGCGGATGGATCACCTGAAGTCAGGAGTTCGAGACCAGCCTGCCCAGTGTGGTGAAACCTCGTCTGTACTAACAATACAGAAATTACCAGGATGTGGTGGTGCATGCTGGTGATCTCAGGTCTTCAGGAGGCTGAGGCTGGAGAATCACTTGAGCCTGGGAGGTGAAGGTTGCAGTGAGCTGAGATCAAGCCACTGTACTCAGCCTGAGTGCCAGAGATACTCCATCTCAAAAAAAAAAAAAAAAAAGACTATCACAAAGGTTAGGTGCCTTTCTAGTCATATCCTACGGGGGTGTGGGTGTGATATCCATGTGAACATGCCTTTTGATTGACAATGCCAGAATGCCAGCCTTGGTTAAGGTGATATCTGCCAGGTTTCTCCACTATAGAGTCGCTCTTTCTGTTCTTCCATACGCTCTTCCATGCCTCAACAGGGTTCACATAGCTCCCAAGGGGAAGAAAACTATTTCTTTGAGGGTCAAAGAGAATCTCAGCTATCACCAGGTCTTGGCGCTCTCCAAAGCTCAGCCCTACCCCACAAAATCTTATGCATTGGTATTTCATTTTGGGGTGCAATTGGGGAAATGTCTCAACCTGAGACATTCAAGGAATTCTCCTACCTCAGCCTCCTGAGTACCTGGGCTTACAGGGGCCTGCCACCAGACCCAGCTACTTTTTGTATTTTCAGTAGAGTCAGGGTTTCACGGTGTTGGCCAGGCTGGTCTCAAACTCCTGACCTCAGGTGATCCACCTGCTTCAGCCTCCCAAAGTGCTGGGATTACAGGCGCAAGCTACCACACCTGGCCAGGTTTTTATAGAGAGAAAAGTGTATGCAAGGCAGCCAAGCAAGAAGACTGGAGTCTGGTTCAAATCTGTCTCTCTGAGCCGGGGGCTGGGAGAGATTTTATACACAGAGGGCAGTGAGGTGCAACCTGACTGGATCATGCAATGAGGTGATGTGGGAGGCTTAGCCTAACTGGATCATGCCACGGGGTGATGCCAGGGCTCAGTCCGATGGGATCATGGTTCATGCCACATGGTGTTCACTTTTTAACTCAGTCCCCTTCCTTAGTCTAAGCACATAGGTTCCACCCATAGTTGCCTGCTTGGTTCATCTGAGCATGACCAGCCTACATATCTTGCATCCTGGGGATCTATGGCAACTGAAAAGCAACTCGACCTTTTGTTGTTGTTGTTGTTGAGACACGGTCTTGCTCTGTCGCCAGGCTGGAGTGCAGTGGCACAATCTTGGCTCACTGCAACCTCTGCCTCCTGGGTTCAAGTGATTCTCCTGCCTCAGCCTCCCAAGTAGCTGGGACTACGGGGGCGCACCACCATGCCCAGCTAATTTTTGTATTTTTAGTAGAGATGGCATTTCACCATGTTGGCCAGGATGGTCTTGATCTCCTGACCTCATGATCTGCCCACCTTGGCCTCCCAAAGTGCTGGGATTTCAGGAGTGAGCCACTGTGCCCGGCCCAACTCGCCATTTTATTATACAGAATTGAACCAGATTAGGCTGGATTTACAGTTACATTTACCACTTTATTATAAAGGGTACAACACAGAAACAGCCAAATGGAAGCCATGTACAGGACAAAGAAAGATGTGGGGGTGGAAGGGGTTGTGTGGAGCCTCCAAGCCCTCCCTCTCCGGGTGCCATTGGTTGACTGGTGGAATTAATTCCCTAGTGCTTCCAGCCTGCAAGATGAACTCCTTCAACCAGCAAGTCCCCACTCAAAGGGGTGCATGGGGTGTAGATGGAAGTAGAGCAGATGGTAGTTTGCATGGATGAGATAAACCCCCAGGGGACATGGCAGCTACACATGGCAATCCAAATACTCTAATCTCCAAAAGGAAGAGAGAGTAGATTCATGGAATGCACCAAGCCCACCCGCTAAATGCATCCCACACCAGGTCACTTCTAAAGCTCCAAGGATGGGCCAGGAACACAAGCTCTACACCAGGGGAACTTGGAGGCATCAGGACAGAATGAGACTCAGGCTCCTAATGTGACAGAGAATTGTCTCAGGGCATGTGTGAAGGTCCAAGGGTGGAGAGAAGGAATGCTGGCTTACAAGTGGGTGAAGTTCTGCTATACCGCAATGGGGTAGGAGGAAAACAACGCTTCATCCCTGAAGCAGGCTGTGGGCTCCCTGCAGATCCAGAATTTGACAATATTACATCAGCTGTCGTTCCAGTCACTGCCGCTGAATTCTGCAGTCTTCATTCCCGAGATTGCTGGGCTTGCCACTGTTCCGGTACTGCCGGGAGCTGCATAGCCCCTGCAGAACGCTAAGCTCTGCCCTGCCCAGTAGAGGAGCCACATTTCTACCTTCTGTAATTGTGATGCTTTAACATCTGCCCTACGTGTGTATGCTGGATATGTACTGCCCTCCACACCTCAGAATATGCTTGAGTCAGGTTGCCTTGAGTTCCTGCCTCCCTCGCTGCACCCCAGCCTTGTGAGGACTCCTACTGAGGGCGTGATTTTCAAATACAAACCAACCAGTCTGGAGTCTACACCCCGACCACCTGCCTTATCCGACTCTTGTACTTCCCGCCACTGTCCTTCCGCCTTAATCGCCCCAAGGCCAGGGGTCAGATAGCTAGGGGCAGCTTCTATGCCCAGAACCCACAAAATGCTTCACATCTGCCTCGTCTTAAGTCTGCTTGCCTGGTCTTGCCCTTCTTTCCCATAGAAACCATAATAAAGGCTCTGGCCCACAGTCCCCTCCCTGACTCTACCTCATGACAGACCCTGGTACTTCCCCAGATGGCCCCCTGTCATGAAGTATGGACTCTCTAGGGACCTGTGCATATGAGGAGCTACTCACAATGGTGATTATCTCCTGAGCTGGTGGGCTTACTAGCCCTCAGATTTCTTATTAATACACTGTATTTTAACACACCCACCCATGGGGCAAGCTCTTCCCGCAGCTCTGCTGGTGGAATTCTAGGCACCTTTTATCCTGTCTGGAGGTGGGTATGAAGACCACCTTCCTCAACTCAGTAAAAACCCCAAACTCTTAGTCCTGCACGGTCAGGGAGTTGGGGAGGGTCCCCAAAGAAAGCCTAAGTCAGAGCTGCAGGACCCCAGCCTGTCTTCCTGAGGTACAGTAGATTTAAGGAGTGAGGATCTGAGGGTGGATATAAAAGCTGTGATCCCCAGGAGTGAATGCTTGGGGACAGCAGGAAAACATGAGTGACTCCAAGGAACCAAGGGTGCAACAGCTGGACCTGGGTAAGGCTGGGTTGGGACTCTGGGATCCAGCGGGAAGGGATGGCCCAGGCTCTGAGCTGATGTCTGTTCATTCAGAAGATCTGACAACCAGTGGAATCAGGCTTTTTTCAAGAGACTTTCAATCTCAGCAGACTCATAGCCATAAGAGCTCTCAGATCCTCACTCCTTAAATCTACTGTCCCTCAGGAAGACAAACAGGAAGCTGGGTAAGATCACATCACCAGAAAGGCTAGTGAGGGGAGTCAGAACCTGAAATTGGCCTGACCTTGCAGGAATTTCAGGAAGGTGCTGGGGGATGGTCTGGGGTTGACAGAGAGAAGGATTCATCTGCTCCTGGCATGGCTGAGCAGTAGGATGCTTTTTTTTTTTTAAACAGTTTTGCACAAAATAGGACAAGCTTGTAATAAAGTTTTACTTAATTCATTTTAATTTTAATTTTTTTATTGTACTTTAGGTTCTGGGGTACATGTGCAGATCACGCAGGATTGCTGCCTACGTACACACCTGGCAATGTGGTTTGCTGCCTCCATCCCCCCGTCACCCACATCTGGCATTTCTGAGGCCAAAAAACATGAAAAAATGCTCATCGCCACTGATTATTAGAGAAATGCAAATCAAAACCACATTGAGATGCCACTTCATGCCAGTTAGAATGGCGATCATTAAAAAATCTGGAGACAACAGATGCTGGAGAGGATGGGGACGCTTTTAATAAAATCCAATTCATTCTAATGGAACATTACTTTATTAGGCCCCTCCACCTAGGGCAGGGGTGGGCAGGCAGTACCCCTAGTTCCTGGAACCACCATCCCCTCTGACCTCCAGGATCTGCTGCCCTGGTCTGCTGATGCTCTCATTCATGAGGATTGCCTTTGATGTTGGGAGTTGGAGATAAATGATAATTGCTTGTTTTTCTGTTTTGTTTTTGAGACAGTGTCTTACTCTGTTGCCCAGGCTGGAGTGCAGTGGCACCATCTTGGCTCACTGCAACCTCTGCCTCCTGGGTTCAAGCAATTCTCCTACCTCGGCCTCCCAAATAGCTGAGATTATAGACACTCATCACCACGCCCAGTTAATTTTTGTATTTTTAGTGGAGACGGGGTTTCAACATGTTGGTCAGGCTGGTCTTGAACTCCTCAGCCTCCCACAGTGCTGGTATTACAGGCGTGAAATAACTGCTTATTTATTTAATACCTATGATAGGCACGTGTCCAATAGCATTGTAAACTTATTCATTTAGCTTTCCTGCCCTGCAGTAGATCATGTGACCTCCAGTTTACAGATGGGGGAAACTGAGGCACGGTGAGATTAGGAAACTAACCCAAGGTCACACAGCTGGCAAGTGGTGGAGCTGAGATTTGTTTTTTTATTTATTTTTTATTTTTTTTGAGAAGAAGAAGGGGAAAAAAAGAAAAAGAGGGAAAAAGGAATATTACTTCATTCCTAAAATGGGTTTCAATAATGGCCGATCAATATTTTGAGTGTTTAAAGTGGTTAATGCATATTTTATGTGTTTAAAATGGAGAACTCTATTGTGTTTATTTGTTCTGGCTCTGAGTTCAAGTCCTGGATATCGTTATCAATTTGTTGTCTCGTTGAATCTAAATCTCATTATGTGTCTTATGTATCTGGGTGTTAAGATCTCTTATTGTTGCATTAATCCTTTTACCCTTGCATCCTTGTAGCTTTGAAATCTATTTTATTGAGTGTGAAAATTGCAACTCCTGCTTTTTATTTATTTATTTTTGCTTTCCATTTGGTTGGTGAGTTTTTTTCCATCCCCTTGTTTTGAGTCTTTGTATATCTTTAGATATATCGTTAGATTTTGTGGATAATGTATATTTTGTGTGTTTAAAATGGAGAGCTCTATTGAGTTTATTTGTTCTGGATCTTAGTTCCAGTCCCAGATATCGTTATCAATTTTCTGTCTCGTTGAATCTAAATCTCATTATGGGTCTTATGTATCTGGGTGTTAAGATCTCTTATTACATTAATCCTTTTATTCTTGTAGCTTTGAAATCTATTTTGTCAAATGTGAAAATTGCAACTCCTGGTTTTTATTTATTTATTTTTGCTCTCCATTTGGTTGGTACATTTTTTTTTCCAACCCTTTATTTTGAGTCTATGTATATCTTTGGATATACCGTTAGATTTTGTCTGTATCTTTTGATTGGGAGATTTGGTCGATTTAAATTTAGGGTGGCTGCCGTTTGATATTAACTGGCTATTTTGTCCTTTTGTTGATAAAAATTCTTCTTTATGTTAATGCTCTTTACTTTTTGGTGTATTTTTAGAAAGGGTCATACTGGTTGTTCCTTTCTGTGTATAGTGCTTCTTTTAGAAGTTCTTGTAAAGCAGGCCTGGTGGTAATAAAATCTCTGAGTACTTGCTTGTTCCTAAAACATTTTATTTTTCCTTCAAATGTAAAGCTTAAATTGGCAGGATATGAAATTCTGGGCTGAAAGTTCTGTTGATTAAGTATATTGAATATTGGCCCCCACTCTCTTCTAGCTTGTAGGGTTTCCGTTGAGAGATCTGCTGTAAGCCTAATAGGCTTACCTTTATGGGTAACTTGATCTTTCTCTCTGGCTGCCCTTAATATTTTCTCCTTCGTTTCGATCTTGGTGAATCTAACGATTATGTGCCTTGGGGTTGGTCTTCTTGAGGAATATCTTTGTGGTGTTCTCTGTATTGCCTGGGGTTGAATAGTGTCCTGCTTTGCTAAATTAGGAAAATTTTCCTGGATAATGTCCTGGAGAGTATTTTCCATCTTGAATTCATTCTCTCCATCACATTCAGGTACACCAATCAAGCGTATATTAGGTCTTTTCACATAGTCCCATATTTCTTGGAGACTTTGCTCATTCCTTTTTATCCTTTTTTCTCTATTCTTGTCTTGTTTTGTTTCATTAAGTTGGTCTTCGAACTCTGATACCCTTTCTTCTGCTTGATCCATTCGGCTGTTTAAGCTTGTACATATTTCACTAAGTTCACGTGTTGTATTTTTCAACTCCATAAGTTCATTTGTATTCCTCTCTATATTGTCTATTCTTTTCAACATTTCATCTAACCTTTTTTCCAAGTTCTTAGTTTCTTTACATTGGGTTAGAACGAGTTCCTTTAACTCCCAGAAGTTTCTTATCATCCACCTTTTAAAGCCTACTTCAGATAATGGAACACAGTCCTTTTCCATCAGGGCTTGTTCTGTTACTGATGAGTCCTTTTCCATCAGGGCTTGTTCGGTTGCTGATGAGTCCTTTTCCATCAGGGCTTGTTCCGTTGCTGATGGGTTCTGATTTTGAGTATACTCGGCCTTCTTAGGCTGTTTTTTTCCCTTCATTGTAGATGAACCGCCTTTCTAATTAGTTTTCTGAGTCGACGTCCGACTTATTGATTCCCAGTGTTGGGATCCGAGCAACCCACTGTGGCAGCCTAAATAGCAGCGGTGAGACTGATGGTGCTCTTCTGCCCGGGAATCTCTGGTCTGGCTTCCCTCTTGAGTCCGCAACAAGCGGCTCTGACTTCCCGGAGCTCCAAACTCTGGTCAGTAGGGGAAGCAGTCCTGTTGGCTCTGCATGAAGAGCTGCTGCGCCGAGACGCCGGCAAAACCGCTGTGGCGGCCACAAGAGTCGCGCTGGCGACCTGTGGGGCTCCTCCACTGGGAATCGGCTGATCGGTGAGTGACGAAAATTTGTCTAAAAGTGTGGCGTCGTCTCGTTCTCTGGGCTTTCACTGGGAGCTACAATCCTGAGCTGTTAGTGGTCGGCCATCTTGGATCCGGAGCTGAGATTTGGATCCAGGCAGTTTGCCTCCACACTCCACCTAGTTAACCAAGGAGGGTCCAATAGCATCTAGAGCAAAATAAAAGATTTATAGTAACTTTAGTCAGAATATCCCAAATTGGAACAACCCATGTTGCCACCAGCAGGTGAATGAAAACCAATATCATGGCATAGTCAGAGTGGAATTCTATACAGTAATGAAAAAGCAGAGTACTGATAAATGCAACAATTTGGATGACTCTCACAAGAGTTAAGAAACCGAGACAGAATGAATACATTTTGTAAGATTTTTGAGTTCACATGAGTTTACAGAATAGGCAGAAGAACTAACCTTTGATGGAACTCAAATTCGGGGCTCTCTGGAAGGGTTGGGTGTAAAATGGGGTAGAAGGAAGTTTTCTGCTGACAATGTTCCCTATTTTGATCTGAGAAGTGGCTGCATGCATGAATTTATATGTCAAAAATTTTTTTCTTTCTCTTTTTTTTTTGAGTCAGTCTTGCTCTGTCACCCAGGCTGGAGTGCAGTGGCATGATCTCAGCTCACTGCAGCCTCCACCTCCCAGGTTCAAGTGATTCTTCTGCCTCACCCTCCTGAGTAGCTGTGACTATAGGCATGTGCCACCATATCTGGCTAATTTTTGTGTTTTATTTGTTTATTTATTGGAGACAGAGTCTTGTCATGTTGCCCAGGTTGGAGTGCAGTAGTAACACATTGGCTCACTGCAACCTCCGCCTTCCAGATTCAGGCGATTCTCCAGCCTCAGCCTCCTGAGCAGCTGGGATTGCAGGTGTGTTCCACCATACCTGGCTAATTTTTTTTGTAGAGATGGGGCTTCACCATGTTGGCCAGGCTGGTCTTGAACTTCTAACCTCAAGTGATCCATCTGCCTCGGCCTCCCAAAATGCTGGGATTACAGGTGTGAGCCACTGTGCCTGGTCCATATGTCAAAATCTTTTGAACTATATATTTACGACTTGTGTACTGTATAGTGAAAGTGTTATATATCAATTTTAAATGGTAAATACACAGGCAGTTCATGATGGCTGACTAGAGGCATCTGTCACTCGTCTCTTCACCAAAGAAGAATTAAATTGTGGGTAGATAATTATGCTTTGAGTAGAGCAACTAAGAGAGAACACTAGTATTCAGCAGAGAAGTGATAGGAAACATCTGTGGCCTGGAGGGAGGGAAGCAAGGCAGCTGGCCCAGCCTGGATCAGCTGGGAGCACCGAGGGGCTTCGCAGCGCAGGAAGAGGGTGAGAGATCTTCAGCAGTCCACATTCCCACCATGAACTCCTGAAATCCTAGTTGTGGAATTGAGCTGAGAGCTCCTCAACCCTCATGGGCCTTGAGACCAGTATAAGGTGCGGCTTGGAGTTTATGTGACAACATTACTCATGAGAGGGAGCTGACACTGGGTTCCCCACATCCCCCAAGGCACAAGCAGTTGCAGTATGGTGCCATTTGGAGAACCCAGCCCTGACCAGACTACATCCTGGCCTGGGACCCAACTGCCCCTGCATCTCCATGTCCCAGAGTCCGACGGACATCCCCTCACATCTATGCAGAAAACCACCGCAGTGCCACAGTGGTTGGACCTAGGAAATAGCAGGGTCCCAGCACTGCAGCCCACACAGTGTCGAACAGGCCATACAGCACAGTGGGGAGCCTGTCCCCAGGACAAAGGCAGGCAAAGCACTTGCTCCCCAGAATCTGAGAGACACCTTCCTGAGGCTGCTGCCATTGACAGCAAACCCCTGCCCCTAGCAGCAGGGCCACCTTGCACCTGCTCATCCCATGAGAACAGGCTCTTCCCATCTGCCATCACGGCAGCCACCACCACCCAAGCACTCTGCCTTTCCCTGCCCGTCACAGCCTGCATGCATGAATGCCACTGGGGGGGCTGAGGATGGGCCTGCATGGCCTGGCACTGTCCTCCAAGTGCCCAAGCATACTGCCAGGGGTCCTGGGGATTGCTTTGCCTCATCACCCTAGGCATGTGCATGTACTGTCCAGAGGCCTAACAACAGGCCAAGACCAGGCTGGGCATGGTGGCTCACATCTGTAATCCAGCACCTTGGGAGGCTGAGGTGGGTGGATCACCTGAGGTCAGGAGTTTGAGACCAACCTGACCAACATGCTGAAACCCCATCTGTACTAAAAATACAAAATTAGCTGGATGTGGTGGTGCATGCCTGTAATCTCAACTACTTGGGAGGCTGAAGCAGGATAATCGCTTGAAGCCAGGAGGCGGAGGCTGCAGTGGGCTGAGAGCATGCCATTGCTCTCCAGCCTGGGTCAAAAGGTGAAACTCCATGTCAAAAAACAGCCCAGCACAACTGCCACCAGTACCTAAGCATGCTCTCTGAAGACCTGGGGTTCACCCGACCTTGTCCGCCACTATTGTCATCTGTGTATACCTCCCAGGGGCCCAGGCCCAGGTACACCCAGCCTGCTGCTGCCACCACCGGGATCCAAGGAATGGCCCAACTGGCACTCCTATCCCTAGCAAAGCCTCACTGCAGCCTGTGCTAACAACTGCAGCCTAAGACACTGAGGAATTTACAGATACCACTCATGATGTTTATAGTTAAAGAAATTATACAGAGACTACACAGCTACATGCACCCAATCAAAGCTAAAGTGACTTACCCAACTAACACCATAGATACATCAACAGGAAAAAGTCTTTCTCTATGAAAGCCAATCCAAAAAATTGGAAGAAGCAACTGCTATACCACATACGTAGATATCAATGTAAGAACACAAGAAACATGAAAAGCAAGGAAATATGACACCTTCAAAGGAACACAATAATCCTCCAGTAACAGATTCCAATGAAAAAGAAACTTGTGAAATTGCCTGAAGAATAATTCAAAATAATAATCTTAAGGAAGCTCAATTAAATACATGAGATCGCAGATAAACAATACAAAGAGCACCCGAGTGTGGTGATGCACACCTGTAATCCTCACTAAGCAATAGGGTCCCTTGAGCCCAGGAGTTCTAGGCCAGCCTGAGCAACACAGTGACACCCCATCTCAAAAATTAAAAATACAAAGAAATCAGGAACAAAATTCAGAATATGAATGAGAAATTCACCAAAGAAATGGAAATCATAAAAAGGAACCAAACAGAAATCCTGGAACTGAAGAATTCAATGAGTGAAATAAAAAATATAGTCGAGAGCAGGCCAGGCATGGTGGCGCAGGCCAGGCATGGTGGCACATGCCTGTAATTCCAGCACTTTGGGAGGCCGAGGCAAGTGGATCACCTGAGGTCAGGCAGGAGTTGGAGACCAGCCTGACCAACGTGGAGAAACCCTGTCTCTACTAAAAATACAAAAATTAGCCAGGAGTGGTGATGCATGCCTGTAATCCCAGCTACTCAGGAGGCTAAGGCAGGAGAATCACTCGAACTCAGGAAGTGGAGGTTGTGGTGAGCCAAGATCACACCACTGAACTCCAACCTGGGCACAAGAGTGAAATTCTGTCTCAAAAAAAGAAACACACACACACACACACACACACACACACACACACACACACACATCTACAAAAATAGAGTAGATGAAGTAGAAGAAACAATTCCAGAACTTGAAGACAGGACTTTTGAAATAATCTAGTCAGACAAAAACAGAAAGAGAATAAAGCATAAAAAGAATGAATAAAACCTATATGATATATGGGACATTATAAAGTGACCAAATATTTAAATTTTGGGTGTATAAGAGGGAAAAGGCATAGAACACCTATTGAACAAAATAACTGACAAAAAAGTAACAGTAACTGAAAACTTCTCATGGCTAGGAAGAGATTTAGACATCCAAATATAGGATGCTCAGAGAATTCCAAATAGATAACAAGCCAAAAGGACTTCTCTAAGGCACATTATAGTCAAACTGTCAAAAGACAAAGACAAGGAAAGAATTCTAAAAACAGTCAGAGAAAAGCATCTAGTCACATACAAGAACCCCCTTATCAGACTAACAGTAGACTTCGCAGCAGAAAACTTAAAGGCCAGGAGAGAATGGGATGGTATATTCAGAGTGCTGAAAGAAAGAAACTGTCAGGCAAGAATACTATATTAGTTCATTCTCACGCTGCTGTACAGATACGTGGAAATTAAAGAATATGCTCTTGAACAACCACTGGCTCAATGAAGACCTTAAGAAATAAATTTTAAAAATTCTTGAAACAAATCAAACTGGAAACAGAGCACACCAAAACCTATGGGATACAAGAAAAGTAATGCTAAAAGAAAAGTTTATAGCAATAAATGCCTACATCAGGGCCAGGCGCAGTGGCTCATGCTTGTAATCCCTTTGGGAGGCCAAGGTGGGAGGATTGCTTGAGCTCAGGAGTTCAAGACCAGCCTGGGCAACATAGCAAGACCCCATCTTAAAAACAAGAAAATGGAAAACAAACAAAATGACTATATCAGAAAAGTAGAAAGATTTCAAATAAATAATCTAGGACTATACCTCAAGGAACTAGAAATGTAAAACCAAACCCAAAATTAGGTGGAAGGAAATAGCACAT
The DNA here is from genome assembly GCF_049354715.1 of Callithrix jacchus. Classification (NCBI taxonomy): domain Eukaryota; kingdom Metazoa; phylum Chordata; class Mammalia; order Primates; family Cebidae; genus Callithrix; species Callithrix jacchus. The sequence continues at coordinate 7,340,260 of NC_133523.1, read as the reverse complement.
ATCAGAATAGAACTAAATGAAATAAAGAAAGAAAAAAACACAAAGCATCAATGACATGAAAAGTTGTTTTTCTTTTTTGAAAGATAGTCAAAATTGAAAAACCACTATCTAGACTAACCAAGAAAAAAAGAGAGAAGGCCCAAATAAACAAAATCAGAATCATAAAGGAGATAAACCACAGAAATACACAGAAAAAGAATCATCAGAGACTATTATGAACAACTATATGCTAACCAAATTAGAAGACCTAGAGGAAATGGATAAATCCCTGGACACCTCACAGAAAAGGGTTCTGTCTTAAACAACTGTCCACATACAGTTCACCAGGAGTCATAGCAAAAACTATAATCAAGACTGGGCACAGTGGCTCACGCCTGTAGTCCCAGCACTTTGGGAGGCCAAGGGAGGTGGATCACTCGAGGTCAGGGGTTTGAGAGCAGCCTGGTAAACATGGGAAAACTATCTCTACTAAAAATACAAAAATTAGCCAGATGTGTTCTCTTGAACCCAGGAGGCAAAGGTTGCAGTGAGTTGAGATCATGCCACTGCACTCCAGGGTGACAGAGCGAGACTCTGTCTCAAAACAAACAAAGAAAAACAAAAAAACTAAAACTGTAAACAAAATCATGATACATTTCAGGATAAAATAAAATAATAAAATGGCTGATGGAAAAATAAAATGACATTAGAGGAGAAAGGACCAAGAAAAGGGGGGATAAGAACGAAGTTGGTCAGATGTGCTATGGGAGACTTTGAATTGACTATCTAGCCAAAAGTCTTATTTCCTGGCTCACCCAGTATTGTGGAGTGGGGGCAGAGTGGACACTCACCTATCTACAGAAGCCAGATCTCCAACTTGGGGCCTCCTCCAAGGCCAGGTCCCCAGGTTTCCCAGCTTGGGCCAACTCAGCTGTCACAGGGGACCAGTGTGGGGACCAGAAACCTATTGGCCTGCTGGTCAGAGTGGCAGGTTCCACATTACATGATGGTGCTGTGGCTGCATGTTCATCTGCTCAGCTCCATTGCCTGCGAGGGAAGACGAGAGTTCCTAAAAGAGTCCTTGACTAGCGTTATGGGCTTTGCAGTTTTGATCACCGTAGTGCTGATGGCTCTCTTGCTGTCTCTCATTAACTGCTGCCTCTCTGTCTCACCAATCATCATCCTGCTGACTGCTGATCACCACCTCATATGGGTTGGCTGTGTCCCTCCCCTCCCCTCCCCTCCCCTCCCCTCCCCTCCCCTCCCCTCCCCTCCCCTCCCCTCCCCTCCCCTCCCCTCCCCTCCCTTTCTCCTCTCCTTCCCCTCCTCTCCCTCCTCCCCTTCCCCCTCCCCTTCCCCCTCCCCTCCTCTCCCTTCTCCCCTTCCCCCTCCCCCCTCCCCTTCTCTCCCCCTCCCCTCCTCTCCCCCCTCCCCTCCCCTTCTCCCCCCTCCCCTTCCCTTCCCCCCTCCTCTCTCTCCCTCCATCCTTTCTTTCTTTCTCTCTCTCTTTCCTTCTTTCCATCATTTCCTTCCTTTTCTTTTTTTTTTTGAGACAGAGTTTCACTCTTATTGCCCAGGCTGGAGTGCAATGGCACGATTTCAGCTCACCAAAACCTCCACCTCCTGGGTTCAAGCAATTCTCCTGCCTCAGCCTCCCAAGTAGCTGGGATCACAGGCATGTGCCAGCACGCCCAGCTAACGTTTTATATTTTTAGTAGAGACGGGGTTTCTCCATGTTGGTCAGGCTGGTCTCAAATTCCTGACCTCAGGTGATCTGCCTACGTTGACTTCCCAAAGTGCTGGGATTGCAGACGTGAGCCACCGCGCCTGGCTGACCTGATGGTTTTATAAGGGGAAACCCCTTTCACTTGCCTCTCTCATTCCCTCTTGTCTGCTGCCATGTAAGACTTACCTTTTGCCTTCCACCATGACTGTGAGGCCTCCCTATGTTGAGCTGTGAGTCCAGTAAACCTCTTTTTCTTATAAAGTGCCCAGTGTCAAGTATGTCTTTATCAGCGGCCTGAAGCATACGAATGCACCACCTGTCTGTCTGCCTTTGATTACCACATCTCCATCACCCTCCAATCACCACCTCTCTGTCCCACTGACCACCGATCACCCATCGCCACCTCTTTCTGCCTTGCCAGTTGCCATCTTGCTGTCTTGCCATCTCTCACTGATTCACCTCTCTGCCCATCACCAATTGCCATCGTCTCTGCTGTCTTTCTAATTCTTCAGTGATCACCACTGTCTCGCCGTCTCACTGCCAATTACCACCAGCAGTGCTGCATCGGTCACTGCCTCTTGTTCATCGTCTTTATCCCTTCGTGGTCGCCAAAGGTTGCAGGACAGATGAACCCAAACTTGGGACTTAGCCTGGGAGGGTGCTTGGCTTCACTCAAGAAGAATTCAAGGGTGAGCCATGATGTCAGACAGAGATTTTTTTATTTAATGGGATTGCTCCTTGTGAAGCAAGGCTAACTCATAGGCAGGGCACAGAGTCAACAACGTACAAGCTTTTGGCAATTCTGTTTATACTCGTGTCAACCCACTTTCAGTTACATGTCAGTTAAGGAGTGGGTCCATGCAAATTGAGGGACAGTTTCTTTAGAATAGTTTCTAGGAAAAAGGCAGTGACTTCCAGGCTGTTTCCAGGGAAAGAGGTGGTAACTTCTGGGTCATCGCCATGGCATTGGTAAACCGTCATGGCACTGATGGGAGCATCCCATGCCAGTAAGCAATGAGGCAGCCAGGGATTGCTTTTGTTGCCATCTGCTGGTTCCTGCTGGTTTCTTCACATCATCTCATCTGGACCAGATTCTGTACGGTCTGCAGGGTTGTGACTAGAAAACACGTTTTGCCTGTCCCTACCTCGTTACCAAACAAATGTTATCATGAGGAGAAACTGGATTTGCGTCAGGGATCCCTAGGTTAGGGATTAACGTATGGGAAATCTCTTTCCTACATCTGCAACTTTTCCATAAATCCAAAATTCTTCTAAAATAAAAAATTTAAAAAATACAAAGTAAAGATTAGGTCAAAACCACTATTTGGTTATGATGCATGTATGTATTTTCTGTCTTTAAATTGAGATTTAACACATATGTGGTTACAGGCACATCTCTATGATCAAAATATAGAACATTTTCAGAATACAGACACTCCCTTGTCAACCCCCACCTGCTCCTTCCAGATAATTCCCATTCTGAGTCTCCTTCAAAGGTTTGTTCTGCCTGCTCTCAAAATTCATATAAAATTAAATCTTGGAGTATGTACTCTGTTTGAGTCCTTTCACTGTTTTGTGAGATTCATCTGCGTTATTAAATGTATCAGTACTTTGCTTTTTTATTGCTGTATAGTATTCCAATCTCTGAATATGCCATTATATTTGTTATCATTCACCTGCTGGTGGGCACAGGGGTTGTTCTAATTTCAGATTGTTCTAAATAAAGCTGCTATGAATCTTTTCTTTCCTTTTTGATATTGTTTCACTCTTTGGTTAAAAGTGTGCACTGTGGAGGCAGACTGTCTGGGTTAAAGTCTCAGCTCCACCATTTACCAGCGGTGTGACCTTGGGCAAGTTATCTAACCTCTCAGTGCCTCCTCAGTTGCCCCATCCGTGCGTTGGAGGTCATATGATCTACTGAAGAGGAGGAAGATTAAATGAATGCGTTTATAAGGCTGTTGGAAAAGTACATTCCAAAGTCAGCAGGAATCCCCAAAAATGAAGACAACAGCGGCCCAAGGCAGGAAAGCCAGGAGGTCACAATGGACAGTGCTTCCAGGAACTGGGGGTGCTACCTGCCCACCCTTGTCCTGGGTGGAGGGGGTATAACAAATTACCTTTCTCTTAGAATTTATCAGATTTCATTAAAATCATCCTACTGCTCAGCCATGCCATGAGTGGATGGGCCCTTCTCCCCGTCAACCAGAGACCATTCCCCACCCCCTCCCCGAAATTCTTGAATGATCCAGCCCATCTCATGTTCTGACCCCTTCCACTAGCCTTTTGGGTGATAGGTCCCTACCCGACTTCCTGTTTCTCTTCCTGTGGGAGAGTAGATTTAGGAAGTAAAGATTGCAGGGCGAGAAATAAAAGCTGTGGTCCCCAGCAGTTCTGGACACTGGGGGACACTGGGGGACTCTGGGGCAACATGAGTGACTCCCAGGAACCAAGATTACAGCAGATGGGCTTCCTGGGTGAGGCTGGGTTGGGATGCTGGGATTCTGGGAAGTGGGAAGAGATGGCCAGCCCTGGTCTCAGCCTGCCTAGGCTCTGAATTCATGTCTATCCATTCAGAGGAGGAAGAACTTGGATTCCAACAGACTCGAGGCTACAAGAGCTTAGCAGGTAGAGAGGAGTTAGCAGGCAGGGAGGAGAGAACAAAGACTCCTGGACTCCTGGGTCCTGGGACTGTGGGGCGTGGGGCCTGAATTCCTGGTCCCTGGGAAGGTGGAGGCTGGGCCAAGGCTCCTGGGTTCTGGTGAGATAGAAGTTGGAGACTGGGTTCCAGGGTCCTGGGGAGGTGAGGGCAGGGGCCTGGACTCCTGGGTCCTGGGGAGGTGAGGGCGGGGGCCTGGACTCCTGGGTCCTGGGGAGGTGAGGGCGGGGGCCTGGACTCCTGGGTCCTGGGGAGGTGAGGGCGGGGGCCTGGACTCCTGGGTCCTGGGGAGGTGAGGGCGGGGGCCTGGACTCCTGGGTCCTGGGGAGGTGGGGGCTTGGGCCTGGACTCCTGGGTCCAGAGAAATCCAGCCACCTAGGGAGGTGGGGGCTTGGGCCTTGATTTCTGGGACCTGGGGATGTAGGGGCTGGGACCCAGATTCTTGAGACCTGGGGAGGTGGGAGCAGGTGTCTGGGTTACTGGGATTTGTGGAAGGAGAGGCTGGGACCTTGGTTCCTGGGTCCTGGGGATGTGGGGGCAGGGGTCTGGGTTCCTGAGACCTGGGTATTTAGAGGCTGAGGCCTGGATTCCTGGGTCCTGGGGAGGTGGAAGCAGGTACCTGGGTTCCTGGGACCTGGGGAGGTGGGGGCTGGGACCTAAGCTCTTGGGACTTGGGGAGGGGGAGGCTGGGGACTGGGTTCCTGGGTCCTGGGGTGCTGAGGGATTGAGGCCAGGCTCTCCCCGGGCCAGGCACAGCTGGGGACACTGGCAGGCTGATGCACGTATCCTCTCTCAGGGTGTCTTGGTCACGGCCCCCTGGTGCTGCAACTCCTCTCCTTCACACTCTTGGCTGGGGTCCTGGTGGCCATCCTTGTTCAAGGTCAGGGGCAGGTTCTGAGGTCTGGGGTCCCCAGGCCTGGCCTTTTGGCTGTGAACAGAGCCCTGAGTGGCCAGGTCTGGGAGGGAGGTGGGGCTGAGAGCCAAGATGTTGTCCCTTGGGGTTTACAGAGGCCTCTCCCACAGCCCCTCCCCACTCTAGGGCAGGAGAGAAGGAGGAGGAGGAGGAGGAGGAGGAGGAAGGAAAGAACCTGGCTCTCCTTGGCCTTCTGTGTTGCCTTCTCTGGGTGTCAGTTTTCCTCCTCTTCAAAGTGGATTAAACAAGACCTTGGCTCTCACAAATGAGGTCCCTATGGGGGTCAGTTCAGGGCTTGGCACACAGTTGGTGTTTAATAATTGCAGTTCTTTCTTTTCTTCTTGGCCCAGTGTCCAAGGTCCCCAGCTCCATAAGTCAGGGACAATCCAAGCAAGAGGAGATCTACCAGGAACTGACCTGGCTGAAGGCTGCAGTGGGTGAGCTCCCAGAGAAATCCAAGCAAGAGGAGATCTACCAGGAGCTGACCCAGCTGAAGGCCGCAGTGGGTGAGCTCCCAGAGAAATCCAAGCAACAGGAGGTCTACCAGGAGCTGACACGGCTGAAGGCCGCAGTGGGTGAGCTCCCAGAGAAATCCAAGCAGCAGGAAATCTACCAGGAGCTGACACGGCTGAAGGCTGCAGTAAGTGAGTTGCCAGACAGGTCCAAGCAACAGGAGATCTACCAGGAACTGTTGCAGCTGAAGGCTGCAGTGGGTGAGTTGCCAGAGAAATCCAAGCAGCAGATCTACCAGAAACTGACCGAGTTGAAGGCTGCAGTGGGTAAGCTCCCAGAGAAATCCAAGCAACAAGAGATCTACCAGGAACTGACCCAGCTGAAGGCTGCAGTGGGTGAGTTCCTGGAACCAGGGATCCTTGGGCCTGAGATGGTCATTGTGTGGTGTGAGTTTGCTTGAGTCACCAACCCTATCTGAGCCTCAGTTTACTCATCTGTGCAATGAGAACACAGGGTAACTGTGATCATTGCACTCAGTGTTCACAGTGGGCCAGGTACACAGTAGCTACTCAGGTAAGCCTGTCCCCCACCTTCTGTTCTGAGCTCTAAAGCCCCTACTTCTCCTAGTCTGGAGGAGATGGGGCCAGGACTCATGCGTTCTCATGAAGATGGGGGAGGGACTCAGGAAGTGGGGAGGGAAATGGTCCACCCAGCATGGACAGTCAAGGAAGGGCTCTGATTCTCAAGGGCTTGAAGGTTGGGCAGATACAGGAATATGGGCAACTTGATCTGAGCAGGCTTTCCCAACAGAACGCCTGTGCCGCCCCTGTCCCTGGGAATGGACATTCTTCCAAGGAAACTGTTACTTCATTTCTAACTCCCAGCGCAACTGGCCCAACTCTGTCACCGCCTGCCAGGAAGTGGGGGCCCAGCTTGTCATAATCAAAAGTGATGAGGAGCAGGTACACCTGGTGGGGTCCCTGGCCTGGCCTGGGGCATGGCTTCTGGCCAACCAGAGAGGAGATTCTCAGAGAGGATTTTGCAGAAGAGGGGCTTTGCTCCACTTGGAAAGATGGGAGGAGAAGGATATGAATGAGGGCATCCCAAGTACCCTCTGAGCAGATACAAACTGGATCTGAATATGTGGAAAAAACATCAAATGTGGCGGGCTGCAGTGGCTCACGCCTGTAATTCCAGCACTTTGGGTGGCTGAGGCAGGTGGATCACCTGAGGTCAGGACTTCAGGACCAGCCTGGCCAACATGTTGAAACCCCGTCTCAACTGAAAAATACAAAAATTAGCCAGGTGTGGTGGCAGTCGCCTGTAATCCCAGCACTTTGGGAGGCTGAGGTGGGTGGATTGCTTGAACCTGGGAGGTGGAAGTTGCAGTGAGCTGAGATTATGCCATTGCACTCCAGCTTGGGTGATAAGAGTGAAACTCCATCTCAAAAAAACAAAACAAAACATCAAATGTAAGCAAACCCCAGTGGCGTGCTGCAAGTGTTTAACAACCAGCTCTCTGGGGGAAAAAATCCTGATGTGTCATGTTTGCCAATTTCCCTGGTGTAAATATTCCCACTGCCGCTAATTTCAAAAATCAATGTGATGTCACTCAGTGCAGAGCTAAAAGGAGATGTTCCTGACCAGCAATTAGGAAACGGTTGGATTTGGCTCCAATACATTAAGCCCAGTTATGAGTAAATTTGTGTTGGCATGCATGGAACATGTGAAATGGATAGACATGCAGGATTAGCAAGAGTGCGTGAGGAGAGGCCAGCTGTGCATGGATGCCTGCATGTCAGGACACATGTGTTGTGGGATACACATGTGAGAGACTCAGACATGGGGGGGTGCTTAGGACCCAGAATATGGGAAGGCTGAAGGTTAGCCTACAAGCAGAACTTCCTGCCAAGAGATGGGGAGGTGGAGCCTGGAAAGTGGGAAGCAGAACCCTCTCCTGACTCCTCCTCTACCCTCCAGAACTTCCTACAGCTGCAGTCTTCCAGAAGCAACCGCTTGGCCTGGATGGGACTTTCAGACCTAAAGCAGGAAGGCACATGGCAGTGGGTGGATGGCTCACCTCTGTCACCCAGGTAGATCCCAGGAGAAGGGGACATCCTATCCAGTGGGACTGGGGTCCTGAAACCTGACTTGAACTTTCCCTTGGGATCCTCCCCCACTCCCTGACACCCTAGACCCAAGAATCTGGGGTGTTTACTGAGTTGAGGAAGGTGGTCTTCATACCCACCTGCAGATGGCATGGCAGAGACCTGCAGGGGGAGCTTGCCTCGAGGGTGGGTGTGTTAAAATATAGTGTAATAATAGGAAATCTGAGGTCTAGTAAGGCCACCAGTTTAGGAGACAATTGCTATTGGGAATAGCTTCTCATATTCACAGCTCCCCAGAGAGAGAGAACACATCACAGCTGTGAGCCTCCTGGCCAAGCACCAGGGTCTTTTATGAGGCAGAGTGATGGGGAGTGGGGGGCTGTGGGCTAGAACCTTTATTATGGTTTATATGGAAAGGAAAGGTCAAGGTCAGACAAGCAGGCTTAGGATTGGCAAGTATGAAGCATTTTTGGGGCTCGGGGGCATAGGGGCTGCCTGATACCGGGGCTTGGGGTGATTAGCATAGGATAGTGACTTAGAGTACAAGAGCCCAATAAGGCAGGTGGTTGGGGGTGTGGACTCCAGGTTGGTTGAATTGTATTTGAAAATCACACCCTCAGTAGTGGAGTCCACCCAAGGACAGATTGTGACAAGAGAGGCAGGAATCAAGGCACTCAGGCATATTATAGGGAGTGCAGAGCAATTCATGGCCAGCATACACAGGCAGGGCCAACGTTGAAGCATCAAGATCACAGATTACAGAAGGTAGAAACAGCTCGTACAGTAGGCAGGGCAGAGGCTCACATTCCACATGGGCTTTGCAGCCTCAGGCGGTATTGGAACCAAGGAGAGCCCAACAATATCGGGGAGGAAGACTGCGCGGAATTTAACGGCAATGGCTGGAACGACGACAGATGTAGCGCCGCCAAATTCTGGATCTGCAAAAAGTCCGCAGCCTCCTGCTCCAGGGATGAAGAAAGGCTTCTCTCCTGAGCCCCTACCACCTCAAATCCCCATGCTGGGTAGCAGAATTTCACCCAGCTCTCTGGGGGAAAAAGTCCTGATGTGTTGTGTTTGCCCATTACCCTGGTACAAATATTCCCGCCGTGGCTGATTTCAAACATCAATGTGATGTCATTCAGTGCAGAGCTGAAAGGAGATGTGCGTGACCAGCAATTAGGAAATGGCTGGTTCTGGATCCAATGTATTAAGCCCAGTTAGGAGTAAATTTGGGTGGACATGCACTTTGAAGCTGCAGTTTCTTCTCTCCATCCTTGGACCTTCACAAAATCTCTGGGACTGTTCTCTGTCAGATTCATCCTCCTTTAGAAGGCTGGGTCCCATTCTGTCCTTCTTGTCATACTTCCAATTTCCCCTGGTGTAGAGCTTGTTTTTCTGGTCCATCCTTGGAGCTTTACAAATGAGCTGGTGTGGGATGCCTTTGCAGGGTGGGCTTGTGTCCCATGAATCTGCTCTCTCTTCCCTTAAGAGATAAGAATTGGTTGCCATGTGTAGTTTCCTTGTCCCCTGGGGCATTATCTCATACATCCAAACCTACCCTCTGTTCAACTTTCACCTACCCCCTCCTGCACCCCTTTGACTGGGACTTACTGGTTGCAAATGCTCATTTTACAGGCTGGAAACACCAGGGAATTGATTTCCCATCTACCAATGGCATCCCAAGAGGGCATGGAGGCTCCATGTAATCCCTTCCACCTCCCACACCTTCTTTGGTCCTATACATGGCTTCCATTGGGCTGTTTCTAAGTTGTAGCATTTATTAATATTATTATTTTTTGAGACAGAGTTTCACTCTAGTTGCCCAGGCTGGAGTGCCATGGTGCAATCTCGGCTCACCACAACCTCTGTCTCCCAGGTTCAAGTAATTCTCCTGCCTCAGCCTCCCCAGTAGCTGGGACTACAGGCATGTACCACCACACCCAGATAATTTTTTGTATTTTTAGTAGAGATGGCGTTTCTCCCTGTTGGTCAGGCTGGTCTCAAACTCTCGACCTCAAGGTGATCCGCCCATCTCGGCCTCCCAAAGTGTTGGGATTACAGGTGTGAGCCACTATGCCTGGTCTATTATTTTTTAAAGAATAAAACAAGTTTATTTGGATCTGGGAGTCTGAACAGTTCTGACTCTACGAACTGATGTCCTCCTGCCACGACTTCGGGATCTAGAGGAACTTTGGCTCTGGCTGCAATGGCTCCTGCGGCTCTGGCTCCAGCTGCCCCGGCCCCTGCTGTGGTGCCTGTTTCTTCCTCTACTTTGAACCGTGCCTCTCCTGACTCACTGATGTGTGCTTGTGAGATTTCTTCCCCTGTGACTACTCCTTTTCCTCTCGGATTCCCCATTTCTTTTGTAGGAGTATTCGTCGTGGTGGCCCATCCTCTCCCTCCTCGGAGTTCTTGCCAAAAGAGGAGGCAGTCCGATTCAGAGATAAGCAGATGTGTCTCTATTCACTTCCCAGAATTCACTGATGGGATTTCTGAACACAGGGAGAAAATTGCAGTGTTTTCCTGTCGGATGTTGTTGTTTTTCAAACGAACTACAAATCGCCATTTTCCACCGGATCACTGGGCAGAATTCACATTGAAGGTGTGGTCCTGTATACCATCGTTTGTTAAACAGAGAAAGGGCTGCTTGTTATTCTGCTTCCAACTGGTAGTGAACATATATATTGCCCCTCAGGTGAGGTTTCAAGTTGCAGCTGACCCTGAGCTGAATCACTCTCCCCACGTTCTTGAACTCGGGCAGCACATCCTCATAGAAATCTAGGAATTGTGGGTAGGTTTCTTCCTTGCTGTCCTCCAGGATGGCGTCAGGGTCATAGTCATTCCTCCTACACTGCTCCATCCCAAACATTATAAACATGGTCTCAATAAGAAGGGTAGCAGCACTTTGGGAGGCCGAGGTGGGTGGATCACCTGAGGTCAGGAGTTCAAGACCAACTTGATTAACATGGGCAACCCCGTTTCTACTAAAAATACAAACTCCCAGGGCGTGGTGGTGCATGCCTGTAATCCCAGCTACTCGGGAGGCTGAGGCAGGACAGTCGCTAGAACCTGGGAGGCAGAGGTTGTGGTGAGTTGAGATCATGCCATTGCACTCCAGCCTGGGCAACAAGAGCAAAGCTCCATCTCAATAATAATAATAATAATAATGGCGGGGCTGGATGTTGGGAAATTATGTTTACGTGAACATCCATCTCCAAATCTGCAAGCTCCTGTTTTGCTCTAGAAGGGACAATTAGCTCCATCCTTCTCCCTTACTCTGAAATTCGCGGCTGATTTTTGGATTTTGCCATGTGGAGCCATTTTCCAACTCATGTTCAGCCTGATCCAGCATCTTCTGCACAGCTTCTGTTTTTCTTTCTTCTCCTGTCGTTTCTGCTCCTGCTCTTCTCTCTCTTCCTCTACTGTTCTTCCCATTGTTGCTTTAACTTTCTCTCTTGTTCTTCTTGCTGTTTTCTAGCCGCTTCTTCCTTTTCCGTCTTTATTCTGAATTCTTCTTGTGCTTCCTGCTTTCTCAGCAACCTTTCTCTCAAGTAATCTTTGCCTCTCCTTTTCCAATAGTTTCTCTTCTAGTTGTTCTTCAATAAAAGTCTCCTCCTCCCTCCTCCCCTCCGCCTCTCCCTACCCTCCCCTCTTCTCCCCCTTCTCCCTCTCTCCTCTCCCTCCCCTCCCCTCTCCCTCCCCCTCCCCCTCCCTCTCCCCCTCCTTGTCCTCCTGTGAGAGTCCTGAGTCTCTCAGTCGAACAAGTCCCTGCCGGTGTTTCTTTGGTTTCTCCTTCTTCAGGGCAGCCCTGTACTTTTTGTGGCGTGGTTTCTCTGGAAATATCATCTTCTTGGGCGCAGCCATCTTGCCGGCACCACCCCGCCCCCCAGTTGTACCCTTTTATCATAAACTGGCAAACATTGTAACCGCAGATCCAGCCCAGTCTTTGTGTAATAAAATGGCAAGTTGTTTTTCAGTTGCCATGGACCCCCAGGTAGCAAGTTACTACCCGTGAGCACGCCCAGATTTGAACCAAATGTGTGAACCCAGTTAGAACCTACGTGCTCAGACCGAGCAACAGGGACTGAGTTAAGAAGTGGATATCACATGATCCGTGATCCAATCAGATTGAGCCCTGGCATTACTCCTTGGTGTGATCCAATCAGATCAAGCCTCCTGAATTCCCTCATTAAAAGATCCAATCATATCACACCTCACTACCCTCTGTGTATAAAATCGGCCACAGCTCCCAGCTTGGAGAGACGGATAAGGGCCAGACGGCCGTGTCCTTGCTTGGCTGCCTTGCGATAAATTTTTCTCTCTACAAAACCCCAGTGGTTCAGCGTCTGGTTTTCCACTGTGAGCAGGCAAACTGAGCAATTTAGTTCGGTAACCTAAGCATAATGTTTTTCTGAGTTCTCTAAATCATTCTAGGAAATTACTGAACCTGAGAGGAACTTGGGGAACCCCCAATTTTTTGCCAGCCTGGCAGAAGTGTGGATAGACCGTGCAAAGGCAGTGTCTTTGCACCTGGTGTCTGAAGTAGGGTCAGTCTTTTGGGACCTAGCCCTTTCACTTGTGGAATGTGGTGCTAACTCCAGGAAGCTAGTGTTAGATAACTTTTTTGGTGTAAATAAGACCCCATTAAAATTCACTTCCCTTCTACTGATGTTGACCTCAAAGATGGTCCTTCATAGACAGCTTGCAATTTCCATCTTACTTAGAGTTGATGGAAATTGTTCTTCAACGGGCTGAGGAACTGTGAGGCTTGTTCTGTCAGCTCCCAGAGGCTCCCAGGGGAATTGAGCCCAGTTGGCATTTTCAGTCATAATAAGCCCATTGATGCCTTTGCATTGGGTTCCTTCCCTTTTCTACCTGCTTCTCTTCATTTTTCCCATCCCCTGCTGGTGCTTCTTGGAATCTCCTCCCTGATAAGCTACTTATATCCAAATCCTTGTCTCAAGCTCTGCTTTGGGAGGAACTCAAGCCAAGCTTATAATATATTTTGATAATTACCAGGCATGGCTCTTTTTGAGTGTGAGACAAGCCTCTGCCACCCAGGCTGAAGTGCAGTGGTGGTGCAGTCATGGCTCACTGCAGCCTTGATCTCATGGGCTCCAGGGATCCTCCCACCTCAGCCTCCTGTGTAGCTGGGACCACATGTGTGCATCACCATATCTAGCTACTCTTAAATGTTTTTTTAGAGATGGTGTCTCACTGTGTTGCCCATGATGGTCTTGAACTCCCAGGCTCAACTCATCCTCCTGCCTCAGCCTCCCAAAGTCCTGAGTTTATAGGGATGAGCCACAGTTCCCTGCCTGGTTATGGCTCTTCTCTATCAAAATGTTCTCCAGTATTTTTGTGCAATTTTTAGATGATTTTTTAATCTATTCTGGCTTTAAAGGTTTTTATTTACTGTGGAATAAGTCATGTGTGCACACAGAACCACAGCATATCAGTCCCTATGGTGAAAACTAAGGCTCATTCTGTTCCCATCTTCCCATTTCAAGAGGTTACTGTCCCCAGTTGTAGCTTTGCTATTTATTCCCAGCTAAAGAATATAACCTCTTTATTACATTCCAAATAATGAGCTTGTCAAGTTTGTTTTAAAATCTATTTGGAAATCCTTCAATGGAATTTTGAAAATCTACCTGTGAGTAGGTGGAAACCAAAGGACTTTTTATTTTTTTAAAGACAGGGTCTTGCTGTGTTGCCCAGCCTAGAGTGCAGTGATGCAATCCTGGCTCACTGTAACCTCAGACTCCCAGGTTCAAGCGATCCTCCTGCTTCAGCGTCCCAAGTAGCCAGGATTACAGGCACCTGCCACTGTGCCCAGCTAGTTTTTGTATTTTTATTAGAGACAGCGTTTCACTACGTTGGTCAGGCTGGTCTTGAACTCCTGACCTCATGATCCTCCTGCCTAAGTCTCCCAAAGTGCTGGGATTACAGGCATGAGCCACTGCACCCGGCTTTTTTTTTTTTTTTTTTGAGACAGAGTTTCACTCTGTCACCTAGGCTGGAGTGCAGTGGCACAATCTCAGCTTGCTGCAACCTCTGCCTCCTGGGTTCAAGCAGTTCTCCGGCCTCAGCCTCCCGAGTAAGTGGGACTACAGGCATGTGCCACGAGGCCTGGCTAATTTTTTTTTTTTTTTTTTTTGAGATGAAGTCTCGCTCTGTCACCCAGGCTGTAGTAAATCTCAGTTTATTGCAACCTCCATCTACTGGGTTCAAGTGATTCTCCTGCCTCAGCCTCCTGAATAGCTGGGATTACAGGTGCCCACCACCACACCCAGCTAATTTTTGTATTTTTAGTAGAGACGGGGTTTCATCAGGTTGGCCAGGCTGGTCTTTAACTCCTGACCTCAGGTGATCCACCCGCCTTAGCCTCCCAAAGTGCAGGGATTACAGATATGAGCCACCTCACCCAGCCTCATTTTTGTATTTTTAGTAGAGATGGGGTTTCACCATTTTGGTCAGGCTGGTCTTGAACTCCTGACCTCAGGTGATCCACCTGTGTTGGCCTCCCAGAGTGTTGGGATTACAGATGTGAGCCACCGTGCCTGGCCTAGACGGCAACTTTTATTGAAGTGGCCATGCACAGCAGCAGCAGAGATACTGCTTCTTTCAGAGCAGAACTAATCCACAGACAGTGTGTCTAGAGTAGCAGCCCAGAAACAGTTCTGTGGCATATTTATACCCTTTTAATTATGTGAAAATTAAGTGGCAAATTATGCAGAGATTTCTAGAAAAGAAGTGGTGACTTCCAGTTTGTCTGAGTTATCGCCATAGAAAGGAGCAGTAATTTCTGGATATTGCTTTGGCAATGCTCCAAAGAAAAGTCAGCACTGGGACAAAGGATCTCTCAGCAAGGCAATCTTTACTTCTTGCAGAAAAGGTATTTTTATCTTGCAGAAGATAAATATGACTGCTTTTCCTTTGTTCGTTGTACTCTTGTGTTAAGATAGCTAACAGAAGCACCCTTTCTGCAGAAAGTAAAGATTGCCTTGCTAAGAGAACCTCTGTCTCAGTGCTGATTTTTCTTTGCAGCATCAAGCATCTATTTCCAACACAATGGTGAACTGACAGGGCACTCTAGTGGCATGTCTTTATGGAAAGCTGCTTCAACCTTGGCCCTGTTTCATCTAGTCATCAATTGGGTCTGGTGTCTGCACCCCACCTCTGGAGCTGATGAGCCTGACCAACAGTTGAGACCAGCCTGACCAACAAGAAGAAATCCCATCTACTAAAAACACAAAATTAGCCAGGCATGGTGGCAAATGCCTGTCATCTCAGCTACTCAGGAGGCTGAGGCAGGAGACTTGCTTGAACCTGGGAGGCAGAGGTTGCCAGGAGCCGAGATCGTGCCTTGCACTCCAGCCTGGGCAACAAGAGCGAAAACTCCGTCTCAAATAAAAGCTTGCATAGGTAAATGCTAACAGCTGTGCCAATAGAAAAGGTAGTCAGGTGTAACCAACATGGAGGCTCCCTCTTTTCTCTTCTTTGTCAACCACCGCCACAGGAAAGCGCAGGCAACGGGGTGCCAGCCAGGTAGAGAACCGTCTGCATAACAAAGGATTAGGGTGGGGCCGTCAGCTTCTTCACGCTATGCAAATGACACACCTGGTTCTACCAATCTCTTGTCCCCTATGTAAATCAGACACCGCCTCCTCAGGCTCATCTGTGAAACCCTGTGCATTTCACCAAGGAACTGGAAGACCCACCCAGGATCCCCCTCTCTCTGCAGAAGAGACAGCTATTCTCTTTTTGCTTTCTTTTGCCTATTAAACCTCTGCTTTTGTTTTTTTTTTTTTTGAGACAGGGTCTTGCTGTCATCCAGGCTGGAGTGCAGTGGTGCAATCTCGGCTCACTGCAACCTCTGCCTCCCAGGTTCAAGTGATTCTTTTGCCTCAGTTTCCCGAGTAGCTGGGATTACAGGGACGTGCCACCACGCCCAGTTAATTTTTGTATTTTTAGTAGAGACGGGGTTTCACCAGGTCAGCCAGGCTGGTCTCGAACTCCTGACCTTAAGTGATCCACCCACCTCGGCCTCCCAGAGTGCTGGGATTACAGGCGTGAGCCACTGTGCCCGGCCCTAAACCTCTGCTCTTAAGCTGACTCCTTGTGTGTGTCGGCACTCTCAATTTCCTCGGCGTGAGGCACCCTTGGTGTTACCCCAGACAAATGCCACTGGTTCATTACAATGAGATAGTTTGTAATCAATCTTAAAAAATAAATAAAATTTAGACACATGCTACAACATATAGATCAACCTTAAAACTATCATGCTGAGAGAAAAAAAGCTAGACACAAAAAGTCACATATTGTACAATTTTATGTATATGAAATATCCAAATTAGGCAAATCCATAGAGGCAGAAAGCAGATTAATGGTTACCAGGGGTTGTTGTAAGGGAGAATGAGGCAGGTGTGGATAGGTTTCCTTTAGGGGTGTTGGAATGTTGGAATGTTTTGAAACTCGAGACGATGGTTGCACAGCCTTGTGAATGTACTGATTTTTTTTTTTTTTTTTTTTTTTTTTTGGTAGAGTCTTGCTTTATCACCCAGGCTGGAATACAGTGGTGTGATCTCAACTCACTGGAACCTCTGCCTCCCTAGTTCAAGCGATTCTCCTGCCTCAGCCTCCTGAGGAGCTGGGATTACAGGCATCTGCCACCATACCCGGCTAATGTTTGTGTTTTTAGTAGAAAAGAACAATGAGGAAAAGAGTTAATCTGTAATTTAAGAAGCAGAATTATGAGCATTCTCAACAAGCTACATGACTCCAGGGCATAACTTCCCCCTTGGCATCCTAGATTTAGAGTCTCTCTCTCTCTCTCTCTCTCTCTCTCTCTCTCTCTCTCTCTCTCTCTCTCTCTCTCTCTCTCTCTCCTTCCTTCCTTCCTTCCTTCCTTCCTTCCTTCCTTCCTTCCTTCCTTCCTTCCTTCTTTTTTTTAAGACTGACTCTCACTCTGTCTCCCAGGCAGGAGTGCAGTGGCGAGATCTCGGCTTATTGCAACCTGTGCTTCCTGGGCTAAAGCCATTGTCCTGCCTCAGCCTCCTGAGTAGCTGGAATTATGGGTACTCGCCACCAAGCTTGGCAATTTTTTTGTATTTTTAGTAGCAGCAGGGTTTCACCATGTTGGCCAGGCTGGTCTTAAACTCCTGACCTCAGGTGATCCACCCGGCTCGGCCTCCCAACGTGCTAGGATTACTGTGCCCAGCCTATGAAATGTTCTTTTCTTTTACAAAGTACATTCATGTTGTCGTGCAATCATGACCACCATGCATCTTGCAAACTTCTTCATCTTCCCAAGTGAAACTCTGTCCCCAGGAAACACTCACTCCCCATTTCCCCCTCCCCAGCCTCTGGCACCCACCATTCTACTTTCTGTCTCTATGAATCCGGTGACTCTAGGGACCCTGTATGAATGGAAGCCTTTGTCTCATTATGGCTGGCTTACTTCACTTAGCATATGTCCTCAAGGTTCATCATGTCATAGCATGTGTCAGCATGCCCTTCCTTTTTAAAGGGTAAATAATATGTCATTGGATGGTTATGTCACATTTTGTTTATCCATTCCTCTGTCAGCAGACAGTTGGATTGCATCTGCCTTTCGGCTCTTGTGAATTACGTTGCTGTGAACATGAGAGTGCAAATATCTCTGAGTCGTTGCTTTCAATTCTTTTTCTTTTTTCTTTTTTGGAATCAGGGTTTCCTTTTCCTCTGTCACCCAGCTGGAATGCAGTGGACACAATCAGGGCTCCCTGCAGCCTCAACCTTCCTTGCTCCAGTGTTCCTCCCACCTCAACCCCATAAGTAGCTGGGACTTTAGGCATGCACCACCATGCTCCGCTGATTTTAAAAATTCTTTGTAGAGATGGGATCTCCCTGTATTGCCCAGACTGGACTGGGACTCCTGGGCTCAAGCAATCCTCCTGCCTCAGCCTCCCAAAGTGCTGGGATTACAGGCCTGAGCCACCAAGCTCAGCCTTTGCTTTCTGTTTTGTAAATTTAATTTTATTCAACTTTAAGTTCTGGGGTACATGTACAGAATGTGCAGGTTTGTTACGTAGGCATCCATGTGCCATGGTGGTTGCTGTACCCATCAACCCATTATCTATTTTTAAGCCCTGCATACATTAGGTATTTGTCCTAAAGCTCTCACTCCCCTTGCCTCCCAACCCCCCACAGGCCCCAGTGTGTGATGTCCCCCTCCCTGTGTCCATGTGGTCTCACTGTTCAACTCCCACGTATGAGTGAGAACATGCAATGTTTGGTTTTCTGATCCTGTGTTAGTTTGCTGAGAATGATGGTTTCCAGCTTCATCCATGTCCCTGCAAAGGACATGAATGCACACCTTTTTATGGCTGCGTAGTATTCCATGATATATATTTATGCCACATTTTCTTTATCCAGTCTGTCATTGATGGGCATTTGGGTTGGTTCCAAGTTTTTGCTATTGTAAGCAGTGCTGCAATGAACATACATGTGCATGTGTTTTTATAGTAGAGTGATTCATAATCCTTTGGGTTTATACCCAGTAATGGGATTGCTGGGTCAAATGGATTTCTGGTTCTAGGTCCTTGAGGAATCGCCACACTGTCTTCCACAGTGGTTGAACTAATTGACACTCCCACCAACACTGTAAAAGTGTTCCTATTTCTCCACATCCTCTCCAGCATCTGCTGTCTCCTGACTTTTAAAGGATTGCCATTCTGACTGGCGTGAGGTGGTGTCTCCTTGTGGTTTTGGTTTGCATTTCTCTAATGACCAGTGATGATGAGCTTTTTTTCATATGTTTCTTGGCCGCATAAATGCTTTCAATTCAAGGTGAGATTTGTGTGGAGACACAAAGCCAAACCATACCAAGCATGGACTGTTTCTTCATTTGTTGGTGCCGTCTGATTTCTTTAAGCACTGTTTAGTAGTTCTCCTTGTAGAGATCTTTCACCTCCATGGTTAGATGCATTCCTAGATAATTGTGTGTGTGTGTGTGACTACTGTTAATGGAATTGCATTCTTTTTTTTCTCTTGAGATGGATTCTTGGTCTGTCACCCAGGCTGGAGTGTAGTGGTGCGGTCTTGGCTCACTGCAACTTCCACCTCCCTGATTCAAACAATTCTCTTGCTTCAGCCTCCTGAGCAGCTGGGATTACAGGCATACGCTACCACACCCAACTCATTTTGTATTTTTAGTAGAGATGTGGTTTCACCATGTTGGCCAGGCTGGTCTCAAACTCCTAAACTCAAGTGATCTGCCCACCTCGGCCTCCCAAAATGCTGGGCTTACAGGCGTGAGCCACCGCACCTGGCTGGAATTGCTTTCTTGATTTGGCTGTCAGCCTGAATGTTGGTGTATAGAAATGTTACTGATTTTTGAACATTGATTTTTTTAATGCTAAAACTGTACTGAAGTCGTTTATCAGTTCCAGGAGACTTTTGGTGGAATCTTCAGGGTTTTCACATGTGGAATCGCGTCATCAGTGAAGAAAGGGAGTTTGACTTCTTTTCCAATTGGGATACCTTTTATTCTTTCTCTTGCCTGATTGCTCTGGCTAGGACTTCTGACATATATAGTTTTTATTCAACTGCTGGTGGCCACACAGGTTGTTCCAATTTGGAAATAACCAAATTTAGGAATTTGGGAACAATTCGAAGCCATTATGAATCTTTTTTTTTTTTTTTTTGAGACAGTCTCTCTTTGTCACCCAGCCTGGAATGCAATGGCAGGATCTCGACTCACTGCAAGCTCTGCCTCTTGGGTTCAAGCGATTCTTCTGCCTCAGCCTCCCGAGTAGTGGGGACTATAGGCACGCGCCACCACACCTGGCTAATTTTTGTATTTTTAGCAGGGACAGGGTTTCACCATATTGGCCAGGCTGGTCTCAAACTCCTGACCTCACGATCCTCCTACCTCGTCCTCCCAAAGTTCTGGGATTACAGGCATGAGCCACCGCACCCAGCCCAAAGCCATTATGAATCTTTTCTTTCCTCCTTGATGCCATTTGACTGTCTTTGGCTAACAGTTTTAGCCGTGGAGGCAGACCATCTGAGTTCAAACCCCAGCTGTCCAGTTTACCAGCTGTGTGACCTTGGGCCAGTTACCTGACCTCATTGTACTTCGGTATCCCCCATCTGCAAAATGGAAATCATATGATCTACCGGGGGTAGGAAGATTCAAACGAATGAGTTTATAAACTTGCTTGAAAAGTGCTTGACTGTTACAGGCGTTAAATAAACAAGCAATTATGATTCAGCCCCAACTCCCAAAGTCAGCAGAAATTCTCATAAATGAGGACATCAGCAGAGCAAGGCAACCAAGCCTGGTGGTCAGGGGAATGATGGTTCCAGGAACTAGGGGCACTGCCTGCCCATCCCTGTCCTAGCTGGAGGGGCATAACCAAGTCACTTTTCATGCAAACTTACTGGATTTCATTAAAAGCATTGCACAGCTCAGCGATGCCATGAGTGGACAAATCCTTCTCCCTGTCAACCTCAGACCATCCCCCACCAGCTCCTCGAAACTTCGGCAAGTCAGGGCCATCTCATGCTCTGCCCCCTCCCACTAGCCTTTCGGGTGTTACATCCCTCCCCAGTTTCCTGTTTTTCTTCCTCCACAAGAAGAGATTTAGGGAGTGAGGATCATGAGGTGGGAAATAAGAAGTTCTGGACATTGAGGGACAGTTGGCAAACATGAGCGACTCCAAGGAACCAAGGGCACAGCCACTGGGCCTCTTCGGTGAGGTCGAGTTGGGGCTCTGGGGTCCTGGTTTGGGGAAGGGGAGGGCCAGACCTGGCCTCAGCCTGCCCAGGCTCTGAGTTCTTGTTTATCCATTCAGAAGAGGAAGAGCTGATAACCAGCGGTATGAATTTTTTTCCAAGAGACTTTGGATTCCGACAGACTCGAGGCTACAAGAGCTTAGCAGGTAGAGAAGAGTTAGTTGGAAGAGAGGAGGACATAGAGCCTCCCAGACTCCTGAGTCCTGGGGAGCTGGTGGCTGGAGCCTGGACTCCTGGAACCCGGGGAGGTGGAGGCTAGGGCCTGGGTTCCTGGGTCCTGGAGAACTGGTGGCTGGGGTCTGGACTTCTAGGACATGAGGAGATAGGAGGTAGGGGCTGGGTCTTGTGGAGGTGGGGGGTGGGGCCTAGATTCCTGGGACCTGGGGTGGAAGGAGCTGGAGCCTGCACTCCTGGGTCCTACAGAGGCAGGGGCTGGGGTCTGGACTACTGAGACTTGAAGAGGTGGAGGCTGGGGGCTGGGTTTCAGGGTCCTGGGAAGGTGGGGTTTATGGGCTGGGTCTTGGGGAGGTGGGGTCTGGGGGCTTGGACTCCTGGGTCTGAGGGAGGTGGAGGTTGGAGTCTGGACTCCTGGGACATGGAGAGATGGGAGCTTGGGCCTGGGTTCCCGGGTCCTGGGGAGGTGAGGGCTGGGGCAGTCACTCCCAGGATCTGGGAGGGCTTCATTCCTCCACTCCTGAGTCCTAGGGAGGTGGAGGCTGGGGTCTGGACTCCTGAATCCTGAGGAGGTGGGAGGAGGATCCTGGACTCCTGGGTCCTAAGGAGGTGGGGGCTGGGGCCTGGGTTTCCCTGGGCCAGGCTGAGGCTTGGACATTGGCATGCTGAAACCAAGCAATGTTTTCTCCTGCAGGGTGTCTGGGCCATGCGCCGCTGGTGCTGCTGCTCCTCTCCTTCACTCTCTTCACTGGGCTCCTAGTGGCCATCCTTATCCAAGGTCAGCTGCAGGCTCTGAGCGTCCTGTCCTCCCAGGCCTGGTTCTGCTGTAGATGGCCAAGTTCAGGAGGAGCAAGAGCCTAAAAGCTGGTCTTCTTTCCCGTTAGGTGTCTAGGGGCCTCACCCCAGGACCGCTCCCACCTCCAGGGTGGGGGAGGGAAGGAGGAACCTGGCTCTCCTGGCCCTTGCGTGCTGCCATCTCTGGGTGTCAGTTTTTCTTATCCACAAAAGAGTTTAAGCAAGATTTTGGTGCTCAGAAATTATATCCTTAGGGGCCAGTGCAGGGCATGGTACACAGCAGGTGTTTCTAAGGCTGGGCGTGGTGGCTCATGCCTATAATCCCAGCACTTTGGGAGGCCGAGGTGGGTGGATCATGATGTTGGGAGTTCGAGACCAGCCTGACCAACATGGTGAAATCCCATCTCTACGAAAAAAAAAAAAAAAAAATTTAGTCAGGCGTAGTGGTGTGCACCTGTAATCCCAACTACTAAGGAGGCTGAGGCAGGAGAATTGCTTGAACCCAGAAGGCGGAGGTTGCAATGAGCCGAGATTGTGTCACTGCACTCCAGCCTGGGCAACAGAGCAAGACTCCATCTCAAGAAAGAAAGAAATAAATAATTACAGTTTCCTTCCTTGCTCAGTCTCCAAGAACCCCAGCTCCCAGAGGCAGGAGCAGTCTATGCAGGAGACCTCCCAGGATCTGGCCCAGCTTAAGGCTGCAGTGGGTGAGTGGACAGATGCCGGGGTGCTGGGCCTGGGAGTGTTTCCATGTGGTATGACTTTGCTTGAGTCACAGACCCTCTCTGAGTCTCAGTTTTCTCCTCTGTGAAATGAGAACACAGATTAACAGTGATGATCTCACTCAGTGTTCGCAGTGGGCCAGGTATGTGGTAGGCACGCAGTTAAGCTAGCTAGTCTCTCATCTTCTGTTCTGAGCTCTAAAGCCCTGACTTTTCCTAGTCTGGAGGAGATGGGGCCAGGACTCCTGGGTGCTCCTGGGGATGGGGGAGGGTCTCAGGAAGTGGGGAGGGAAATGGTCCACCCAGTGTGGACAGTCAAGGAAGGGCCCCTATTCTCAAGGTCTTGAAGGCTGGGAACACACAGGAACATGGGTAACCTAATCTGAGTCCACTCATGACCAGCGTCCCCCAACAGAACGCCTGTGCCGCCCCTGTCCCTGGGAATGGACATTCTTCCAAGGAAACTGTTACTTCATGTCTAACTCCCAGCGCAACTGGCACGACTCCATCACTGCTTGCCAGGAAGCGGGGGCCCAGCTCGTCGTGATCAAAAGTGATGAGGAGCAGGTACACCTGCTGGGGGTCCCTGGCCTGGCCTGGGGCATGGCTTCTGGCCAACCAGAGAGGAGATTCTCAGAGAGGATTTTGCAGAAGAGGGGCTTTGCTCCACTTGGAAAGATGGGAGGAGAAGGATATGAATGAGGGTGTCCCAAGCACCCTTAGAGCAGATACAAACTAGATCTGAACACGTGTGAATGTTCTGGGGAAAATATGAAATATAAGTAACCCCAGTGGTGTGCCGCAAGTGTTTAACAACCAGCTCTCTGTGGGGGAAAGTCCTGATGTGTCATGTTGGCTAATTTCCCTGGTGTAAATATTCCCGTGGCAGCTGATTTCAAACGTCAGTGTGCAGAGCTGAAACATCGTGCAGAGCTGAAAGGAGATGTTCCTGACCAGCAATTAGGAAACGGTTGGATTTGGCTCCAATACATTAAGCCCAGTTATGAGTAAATTTGTGTTGGCATGCATGGAACATGTGAAATAGATAGACATGCAGGATTAGCAAGAGTGCGTGAGGAGAGGTCAGCTGTGCATGGATGCCTGCATGTCAGGACACATGTGTTGTGGGATACACATGTGAGAGACTCAGACATGGGGGGGTGCTTAGGACCCAGAATATGGGAAGGCTGAAGGTTAGCCTACAAGCAGAACTTCCTGCCAAGAGATGGGGAGGTGGAGCCTGGAAAGTGGGAAGCAGAACCCTCTCCTGACTCCTCCTCTACCCTCCAGAACTTCCTACAGCTGCAGTCTTCCAGAAGCAACCGCTTGGCCTGGATGGGACTTTCAGACCTACATGAGGAAAATACGTGGCAATGGGTGGATGGCTCACCTCTGTCACCCAGGTAGATCCCGGGAGAAGGGGACATCCTATCCAGTGGGGCTGGGGTCCTGAAACCTGACTTGAACTTTTCCTGGGAATTCTCCCCCACTCTCTGACACCCTAGATTCAAGAATCTGGGGTTTTTACTGAGTTGAGAAAGGTGGTCTTCATACCCACCTCCAGACAGGATAGCAGGTGCCTAAAATTCCACCAGCAGAGCTGCAGGAGGAGCCTGCCACCCAGGTGGGTGTGTTAAAAGATAGTGTATCAGACTGGGTGCGGTGGCTCATGCCTGTAATCCCAGCACTTTGAGAGACTGAGGTGGGTGGATACCTGAGGTCAGGAGTTTGAGACCAGCCTGCTCAACATAGTGAAACCCCATCTCTACTAAAAATACAAAAATTAACCCAGTATGGTGGCACACACCTGTAGTCCCAGTTACTCAGGAGGCTGAGGCAGGAGAATCACTTGAACCTGGGAGATGGAGGTTACAGTGAGCTGAGATTGCACCATGGCACTCCAGCCTGGGTGACAGTGCAAGACTCCATCTCAAAAAGAAAAAGAAAAAATAAAAAAGAAAGGATGTGTATTAATAGGAAGTCTGAGGTGTAGTAAGGCCCCAGCTCAGGAGACACCTGCCATTGCAACCTGTCATATCGACACATCCCTAGAGAGAGGACACATCACTGCAGATGAAACACCAGGTGAGTCATGAGGCAGAGAGTGGGGAGTATCAGCCAGAGCTTTTATTTTAGATTCTGTGGGAAGGAACAGACAGGGCCAGGCAAGCAGGCTTAGGATTGGCAGGTATGAATCATATATCGGCAGGCTCTGGAGGGAGGAGGTTCTGTCCCTAGCTGC
The DNA here is from genome assembly GCF_049354715.1 of Callithrix jacchus. Classification (NCBI taxonomy): domain Eukaryota; kingdom Metazoa; phylum Chordata; class Mammalia; order Primates; family Cebidae; genus Callithrix; species Callithrix jacchus. Next base: position 7,315,712 of record NC_133523.1, on the reverse strand, counting down.
TTGACACTTGGCTTGGGTGGATCACCTGAGGTCAGGAGTTCGAGACCAGCCTGGCCAACGTGGTGAAACCCTGTCTCTACTAAAAGTACAAAAATTAGCTGGGTATGGTGGCAGGTGCCTGTAGTCCCAGCTACTTGGGAGGATGAGGCAGGAGAATCACTTGAACCCAGGAGACAGAGGTTGCAATGAGCTGAGATCATGCCACTGCATCCAGCCTGGGTGACAAGAGTGAGACTCTGTCTCAAAAAAAAAAAAAAAGCATTGACCAATTGTCCAGGTGAGGTGGCTCACACCTATATTCCCAGCACTTTGGGAGGCTGAGGTGGGTAGATCACGGGGTCAGAAGATCGAGACCATCCTGGCTAACATGATCAAACCCCGTCTCTACTACAAATACAAAATTTAGCTGGGCATGGTGTGTACTGCCAGCTACTGGGGAGGCTGAGGCAGGGGAATCTCTTGAACCGGGGAGGCAGAGGTTGCAGTGAGCTGAGATCACACCACTGCACACCAGCCTGGGTTACAAGAGCGAGACTCCATCTCAAAAAAAAAAAAGCATCTAGATTACAGAAGGTAGAAACACAGCTCATACAGTAGTCGGGGGCAGAGGCTCACATTCCACATGGGCTTTGCAGCCTCAGGCGGTATTGGAACAGAGGAGAGCCCAACAATATCGGGGAGGAAGACTGTGTGGAATTTAACGGCAATGGCTGGAACGACGACAAATGTAGTGCCGCCAAATTCTGGATCTGCAAAAAGTCCGCAGCCTCCTGCTCCAGGGATGAAGGGTGGCTTCCCCCCTCCGTGTCTGCACCCCTGACTGCCCACGCAGCGTAGCCGAAATTCACCACTCTTCAGCCAGGTTTCCTCCTCTCCATCCTTGGACCTACAGTCTCTGGGACTGTTCTCTATCAGATTCTTCTTCTTCTTCTTTCTTCTTCTTCTTCTTCTTCTTTTTTTTTTTTTGAAACAGAGTCTTGCTCTCTTGCCCAGGCTGGAGTGCAGTGGTGCCATCTCGGCTCACTGCACCCTCCACCTCCCAGGTTCAAGTGATTCTTCTGTGTCAGCCTCCTGAGTAGCTGGGATTACAAGTGTGCACCACCATGGCCCTCCAATTTTTTGTATTTTCAGTAGAGATGGGGTTTCTCCATTTTGGTCAGGCTGGTCTCGAACTCCTGACCTTGGAATCTGCCTGCCCCTGACTCCCAAAGTGCTGAGATTACAGGCATAAACCACCACACCTGGCCAGATTCTCTATTTTTGTTTTGTTTTGTGAGACAGGGTGTCTGTTGCCCAGGCTGAAATGCAGTGGCACAATCACTGCTCATTGCAGCCTCAGCCTTTTGGGCTCAAGCAGTTCTCCCACCTCAGCCTCCTGAGTAGCTGGGACCATAGGCCTGTGTCAAGCCCTGCTAATTTTTAATTTTTTTTTTTTTTTTTTGTAGAGACAAGGTTTTGCTTTATTGCCCAAACTGATCTGGAACTCCTGAGCTCAGGCGATCTGATAGTCTTGCCCTCCCAAAGTGCTGGGATTACAGGCATGAGCCACTGTGCCTGGCCTCTGTCAAATTCTTCATCCTCTATGGGCCTGGGTCCAGTCTGTCATTCTTCTAATGTATCCAAGGTCCCCTAGTGTAAAGTTTATTTTTCTGACTCATTCTTGGAGCTTTATAAGTCACCTGGTGTGGGATGCCTTTGGAGGGTGGGTTTGGTGTGTTCCATTAATCTACTCTGTCTTTCTTTTGGAAATTAGAGTATTTGGATCGCCATGGGTAGCTGCCACATCCCCTGGGGGCTTTATCTCATCCATACAAACTACCATCTGCTCAATTTCTGTCTACCAGCCCCTGCACCCCTTTGACTAGGGACTTGCTGGTTGCAAGAGCTCATCTTGCAGGCTGGAAGCACCAGGGAATTAATTCCCCCAGTCAACCAATGGCACCCAGGGAGGGCATGGAGGCTCCACACAACCCCTTCCACCCTCACATCGTCTTTTCTCCCATGCATCTCTTCTCTTGGGCTGTAATAAACTGGTAAAGAGTGTAACCACAGAACTAGCCCAGTCTGGTTCGGCTTTGTGTAACAAAATGGCCAGTTATTTTTCAGTTGCCACAGATTCCCAGGTTGCAATTATGTACCTTGATCATGCCCAGATGAACCAAGCCAGCAGGCGCGGGCAGAACCTAAGGGTTCGATCCAACTAACGGGGACTGAATTAAGAAGCGGACATCACATGGCATGATCTATGATCCAATCAGATTGTACCCTGACATCATGCCATGGCATGACCCAATCAGATCAAGCCTCCCACATCACCTCATTACATGATCCAGTTAGGTTACACCTCACTACCCTCTGTATATAAAATCTGTACCAGCCCCAGCTCAGAGAGACAGATTTGAGCCAGACTCCTGTCTCCTTGCTTGGCTGACTTGAAGTAAACTTTTATCTCTACAAAATCTATTTCCATTTACACATCGGTAAACAGACCCAAATCAGTTTGGTAAGAGCATAAGAAAAATGTTTTCCTGAGTTCTGTGAGTCATTCTGGCAAATTACTGGATCTGAAAGGAGTTGTGAGAACCCCCAATTTTTGTTTGGCAAGTGGAAGTATAAGTGGCCTGGGCACTCCCTCTGTACCTCAGATCTGAAAAAGGATTCTTCCTGAGGAACCGGGCTTTGTAACTTGTGGAATGTGGTGCTAATTCCAGGTAGCCAGTGTTAGAGAATATTTTGGTGTAAAAAAAGACTCTACAAATGCTACCTCCCTTCTACGAGTGTTGACTGCACGGACATTCCTTCATAAACAGTTTGAAAGCTGAATTCCATCTCATTTAGAGTCAACCTTCAACAGAGAACGGTACTGTAAGGCTTGTCTGTACCATGTCCCTGGAGTGCAGAGGCTCCCAGAGGGACTGAGTCCAGTTGCCCACATGGGTCATAAGCTCACTGGTGCCTCTGAATCGGCTTCCTTCCTTTCCCTACTTGACTCTTTTCACTTCCCCCTCCTCTGCTGGTGCTTCTTGGAATCTCCTCCCAGATACACTACTTGTATCCAAATCCTTATCTCAAGCTCTGCATCTGGAGAAACGCAAGCCAGCTTATAATATTTTGATAACTGATAGGCATGGCTCGTTTGTGTGTGTGTGTGTGTGTGTGTGTGTGTGTGTGAGAGAGAGAGAGACGGTCTCACTCTGTCACCCAGGCTGGAGTGCGGTAGTATGATCACAGCTCACTGAAGCCTCAATCTCCCAGGCTCAAGCAATCCTCCCACCTCAGCCTCCTATGTAACTGGAACTAGAGACATGCACCACCACACCTGGCATTTTTAAAATATTTTTTGTAGAGACATGGTCTGGTCTGGGACTCTTGGGTTCAAGAGATCCTCCTGCCTCAGCCTGCCAAGTAGCTGGGATTACAGACGCGCACCACCACGCTGGGCCAAGTTTTGTATTTTTAGTAGACACAGGGTTTCGCCATGTTGGTCAGGCTGGTCTTGAACTCCTGACCTCAGGTGATCCACCTGCCTTGGCTTCCCAGAGAGCGGGGATTACAGGCATGAGCCACCACACCCGGCCAAGAATCAGTTTTCTTCCCCTTGGGAGCAGTATCAACCCCATTGACAATGCATGGAAGAGAGTGTGGAAAGGCAACAATAGTGACTCCATAGTGGAGAAACCTGGTAGATAGCCACGTTCACGTGGCTATCATATACCGCCCCCCGATAGGAGGTGATTAGAAGGGCACCTCACCTTTGTCATATTCTTAACTGCAAACAGACAGCCTCACTCTAATCATCAGCAAACACTAGAAAAGCCCAGGTGTGATGGCTCATGCCTGTAATCTCAGCACTTTGGGAGGCTTAGGTGGGTGGATCACCAGAGGTCAGGAGTCCGAGACAAGCCTGGTCAACATGGTGGAACCCCATCTCTATTAAAAACACAAAAAATTAGCCAGGCATGGTGGTGAGCGCCTCTAGTCCCAGCTACTTGGGAGGCTGAGGCAGAAGAATTGCTTGTACCCAGGAGGCAGAGGCTGCAGTGAGCCAAGATTGCACCACTGTACTCCAGCCTGGGCAGCAGAGTGAAACACTCTCAAAAATAAAAAAAGGGCTGGGCACAGTGGCTCAGCACTTTGGGAGGCTGAGGTGGGTGGATCACGAAATCAAAAGATCGAGACCATCCTGGCCCACATGGTGAAACCCCATCTCTACTAAAAATACAAAAATTAGCTTGGTGTGGTGGCGTGTGCTTGTAATCCCAGCTACTGTGAAGGCTGAGCAGGAGAACAGCTTGAACCCGGGAGGTGGAGGTTGCAGCGAGCTGAGATCATGCCACTGAACTCTAGCCTGGTGACAGAGCAAGACTCAATCAAAGAGAGAGAGAGAGAGAGAGAGAGAAACTAGTAAAACCCAAACCATACACCCTTCAACACAATGCCTGATTGATACTTTTTAAATCTGTTAATGTCTTGAAAGACAAGCAGAGACATGAAAACTGCCATCCTTTAGAGGAGATGGAGACGTGATGACTGACATTGCTGATGGTCATGGTGAGACCTTCTCGGTTTAAAAGAATTTAAACAAGGAACACACAGCAAAAGAAGTGCAGCATAGAGGAATGTATTCCCAAAGAAAAAGAATAGTTTGAAAGTTAAGTGCCAGAATAGACCTGCACCCTGAGAGAGTTCAGTGCAGGCTGCTCTTAAGGGTGAGTGCCAGAGAAACTGCCTTTTTGGGAGTTTTACATGGTTATTCATAAGGAGGTGGGAAGAGACGAGGCGTTACAAGCATGTTCTGGGTGGTCTTCTGGGTGCGCATGTGCAGTAGCTGCACGTGCTTATTCTTGTCTGGGGGACATGCGCAGTAGCTTGTATATGCTTGACCCGTATCTCATTAGCATTTTTTTTTTTTTTTTTTTTTTGAGATGGAGTCTCTCTCTGTTGCCCAGGCTGGAGTGCAGTGGCAAAATCTTGGCTCACTGCAACCTCCGCCTCCCGGGTTCAAGCAATTCTCCTGTCTCAGCCTCCCTGTTGGCCAGGCTGGTCTCAAACTCCTGACCTCGTGATCCACCCGCCTCAGCATCCCAAAGTGCTGAAATTACAGGTGTGAGCCACTGTGCCCAGCTTATTAGCATCTTAAAGCTCTACCAGGGATGTGTTTGTTTGTTTGTTTGTTTGTTTTTTACTATTATTATGAGCAAAGGGTCAGTTTGAGGACAGAAAAAATTAAAATGCACATGCTCTCTAAAAGCAAAAGTCCCAGCTGGGTATGGTATCTCACGCCTGTAATCCCAGCACTTTGGGAGGCCAAGGTGGGCACATCACTAGGTCAGGAGTTTGAGACCAGCCTGATCAACATGGTGAAATCCCGTTTCTACTAAAAATGCAAAAACATTCACCAGGTGTGGTGATGCATGGCTGTAGTCCCAGCTACTTGGGAGGCTGAGGCATGAGAATCACTCAAACCCAGGAGGCGGGGGTTGCAGTGAGCTGAGATTGTGCCACTGCACTCCAGCCTGGGTGACAGAGCAAAACTTTGTCTCAAAAAAAAAAGGACAAGTCCCTGGTCTCTGCATCCCAAGAACATGGTTGTTTCCTTGACTACCTCTCCCACCTCAATACGAGCTAAATTGTGTTTCCCCTGCAAATTCATATGTTAAAGACCTAACCCCCAATACCTTAAAATGTACCAGTATCTGGAACAAGGTGATTAAGTTGAGCGCATAAGAGTGAATCCTAATCCAGTGTGACTGGTGTCCTTCTAAATGGGGAATGTGGACACAGACACACAGAGGGAAGACAGTTGAAGACACAGGGAGAATGGGGCCAGGCATAAACCAAGAAGAGATGTCTGCAGGAGATCCTTCCCCCACAGCCGAGAAGGAAGCCACCCCCTCCACACACACACCTTGATCCTGGACTTCCAGCCTCTAGAACTGGGAGATAATGAATTCCTGTTATTTAAGTCCCCTCTGCCCAGCCAGTGGTGCTCAGTTTCAGCAGCCCTAGTGAACTCTGTCACTGACTGAATGCGATGTGGGATCATGGATGGGATCTTACCACAGAAAAAGGACACTCATGGAAAAACTAGTGAAATCCGAATGAGGCCTATAGCAGTATGAGAGTACTGTGCTGTGAAAGAAAATATCTCAGGCCCCCAAAATCACTATGCTAAAGGGAGAATTCAAGCTGGGAACTGCTTAGGGTCAACTTACCCCTCATGCTATTCAAAGTCACTCGTCTGCTCACTAAGATAAATGCATATCTGATTGCCTCCTTTGGAGAGGCTAATCAGAAACTCTGAAGAATGCAACCATTTGTCTTTTATCTACCTACAACCTGGAAGCCACCTCCCCATTCAAGTTGTCCCGCCTTTCCAGACCGAACCAATGTTCATCTTATATATGTTGACTGATGTCTCACGTATCCCTAAGATGTATAAACAGAACTGTGGGGCTGGGTGTGGTGGCTCACGCCTGCAATCCCAGCACTTTGGGAGGCTGAAGCAGGTGGATTGCCTAAAGTCAGGAGCTCAAGACCAGCCTGGCCAACATGGCGAAACCCCATCTCTACTAAAAATACAAAAATTAGCCAAGCGTGGTGGCAGGTGCCTCTGATCCCAGCTACTTAGGAGGCTGAGCTGGGAGAATCGCATGAACCCGAGATGGCACCATTTCACTCCAGCCTGGGCAACAAGAATGAGACTTTGTCTCGAAAAAACCAAAACCAAACAAAACAAAAAATCCAAATCTGTGCTCTGACCACCTTGGCCACACATCTTCAGGACCTGCTGAGGCTGCGTCATGGGCATGCGTCCTCAACCTTGGCAAAATAAACTTCCTAAATTTTATGTAGGAACTGAGACCTGTGTCAGATTTCCCGGGTTCACAGTGCCCATATTAATTTCTTCGTTTTCACAAATGTTTGACAGCAATGTGAGATGTTCACATTAAAGGACGCTGGGCAAAGGATTTAGAGATGGCTCTGTGCTTTCTTTGTAACTCATCTGTAAATCTAAAACAATTGCAAAGTAAAAAGTTTGAAAAAGACCCGAAAGCCTGTTTAGGATTCCACCCTTTAGGATTCTTTTTACATGAGGCATCCAGATAAATTCCCGGTGAAAGAAAGCAGAATGGTGGTTATCTGGGGCTAGGAAGGGAAAGGAATGGGGAGTTAGTGTTTAATGGGACAGAGATTTAGTTCGAGAAGGTGAAAAAAGGTGGAGAAAGTTGGTGATGATGGTCCCCCAATAATGTGAATGCACCGAGGTAACTGAATCATACACTTAGAAATGGTTACAATGATGGGAGGCACTGAATCATATACTTAAAAAGAGTTACAATGTAAGTTACAATGTAACTCTTTTTAAGAGGCCAAGGGGCAGATCACTAGAGGTCTGGAGTTCAAGACTAGCCTGGCCAACATGGTGAAACCCTGTGTCTAGTAAAAATACAAAAATTAGTGGGGTGTGGTGGTGTGCACCTGTAATCCCAGCTACTCGGGAGGCTGAGGCGGGAAAATTGACTGAACCTGGGAGGCGGAGGTTGCAGTGAGCCAAGATTGTGCCACTGCACTCCAGCCTAGTGACAGGGCAAGACTCCATCTCAAAACAAAACCAACCAACCAACCAACCAAACAAACAAACAAAAATTAGCCAGGCATGTTGGCAGGCACTGGTAATCTGAGCTACTCAGGAGTCTGAGGCAGGAAAATCACTTGAACCTGGGAGGTGGCAGTTGCAGTGAGCTGAGATTGCACCACTGTACTCAGGCCTGGGTGACAGTGAGATTCTATCTCAAAAAAAAAAAAAAAAAAAAAAGGTTACACTGATAGATTTTATGCATATTTTACCATAATAAGAAAACTCTATCAAAAACTCTTTTAGGTCAGATGTGGTAATCATGCCTGTAATCCTAGCACTTTGAGAGGCTGAGCTGGTGGATCACTTGAGATCAGGAGTTCGAGACGAGCCTGGCCAACATGGTGAAACCCTGTCTCTACTAAAAACAGGCCAGGTGCGGTGGCTCAAGCCTGTAATCCCAGCTCTTTGGGAGGCCAAGGCGGGTGGATCACGAGGTCAAGAGATCGAGACCATCCTGGTCAACATGGTGAAACCCCATCTCTACTAAAAATAAAAAAAATTAGCTGGGCATGGTGGCGCATGCCTGTAATCCCAGCTACTCAGGAGGCTGAGGCAGGAGAATTGCCTGAACCCAGGAGGTGGAGGTTGCACTGAGCCAAGATCGTGCCATTGCACTCCAGCCTGGGTAACAACAGCGAAACTCCGTCTCAAAAAACAAAACAAAACAAAAACTAGCCAGGTATGGTGGCAGCCACCTGTAATCTCAGGTACTTGGGAGGCTGAGGCTGAAGGATCACTTGAACCTGGGAGGCAGAGGTTGCAGTGAGCCGAGATCATGCCACTGTACTCTAGCCTGGGTGACAGGGTGAGATTCTGTGTCAAAAAAAATCTATTTAGTATTTTTATGGGGCGGCATTTTTAAAATTGAGGACCTTTAGGATGGAGGGCACCCCTTCAGTTATTATGAGAGACACAGATGGAAATAAAGATTTTATTACTTACAGGACCTGGAGGGTACATGGCACATGGTTCAGTGGCCACACACAGCATGGAGGTCAGAGAGTGCTTATGGGGAAGAGGGAAAAGGGAGAGATCCATGGGCCGACTCATTCACTGCGGTCTTTATCCAAACAGATTTCTGGTGGGAATTTATTTGGTGGGTTTAAGGCAAGTAGGCATGGGTTCTAGGAGGTCCCACTGTGGCTGAGAGGTGATCACTGCAATGTTTCTGCACAGTCTGTGCAGGATGCCAGGTGGAGGGGGGCATCTGCAGGGCTAATTAAGTCGGGCATGTCCAGCTGTCTCACAGGCAAGTGGTCACTGTGGGAAAGTTGAATAAAGCAGATATCTGGATCCATCACATTGAGGAACTGGGAGGAGGTGAGCTAGAAATGGTGTCCAGAGTGACTAAACCCTGCTTCCGGTATGAGACATGGGAGACCAATTCAAAATGGGTGTGGATGCAACACGAATTATAGGAATTCACTAAAGCAGTACATTTATAAATTAATTTTGGGAGTATCAACTTCTTTAAAATACTGAGTGTTCTTTGGGGCAACTTATCTTGTGTCTTTTTTTTTTTTGAGAGTCTCACTCTGTCACCCAGGCTGGAGTGTAATGGTGTGATCCCAGCTCACTGCAACCTCTGCCTCCCAGGTTCAAGCAATTCTCTTGCCTCAAGTCTGCAGTGAAATGTGATTTTGCCACTGGGCAGAGTGAGACCCTGTCTGAAAAAAAAAGAGGCTCTCTCTCTGTTGCCCAGACTGGAGTGTAGTGATGTGAGATCGCCCTGCCTCAGCCTCCTGAGTAGTTGGGACTACAAGCATGTGCCAGCATGCCCAGCTGAATTGTTTTTTTACAGATGGGGTCTTGCTGTGTTGTCCAGGCTGGTCTCCAACTCCTGGTCTTAAGCACTTCCCCTGCCTGGCATGGGATTACAGGGGTGAGCCACCGCAGTCAGCCCCAGCACTTCTTTTGGGGGACACTGTTCAACCCACCACACCGTGGACATTTTAAATTTGTTCTGGTTCTTACAAAAAATGGTTCTCACGTTTCACTATTAAGGAAAACATTTCTGTAGGATCCTGGAAACTGCCACTTCTCAAATTAAGGAAGCTTTATCCTGTCCTCTGTTTACTAAGCATTTATTTTTTGTGCTTATCTTTGTTTTAAATGAAGAATGAGTGTTGAATTGACATATCTCGTAAATTGTAATGTGAAAAGGACACAAACCAGTTGCGGAAGGATATGGACCATGTGACGACATTTGAATAAAGCTCCCGGATGTGCAAAACAGCGCGATATATCGGCCATGGGAAGACGTGTAACTAAAGCACTTGTAAATGGAATAAACACCGAGTCTGGGAGGGCAGCTGCCTTGGGGAGGGGAACAGGAGCAGGATGGGGTACAAGGGACCTCCACTGTATTTGCTATGATTTGTTATGATGTTTTACTTTTAAGAAGACATGAAATATGTGAAGATGTCAAAACCTGAAAAAGCCGAGTGGAAGGAATAAGCGTTTTCACTTTTGCCTGCTTTCCTCTTTGCATACTTTATAATAACAAAAAAAAAGAAAGCCAAAATTCACAGCAACAACCAATGTGCCACACGCCATTGCAGTGGGCTGCTGTCCTGGTTACAGCCACCATCTTATCTCTGCAGAGGATGGAAACCAGAGTGGTCATGGCCTTGGAGCTGAATCCTGTGACGTTCACCTTCTTCCCACATTCATCCAAACCTCTTGTCTCTGCTATTCAAGTCCTTGTATGATGTGACCCCAGCTGACACCCTCGCCCCAGATGATTGCCCCTGAATTAGTCTCAGCTTCTCCAACAAGTCCTATTCCCTTACTTTCCCAATCTTTGCATGTGCTGATACCATGTTGGGACCATTCTTTAATGTATCGATCTCCTCCGGAATAATTCTGACTCCTTCCCCAGGCATCACCTCCTCCAGGAAGCCCTCCAGGCTCAGCCTCTGTCTCCAATGGTCCTCACAGTCTCCTATACTTCCCAGACTCATCATATTGTCTTCAAATTCCCTGGTTACATGTTCTCCACCCACCTGAGAAACAGTTCTCCCTTCCCCGTCCTGGGCCAGGGATAGAGGGTAGAGGTCTGCTGCCTCCTTCTAGGACCTCTCTTCCCCTCTCACATTGAGGTCTGGGCATGGGACATTGATGGGCAGCCTTCTGGCTTCCTCGCTGAGCCGGACAGCTCCACCTTGGCTCGCCAAGGCAGCTTCAGCCACAGGTGTAACCAGCACAGCCCCACTTTCCTGCCCCCTTGCCTTTGCCTTGGCTGTGCCCTGTTCCTGGTGTGCCCCCTTTCTGTGTTCACAGCACGCATGTCCTTGAACCCACACACCCCATGCTCTCTATTCCAGAAAACCTCCTCCAATTTATCAAATGAACGAATTCTATCTCCTCCGTAAGGGTCGATGAACTACTTCCATGTAAATCCTTTCCCCAGAACACACTCTGATGGTTGCCTTGGACAGAGATTGTGGAATCCCATGGGTTTTCACTTCCACTCCCTGAGCCAGGAAGCCGTCTGCTCTCCACTGAGTGACAGCCGATGGTGATGCATTTGTGGAAGGTTGTGTGAGGACTTACTTCTACACATCCCCCTACTCCTGCCCCCACGAAAACACGACTCTGGAAGAGTCCATTGCACATTGCTGGGTGTCTGACCCTATTCTCTGCCACAGCAAAGCCAGGAGATGCTGTCATGACATCTGACACCCTGGTCTGAGTTTTGTGTACAAGGCTTGTCTTTTAGATGTGTGTTTTCTTCCTCACCTTCCTTTCCCTTCCATCTTCCTTTTACAAAATCCTCTTGTCTTTTTATTTCATTTTATTGTGAATGCCTCTCATTCCTGGAAGAAGAGGCAGGAAATAGACAGCAAATAAAATTTATTTATGTATTTATTTATTTTCGAGACAGGGTCTCGCTCTGTTGCCTAGGCTGGAGTGCAGTGGGTGCAATCACAGCTCACTGCAGCCTTGAACTACTGGGCTCAAGCGATCCTCCAGCCTCAGTTCTGAGTAGCTGGGACTACTGGTACACACCACCATGCCCAGCTAATTAAAAAAATATTTTGTACAGATGGGGTCTTGCTATGTTGCCCAGGCTAGTCTGGAGATCCTCCTGCCTTGGCTCCCCAAATTTTTAAATGAAAAAATGGATAAGGGTTTTCAAGAGGTTCAAGGAGATGGGGTGTGCTTATGTATCTACAAGAGGGGCTGGAACATTCTGTTAAGTGCTCAACATTTCACCTCCTCGGTGAGGCTGGCCCCGGCCACCCTGGTCACCTGACCACTGCTTACTGCCCACCCAGTCCTGCCAAGCACTTATCCTACTAAACCTTTTCTTCCCTTCATTTTTGTCATAGCAACTATGCCTTTTGGATATAGTATACTAGGGTTCCCACCTTTTGCACTATGGACATTTGGAGCCAGATCATTATTTGCTATGGGGGATGTCCTGTGCATTGTAGGGTTTTGAGCAGAATCCTTGATCTCTACCCACCAGATGCCTGGAACACTAACACACACACACACACACACACACACACACACACACACACACACCACCCATGCTGTGACAACCAAAAGTGTCTCCAGTCATTGCCAAACGTCCCCTGGTGGGCATAATTGCCCCTGGCTGAGAACTACTGAGCTATACAACTTGTTTTCAATGATGTTTATGACGCTGACTATGGAGTCTGTCTTCACACACTCCTTCTAGAATATTAGCTCTTTCCTTATTTTTTCTCTGATGTGGTCCCAGTTCCAAGATCAATGCCTGAGATACAGCACAGGTTCAATGTTTGTTGAAAGAATGCATGAACATTGAGCGTTGTTGTTTTTTTCTTTTCTTTTCTTTTTTTGTTTTGAGACAGAGTCTCACTCTGTCCCAGGCTGGAGTAAAGTGAGGTGATCTCAGCTCACTGCAATGTCTGCCTCCCGGGTTCAAGCAATTCTTCTGCCTCAGCCTCCCGAGTAGCCGGGACTACAGGTGCGAGCCACCACACCCAGCTAATTTTTGTGTTTTTGGTACAGACAGTTTTTCACCATGGTGACTAGGATGGTCTTGATCTCCTGACCTCATGATCTGCCCACCTCCGTCTCCCAAAGTGCTGGGATTATAAGCGTGAGTCACCGCACCCAGCTCAGTGAGCATTTTTTATGTTCCTGAGATGGTGCTACCTAGACATGTAGAACCTCATTTTCTTTCTCTTTTCTATTTTTTTCCCTTTTATTTCTCTTCTTCCTATTTTTTTTTTTTTTTTTTTTTTTACAGATGAGGGTCTTGCTATGTTGCCCAGGCTGGTCTAGAACTCCTGAGCTCAGGGATCCTTCCACACCGGCCTCCCAAAGTACAGGGGTTACAGGCGTGAGCCACCAAGATCATCTCATTTATTTATCACAGCATCTTCACGAGCAAGGCCCATCACTATCTCCTTTACCCAAAGGTGAAAACTAATGCTTCTAGGAGCGACCTGCTATGCCCACTCCATGGTAGAGGCCTGCAGCTCAGCTGACCACCTTTCCATCAAACCTGTTGGTTTTCTTCTGGTCCAGAGGGACTGGATCAAGGTCAGGTTCAGACCCAGACTCTGCAGGCACCTACAGGGGAGTCGAGGAGGAAGATGAACTGGCCTGGTGGGGGGGGGCTACACCTGATGGGGGTTTCTCGGAGCCAGCAGGGGTTACAACTGGATAGGGTTCAGTGTGTTCCTTTCAGGTGGAAACTCAGCCCCAGGCCCATAAGAGGGGGGTCCAAGAGAAGCCTCCAGGACCAGCCTGGGGATGGAGCTGCAGCCACCAGGACCTGGAACCGCCCTGCCTCTCCCCCAGCCCAGCCCAGAAAGGACCCAATCCTGTGATTGGTCCATGGGTTCCCGTTGCCGGGAACTGAGGTCAAGAAAATGGGAAGGAAGGAAGGGAGTGGGTAGGTCCCGTGAGGACGAGGGTGAAATTTTTATCTCTGCCCAGGTCTGGGTGTTTGCACCGCCATGGACACAACCAGGTACAGCAACTGGGGCGGCAGCTCCGAGGAGGTCCCTGGAGGTATGAGCAACAAGACCCCCTTATTCCTGCCCCAGTGTCTAGGGCTTAATGGGGGAGGGGAGGGAAGAGCCAAGACGGGCCAGGGTCGTGGGTGCAGAAGAGACACCACAGGACACAGAGCCAGTTGGACCAGGGTCCAATTCCAACTCTGCCACTTAGAAGCTGTGTTACTTAACATCTCGGAATCTCAGTTTCCTGGGAGAAACAGCATTCTGTGCTTCTTCGCCCAGGGCACTGGAGACTCTGGGAGCACTGGAGCCGGAGACCCCTCTTCCTGGCCCTGACTGTCCTCGTCGCCATAGTCCTGTGGGCTGATTCTGAGCATCCTATTGTCCAAGGGTGAGTGACCCTCAATGGGGAAGGGTTGCGTCTGGCCCCCCTGGAGACACAAAACCCCCCACTCCACGGCTCCCTGCCCGGGTCTGAGTGTGAGCAGAGTGTGTGTACATCTTCGGACCGTGTGCACTCACGCGTGTGCACATGGCGTGCATATGTGTGCAAGTAGCTGCGCGTTTAATTCCAACGGCGTGTGCGCACATCGTGTGCGCTGTATGCCTGCCGCGGAGTTGGGGGACCACGCACCTCCCGGGCGAGGAGAGGATTCCCGAGTCCCTGGCCTCGCCTGCAGGAGCCTCTCTCCGCAGCCTCCACGGAGCGCGCTGCGCGGCTCTGGGGCCCGGACGCGCTGAGGACAAACGGTGCGTGCAGAGCGGGACGCTTGGGCCCACAGGGTGTGCGAGGTGGGAGGGCCTGAGACCCCGGAGATGGAGTCTCGGCTGCGTGGGGGCCTATGGTCCCTGAGGCTGGCGCCGGGGTGGGGAAACGGGTCTCCCAAGTCCTCCCAAGTCCTCCCAAGTGACCCGGCCGGCGTGCGTTTTGGGGCGGGGTCGTTCCAGCCTCCCAGCAGACGACGGTGCTGAGTGCCCTGAAGGAGGAGGTCGGAGCTTGCCACAGCTGCTGTGAGGGGGCGCGGCCGAGGCTGTGGGCGCAGAGGAGGGGGCTTGTGACCGGGATGGGAGGGGGACCGGGGACGGGGCCTGCGGCGGATGGGGCGGGGAGGGGTGGTCTCCAAAGTCCCGCCACATCCTCGCCACCCTGGCCCCTCCCAGGCTCGGGGACACAGGCGAAGCTGCAGACCACGCGCGCCGAGCCTGGGGAGGCGCAGGCGAAGCTGATGGAGCAGGAGAGCGCCCTGCGGGAACTGCGTGAGCGCGGTGAGGGCCCGACACAACCCCAGCCCTGAGCCCTGGCCGCGCCCAGCGACCGTTCGACCCCGACCCGGTCCTGAGTGCCGATCCCCGACCCCGATTGTGCACCCCGTCCTGACCCTGACGCTGGACTCTGATCTTGACCGCGACTCCTGGTGCCAGACCCTGCCCAGTTGTCACCGCCCTTGACCCTGTGCCATCCTGGACGCTGGCACTGAGGGTACCATGACCACAGATGGGGTTCTGATCGTTAGCTAGTCATGACCCTGCTCCTGGTCTTGACCCCAGCCATAATCCCCGCTCCCTTCACCCCGTAGTGACCCAGGGCTTGGCCAAAGCCGGCAGGGACCGCGAGAACGTCCGCACTGAGCTGTTCCGGGCCCTGGAGGCCGTGAGGTTCCAGAACAGTGAGCGAGACCGGAGTGGTGGGGGCGGGGCGGGCTGTGAGGTGTAAGTGGACCCTGCCCCTCTTGGACCTCGGCCTGGTTCTGGGTCTCCACCCCTGAGCCCGCGGAACAGAACCCCTACCCCACTGCATCTTCTCGGTGTGCTCCTCCTGGATGCCCTCGACCTCTGTGACCCTCGCCACCTCGCAGGCTCCTGCGAGCCATGCCCCCAGTCGTGGCTGCCCTTCGAGGGGTCCTGCTGCTTTTTCTCTGTGCCAAAGACCACCTGGGCGGCGGCGCTGAGTCACTGCGCGCATGCCAGCGCGCACCTGGTGTTCGTTGGGGACCTGGATGAGCAGGAGCGCAGGGGGAGGGGGCGTGGCCAGGTGGCGGAGCGGGGCGGACTCCGCGCAGGCTCAGATGTCCCCTCCTTTCTAGGGCTTTCTGACTTGGAACACGCGTGGCCGCCGTTACTGGCTGGGCCTGAGGGCCGTGCTCCAGCTGGACAAGGTTCAGGGCTACCAGAGGGTAGACGGAGGAGTCTCACTCACCTTCAGGTGAGGGAAGGGCTCCTAGTAAGACCTGGGGAGGGAGACAGGTTAGACTCTAGAGGACATGCTTTGGCCAATCTCAGGGACCCCTTGGCTGAGGCTCCATGCCTAGGGATGAGCAGGCTGGATTCCAGGAATGTTCTCAGGTTAAATTCTGGGCGTTAACAAGTTATCAGCCAAGTACGGTGGCTCACGCCTGTAATCCCAGCATTGTGGGAGGCTCAGGCGGGTGGATAACCTGAAGTCAGGAGTTTGAGACCAGCCTGACCAACATGGTGAACCCCGTCTCTACTAAAAATACAAAAATTAGCCGGGTGCGGTGGCGCACGCCTGTAATCCCAGCTACTCAGGAGGCTGAGGCAGATGAATCGCTTGAAACCGGGAGGCGGAGGTTGCAGTGAGCCGTGACTGCACTCCAGCCTGGATGACAGAGCGAGGCATTATCTCGAAAAAAATAGTTATATCCCAGGTGTATGCTCAGTTTAGACAGTTGAGGTGTCTAAGGTAGACCCAAGCAATAAACAGGCTAGAGCCTGGAGAGGAAGTAGGGGACCCCGTGTTCATCCTCAGTCTGGTTTCCCAGCAACACCCCCACTCAACCACTGCAGCCACTGGAATCGGGGAGAGCCCAGTGACTGTGGACGGAGCGAGGACTGTGTCATGATGCTGCCCACAGGGCTGTGGAACGACGCACCATGTGGCAGCAATCTCGGCTGGATCTGTGAGAAAAGGCGCAGCTGCTGACTCCGCCCAGTGACCCGGAGCCACGCCCATTGCAGCACGTGGTATCCCGGGGGCTGCTCACCTCCCTGGCTCCTGGAGCTGATTGCCAAAGAGTTTTTTCCTTCCTCATTCGTCAGTACTGAGTCCGAGAACCACTCGGCCCAACAGAGCCCTGTGCAGTCCAGTGCCTGGGCTCTGGGACCTCCGTGACAACCTCATCCCAACTCCACACACGCAGACCCAACCTAACCTCCATTAGCTCCAAAATCCCTGCTCCTAGGTCCTGGTGATGTGACTCCACTTCTCTACCTAGCCAAGGTTAGGTGACTGAGCGCTGGAGCTATCCGGTTTTCTCGCATTTTCCACCAAACTGGGAGCTGTTTCTGCAGCCTGAGGAAGCATCAAGTATTTGAGAAATTAATCCCGGTTCCTGGCTCTGGCGAAATCTTCTGTGCTTTATCCCGGGTGTCCTAGTTTAATCCCTACAAGGGACCCCTGACCTCTCTCAGCGACCTCTTGGCCTTTGATGGGTAACTTGCACTGGGTCAGGAGGGTTTGAAGATAGGGGCACTTTCCCACGCTACACCATTACTTCCTCAGTCCCTGGCATGGGGCTTGGCTCAGAGGAGGCTGGGGACACAGAAATGGGTCAGAGGCAGTTACTTCCCCTGGGACCTCTGTATTCTGGTCTAGCTGGGCACAGGAACCAAGTAACCAGTAATTTAATGGAGGAAAGCATGGCGAGGACACCTGATACATTAAGAGGAACCGCCTTTGTCCCTGGGGAGATCGACTGTCCTGAGATACTGCAGCAGTGGCACCCGTCCTTGAGAAGACTATCACCCCGTCGTGGAGATTATGAGCATCCTGAGACAAGCCCTTGAGGCAGGTGGGGGACAGGGCACGCTGATGGAATGAGCAGGTCCCTTCTGCTCCATGCATCTAGGGCCTGTGACCATTGGATGGATTGGTCAGGAAATACATTCCAGAGAAGGCGGTGGATTTTCCAAGGGATAATGGAATTTGAGTAGATGAAGCTGAGAAGGTAGGACTTTGGAGGCAGAAGGCCCAGGAAGAGAAAGGCTGAGAGTGTGGACATAGTGGTGCATGCTTGTAGTCCCAGCTACTCAGGAGGCTGAGGTGGGAGAATTGCTTAAGACTAGGAGTTTGAGAATGCAGTGAGCAATGATCATGCCTGTTTATAGAGTTACTGTACTCCATTCTGGGCAAAGCAATGAGACCATGCCTCAAAAAAAAAAAAAAAAAAAAAAAAAAAGCAAGGCTCAGAGGTTGGAAGGTATACAGATGGCTGAATTCACACAGGGGTGTATGTTACATAGAACCTGGCTTTCTCAACCAGGGACTTTTGATCTGAATTCACCCTACATTCCCAGTTACTTGCTTCCATCAGGGAGAGTTAGGGGCTCTCCAAGAATTTCCTATGAAGACAGGTTCAACAGGGGAGTGACAAGATGGCAGCTTTTAGGTCTGTGCAGAGCTGAGTCTAGAACTGCACACTTCTGGGAGCCCCCAGGGCTGCCAGACTGTATAACAGCATCAGCTGAGCTGGAAATAGAAGGAACACCGTCACATTCCCCGGCCAGGTGGAAATCGTCATCACTGTAACCTGTCAACCCCCCAGTCCTCTGATCCTTCTACACCTGCAGTCTAGAGCAGGCACTGGGCAAGTCCAGGAGCTCATTAACTTACCTACTGGACTGAGTGCAAGGCTGCTGCTTCCAGACACAGTTGGCTTGGAAGAGGGTTTGAGTTTCCCACCACTACTGTAATGGATTTCACTGACCAAAAATCAAGGTCTAAGGATGTATTAGTCCGTTCCCATGCTGCGAACAAAGACATATCTGAGACTGGGTAAGTTATAAAGGAAAGAGGTTTAATGGACTCGCAGTTCCACATGGCTGGGGAGGCCTCACGATCATGGCAGAAAGCAAAGGAAGAGCAAAGGCACGTCTTACATGGCAGCAGGTAAGAGAACTTGTGCAGGGGAACTCACATTTGTAAAACCATCAGATCTCAAGAGACTTATACACCACCACAAGAAGTATAGGGGAAACTGCCCACGTAATTCAATTTTCTTCACCTGGCCCCACCCTCGAGACATGGGGACTATTACAATTCAAGGTGAGATTTGGGTAGGGACCCAGCCAAACCTATCAAAGGGAAAATGTTTCTTTGCCTTTTCCAGCTTCTAGAGCTGTTGTCCTCATGTTTCTTGACTCCTGGACTCTTCTTCCATCTTCAAAGGCAGTAGTATTTAGCTTCAGCCATGGCAATGACTTCTGTGTCAAATCTCTCTCTGCATCCCACTCACAATCACCTTTTTTTTTGGAGACAAGGTCTTGCTCTGTCACCTAGGCTGGAGTGCAGTGGCACAATCATAGCTCACTGCAGCCTCGACCTCCTGGGCTTGGGAAATCCTCCCACCTAGCCTCCCCAGTAGCTGGGACTATAGGCACGCACCACCACACCCAGCTAATTTGTTAGATTTTTTTGTAGAGATGGGGGTCTCACTATGCTGCCCAGGTTGGTCTGCCTCTTTCTTATATGAACCCTTGAGATTGCATTTAGGGCCTGCCCTGATAATCCAGGATGATCTCCTGTGGTTCTTTTTTTTTTTGAGGCAGGATCTCACTTTGTTACCTGGGCTGGAATGCAGTACCATGAACACAGCTCCACTGAGTCTGGTGTCCTGAGCTTTTATTGGGGTTTCAGTATGTAGGCAGAATTGATCCAATTACTGCTTCAGTGTTTCAGGTGTGTTTTTGGTTTGGTTTGGTTTTTTTTTTTTTGAGACCAGGTCTTGTTCTCTTGCTCAGGCCAGAGTGGAGTAGCATGATCATAGTTCACTGCAGCCTCAACCTCCTGGGCTCAAGTGATCCTGTCACCCCTCAGCCTCTCAAGTAGCTGGAACTACAGGCACATGCCACCCTGCCCAGCTATTTTTTGTATTTTTTTGTAGAGAAAGGATTTCACCAGATTGTCCAGGTTGGCCTTGAGCTCCTGAGCTCAAGCAATCCTCCCACCTTGGCCTCCCAAAGTGCTGGGATTAAAGGCATGAGCCACCTTGCTCAGCCTCAGGAGTTTTTACTTGGGTCTCATTACATGGGCAGGATTGACTGAATCATTGACCTTGTGAATGAACCATCTCCAGGACCCCTCCTGTCCCCAGAGGCCAAGTGGTTGTAAATTCCAACCCTCACGGTTGATGTTTCTGTCATGGGATGGTGCCCACTCACATTGAGGGTGGGTCTTCCTCTCCCAGTCCACTGACCTAAATATCAACCTCCTCTGGCAACACCCTCACAGACACACCCAGAAACAATGCTTTACCAGCCACCCAGGCTTCCCTCCATCTGGTCAAGTTGACACTGGGTGCTAACCATTACACCATCATGGCACAGGGAAGAGCCAGCTGAGATAGACTCCCAGGTGGGACAGCATCACTGTGACATACTTACCTAGAGGTCTAATTGCTTGATGAGCTGGGTTAACTGATGGTCTGGAAGATGCAGACAGATTCTAATTAAACTTAATGGCAATGAGGTGGAGACTCTGGACTGACTGAAGAGCAACAGAGACAGAATGACAGACTTCATGGCCAGGTGCAGTGACTCATCCCTGTAATCCCAGCACTTTGGGAGGCCGAGGTGGGAGGATCACCTGAGGTCAGGAGTTTGAGACCAGCCTGGCTAACATGGTGAAACCCCATCTCTACTAAAAATACAAAAAAATTAGCTGGGTGTGGTGGTGCGCACCTGTAATCCCAGCTACTTGGGAGGCTGAGGCGGGAGAATCACTTGAATCTGGGAGACAGAGGTTGCAGTGAGCCGAGATCACAACATTGCATTCCAGCCTGGCAACATATTCCAGAGGCTGAGGCAAGAGAATCGCTTGAACCCAGGAGTGGGAGGTTGCAGAGCCAAGATGGTGCCACTGCACTCCAGCTGGGGTGACAGAGAGGGACTCCATCTCAAACTAAATAAAATAAAATAATAATAAAAATTAAAAACAAAAGGCTGGGCATGGGGATGCACACCTGTATTCTCATCTACTTGGGAGGCTGAAGCAGAAGGATTGCTTGAGCCCAGAAATTTCAGGTTACAGTGAGCTGTGATTGCACCACTGCACTCCAGCCTGGAAGAGACCCTAGAGACCACAGTTACATTAGAACTGCCCTGGAATCTTCTCCATGGCCGGAGCATGCCCTCGAGTCCCTGGTACCCCTGGCTCATATTCTGCGACAGCAGGGCCCAAGGGAGCCCCAGGTCTGGAACCCAGACAGCTGAGTGGCTGGCCTGGAAATGCCCATCCTCTCCTCACCACCTGCCATCTGCATTTATGCTCAGCTCACAGGCCCTGCCTCCCAGTCACCCGGCTCTAACCTACCAGTGTTCCAGCACGCCCATAAAGACCCTGCATGAGAGAGTCAGGTCCCAGGTCCCAGGCCACACTCTCCACTCCAGTATTCCACTTCTCTGGGGAGAAAGGCATCTCTGGAGCCTATCTCTATTTCTGGAACCGACTTTGACTTTCAGTTGGCTTTTGTTTTCCTGAAATATTGGTCGTGCAAGATACACTATTCTAAAGGATGACAGGTGGCTGAGCGTGATGGCTCACGCCTATAATCCCAACACTTTGGAAAGCGGAAGTGCGAGAATCACTTGAGTCTAGGAGTTCAAGCCCAGCCTGAGCAACACGGTGAGACCCCCATCTCTATAAAAGAATAATTTTAAATTAAATGAGCTGGGCATGGTGGTACATGCCTATTAGTCCTATCTACTCAGGAGGCGAGGCAGGAGGCTTGAGCCCAGGAGTTCAAGGTTACGATGAGCTATGATCACATCACTGCAGCAGTCTAGCCTGGGTGACAGAACAGGATCCTCTCTCTATTTTTTTTTTTTAAAGGTGGGTGCAGTGGCTCATGCCTGTAATCCCAGCACCTTGGGAGGCCAAGGCAGGTGGATTGATTGCCTGAGTCAGGAGTTTGGGACCAGCCTGGACAACATAATGAAACCTCGTCTATATCAAAAATACAGAAAATTAGCCAGGTGTGCCTGAGGTCTCAGCTACTTAGGAGGCTGAGGTGGGAGGATCACTTGAGCCTGGGACGTGGAGGTTGCAGTGAGCTGAGGTCATGCCACTGCCCTCCAACCTGAGTAACAGAACACGTCTCAAAAAGAAAAAAAAAAAGGCTGATGGGGGTGCAGGCAGTGGCCTGTGCCTGAGAAGCCATGTGACATTTCCCAAGAACCTGATGGGACAGAGCCCAGACCCAGGCTGAGCCCCGTCAGCAGTCTCAAGACAGACCCACTTTCCTGGAGTGCCCAGGGGTTCTGAGAGAGCCCCTATAAGACCTGAAATATGCCTGTGACAATCCTGGGGGACAACAGCAATTGCACAGAACACCGTGAAAGGTCTGTGGCAGGTAGAATAACGCCCTCCCTGTGCTAATCCCTCAAGTCTGTGAATACGTTACACCTTGGGTAGGTATCACAAAAGGATTTTGCAAATGTGATTAAAATGGAGTCCTGGCTGGGCGCGGTGGCTCACACCTGTAATCCCAGCACTTAGGGAGGCTGAGGCATGGGGATCACTTGAGGCTAGGAGTTCAAGACCGGCCTGGCCAACATAGTGAAACCCCATCTCTACTAAAAATACAAAAATTAGCCAGGCGTGGTGGTGCACACCTGCAATCCCAGTTACTTGGGAGGCTGAGGCAGGAGAATCTCTTGAACCCAGAAGGCAGAAGTTGCAGTGAGCCAAGATCGCACCACTGCACTCCAGCCTGGGTGACAGAGCCAGACTCCCTCTCAAAAAATCAATTTAAAAAAGGAGTCCTAAAATGGGGGAGATTATTTTCGGTTAGCTAGGTGGGCCTGATGTAATGCCAGGTGCCCTTAAAAGTGAATGAGAGAGATAGAAAAAATCAGAGAGGTGGAAGTCCCCCAGAAGAAGGGCAGAGTGTGTGATATGAGGGTTGCACACACTGTCCCTGGCTTTACAGATGGAGGAAGCAGACCGGGCACAGTGGCTCACATCTGTAATCCTAGCACTTTGGGAGGCTGAAGTGGGTGGATCCCCTGAGGTCAGGAGTTCGTGTCCAGCCTGGACAACATGGTGAAACCCCGTCTCTACTAAAAATACAAAAAGTTAGCTGGGCATGGTGGTGTACACTTGTAATCCCAGCTTCTTGTGGGGTGGAGGCAGGAGAATGGCTTGAACCCAGGAGGCAGAGGTTATAGTGAGCCAAGATTGCACTACTGCAATCCTAGAACTTTGGGAGGCCAAGGTGTGAAGATCTCTTGGACCCACAAATTCAAGACTAGCCTGGTCAATATAGGAAGACCTCATCTACACAAAAACAATTTTAAAACTTAGCTGGACATTGTAGCACATGACTGGGGTCCTAGCTACTCAGGAGCCTAGGGTGGAAGGATCTCTTGAGCCCAGGAGTTGGAGGCTGCAGTGAGCTATGATCGCACCACTGCACTCTAGCTTGGGCAACAGAGTAAGACTCTGTCTCAAAAAAAAAAAAAAAAAAACAACTGTAGAAAAGGCCCACAAGCCAAGGACATTAGTGGCTGTCTCAGTCTGTTCAGGCTGCTATAACAAAACATCATAAACTGAGTTATTTGTAAACAACACACATTTTTTGCTCACAATGCTGGAGGCTGGGAAGTCCATGATCAACATGTTGACAGATTCTGTGTCTTGTGAGGGCTCTCTTCCCAGTTCAGAGATGGCGGTGTTCTCGCCATATCTTCACATGGTGGAAGGGGCAAGGAAGTCTCTGGTGACTGATGAGGGCACTAATTCCATGCATGAGGGCCCCACCCTCATGACTTAATCAGCCCCTTAAGGCTCCACCTTCTAATACGGTCATCTTGGGGATTAGGTTTCAACATATGAATTCTGGAAAGATACAGACTTTCAGACAATAGCAGCCACTTCTAGAAGTTAGGAAAGGCAAGGAAATGAATTCTCTCCTAGAGCTTGCAGAAGGATACAACCGTGCCAATGTCTTAATATGAATCCAATGGGATCAATGTCAGAGTTCTGATCTTCAGAATATCGAGATAAGTTTGTGTTGCCTGAAGTCACTAAATTTGAGATAATTTGTTACTACAGCAATAGCTGACTAATACAAAAGCTTAGCTGGAGCTCACCCACATCACAACAGTAACCACTGGGACTATTTCATAGCACGCCTTAATAGGTCTGTAAGTACCTGGACACCCCCCATGGGAGTAACTCAACTCAATGAAAACAGCTGGAAACACCTGTAATAAACCTTTAACACCCATAACATGTCAGTTACCACCTAAGATATAAGTGTAACCCTCTCCTTGTCTAAAAATATATACAGGCAACTTATCTAGGGGATCCATATGTCTCTCTTTGTCTCAACCAGTCCTAATTTTCACTTGACTCATGTATAAATATTCTTCTTGTCTTTTTTTTTTTTTTTTTTGAGATGGGGTCTCACTTTGTGAGTGCAGTGGCGTGATCTCGCCTCACTGCAACCTCTGCCTCCTGGATTTAAGCCATTCTCCTGCCTTAACCTCCCAAGTAGCTGGGACTAAAGGCATGCACCACTACACCTGGCTAAATTTTATATTTTTAGTAGAGACAGGGTTTCACCATGTTGGCCAGACTGGTCTCAAACTCCTAACCTCAAGTGGTCTGCCTGCCTCGGCCTCCCAAAGATTATAGACATGAGCCACTACACCTGGCCTGTTCTTTTTTAAAAACAAAACACAACAAGGTCTCCTTCCGTTGTCCAGGTTGGAGTGCAGTGGTGCAATCACGTTCACTGCAGCCTCCAACTCCTGGTCTTGAGCCATCCTCCCACCTCAGCCTCCTGAGCAGCTGGGACTACAAGTGCATGCCACCATGCCCTGCTAATTTTTAATTTTTTTGTGTGGAGACAAGGTCTTGCTATGTTGTTGCCTAGGCTCAAACTCCTGGCCTCAAGCTATTCTCTGGCCTCAGCCTCCCAATGTGCAGGGATTATAGGCATGAGCCACCCCAGCCAGCCAACTTCAGCAGTTCTAAACCCTGAAGGGGTGGAGGGACTTATTTTAGAGCAGACTAGGAGAGGTGGAAGTGAAGCTGGAAGTTGGAGCAGATAAGGGACAAAGGTGGGAAGCAGGTGCTAAGACATGTGTGCTTGATAGCCTATCTTTTCATGGGATGAGATGGGGGGTTGGGGAGCAGGGTCCGAAGGGTCTGTGATATTTGGAATTACAGCGCCAGCAAGCAAACAAAAGCCCCTGAAAAGAAACAAGCAGAAGGTTGGTGATTGCACCACAAGGGTCTCTAGAGATGTCTTCAGACAGTTGGAGAAGGCTGGCGGGAGAGGAAGTGCAGGTGGGTAGCTGGGGGTGGGAGGGCGAGTCTCCAGCAACAAGCGGCACTTCCGTTCACGCAATCATTTTCTCGTCCACAGATATTTCTCGAGCACTTATTTAATGCCAGGACCTGAAGTTCTAACAAAATACAAGGTCAGGGTCGCTTGACACAGGAACTTGAAAAACCTAAGGCTGAAGGAAAGCAGCGTTCCACCAGCGAGTGTGGACTGGATGAGCCTGTTTCTGTGAAGTTCTAGGGTGGGAAAAAAAGTGCAAACAACGGTTGCCAGGAGCAGAGATAGGGATTGCCTGGGAGGGGCCGCGAAGGACTTTCTGGGTGATGCTCTGCATGTGGGTGGGCGTTTGGGTGACACAGACCAACGCACTTGTCGGAGCTTGAAGGAGACACACTTGAGATTCCTGTGTTTCATTAAATGCAACTATTTACTTAATTTATTTTTTATTCACAAATAAAAAGTGTGTGTGTATGTATAGTATACATATAATTGTGTATAAATAGATATAATGTAAATTGTATACACTATATATACTCACACAATATATAAATATATGTATTTATGTTATGTTATACATTATTTATATAATATATGCAATAATATATAATATGTGATATAATTATATTTTTAATATATAATATGTAATAACATATATACTATATTAATCTTGCTAATTATATATTATATAATTTAATTATACATAGCATAACTATATACATATTAATAACACATGTAATATAATACATAATATATACATATTATGATGTATATTATTGTTATATATAATAAATATATATTATTATATATTATATTATATTTTTATGATATAATATATACTTATATGATATAATATACTATATATTTAGCTAATATAATGTCATATCATAATATTTATCTAATACATTATATTATAACATATTGTATCATATGTAATGACATATTATATAATATTTATATTACATATTTTATATTTTGTGTCTATGTATATATAAATATATTTATATAATATATTGGAAATAGATATATTTATAACATATAAACAATAGTATATAACTATATAAACAATTATACATTACATCATATATTAAATGTATATAATATTAAATGCATATAATAAATATCTTAATTTTTAAAATGTTATATTTTATGTTACATAAAAATTAAATATTTACATATCATACTGATAAATAATATATTACATAATTATAATTATATAACATATAATATGATATATCTATATTATATTTATCATTTTTACATAGGTATATATTTTATATATTGATGTATATTATATATTTATTATATATTTAGATATTTATATAAGGTATCATATATTACATAAATTATATATTTATATATACTATGTGTTTTATATAATAAATTGTATATATTTATATGTAACATAATTACGCATTATATATTTACATTCATAAATTGTGTGTGTATATATATATAGTGTACAACATGATATCTTAATATATCTGTACCATGTGGAATGGCTAAATCAAGTTCATTTTAAAAAATTTTTATAATTTTAAAATTCATTTTATTTTATTTTTGAGACAGGTCTCTGTCACCCAGGCTGGAGTGCAGTGGTGCAATCATGGCTCACTGCAGCCTTAAAGTTCCAGGCTCAAGCGATCCTCCCCCTTCAGCCTCCCGAGTAGCTGGGACCACAGGTGTGAGCCACCACACCTGGCTAATTTTTGAATTTTTTGTAGAGACAAGGTTTTGCCATGCTGCCCAGGTTAGTCTCCAGGGCTCAAGAGATCTCCCATCTTGGCCTCCCAAAGTGCTGGGATTACAGGTGTGAGCCACTGTGCCTGGCCAAATCAAGCTTATTAACAACATATATATCACCCTGAATGTTTATCTTTTTTGTGTATGGTGACAATACTTAAAATCTACTCTGGGGGCCAGGCGCTGTGGCTCATGCCTGTAATCCCAGCACTTGGGAGGCAGAGGCAGGCAGATTACCTGAGGTTGGGAGTTTGAGACCAGCCTGGCCAACATGGTGAAACCCGATCTCTACTGAAAATACAAAAATTAGCTGGTCGTGGCAATTCACATCTGTAATCCCATGACTTTGGGAGGCCTGAGGTGTGAGGACCACTTGAAGCTAAGAGTTAGAGACCAGCCTGGGCAACATAGCCAGATTCCATCTCTTTGACAACAACAACAAAAAATGCTTTTTAATTAGCTGGATGTGGTGGCACAGGCCTGTAGTCCCAGGTACTCAGGAGGCTGAGGTGGGAGGATCCCATGAGCCTAGGAGCTGGAGGCTGTAGTGAGCTACGATGGTGCACTCCAGCCTGGGTGACAGAGCGAAACCCTGTCTCTAAATAAAGAAAGAAAAACAAAAACCGAAAGAAAGAACATTCTTAAGGGTACCCATCTGTCCTGTCCCACCAGACAGAAACTCAATCCTAAAAATAAAAATTATTTTTAGAAAACTGTTTTTGAGATAGAGTTTCACTCTGTCCTCCAGGCTGGAATGCAGTGGTGCAATCATAACTAACTACAGCCTTGACCTCCTGGGCTCAAGTGGTCCTCCTACCTCAGTCTCCCAAGTAGCCAGGACTACAGGCACACAGCACCATGCTTGGCTAATTTTTTTTGTACAGATGGGGGTCTTGCTATGTTGCCCAGGCTGGTCTTGAAACACCTGGCTTCAAGCCATCCTCCTGCCTTGGCCTCCCAAAGCACTGTGATTACAGGCGTGAGCCACCATGACTGGCCAAAAAAAATTTTTTAATTAGGAAAAAGAAAAAATTTGGCCAGGTGTGGTGGCTCACATCTGTAATCCCAGCACTTGGGGAGGCCAATGTGGGTGGATCACCTGAGGTCAGGAGTTCAAGACTAGCCTGGCCAACATGGCAAAAATCCCATCACTACTAAAAATACAAAATTTAGCTGGGCATGGTGGTGGATGCCTGTAGTCCCAGCTACTCAGGAGACTGAGGCAGGAGAATTACTTAAACTTGGGAGTTAGAGGTTCCAGTGAGCTGAGATTGCACCACTACATTCCAGCCTGTGCAACACAGTGAGAATCTGTCTCAGAAAAAGAGAAAGGAAGGAAGGAAGTAGGTAAGGAAGGAGAAGAGAAAAGAAAATTATCATAGTAAAATGTTGGGTTCAGGTCATGGTTGCTGCCCTCCTGGGGCCCACAGTCTGGCAGACACAGGAAGAGGGGGCGATGACAGATAGAAAGGGTATGCCCATGTGGTGAGGTTTGACATGAACAACTCTGGAAAAGCAATGCCCCCTCCACTGCATTTCCAGCCTGGGGAATGGGGTCCAGGGAGAGAAAGTAGGGTCTGCCTCGGAGAGTCCAAAGGGGGCTTGTGCTGGGAAGCAGGGCATGGAGGCAGACAGGGGCACCTCCCAGATGCTCCCTGATTCTTTTTATTGGTCCCCACCAATAGTCCCCTGAGTGACCCCAGGGCAACTCTCTCTGGGGCTCAGTCATCAAATTGCTGGTGATCTTGGAACTCAGCTAGGGTTTCCTGGGTAGACCAGCCCCATGGTATCCCCACTTTCCAAGGACATGACTTTGAGACAGAGTAGTCTGTTCTTATCAGCCTCCCACCCCTCTCCCTCTGATCCCAGGAAACCCCCTCAGATCCCGAGGGCTTCTTCCTAGGAAGGCTGGGGAGTGTGGGGAAGTCCCCAGGGGGCTCTCCAAAGAGGGCAGGCACAGTCTCCTCAACAGCTCTGTCCCCCAACCCCCCTGAGGATTCTTACCTTTGCTGTCTCTTTTCTTTCTATTCCCAGAGCCAGACACAGGTCAGAAGGATGAATGTAGCAGATGCCAACAAAACACCCAGAGTTTTGGCAGGCACGGTAGCTCACTCCTGTAACCCCAGCACTTTGGGAGGCCGAGGCAGGTGGATTATTTAAGGTCAGGAGTTCAAGTCCAGCTTGGCCAACATAGGGAAACCCCATCTCCACTAAAAATGACAAAAATTAGCCAAGCATGGTGGCACACGACTGTGGTCCCAGCTACTGGAAAGGCGGAGGCACGAGAATCACTTGAACCTGGGACGAGGAGGCTGCAGTGAGCCGAGATCACGCCACTGCAGTCCAGCCTGTGCAGCAGAGTGAGACTCCTCTCAAACATAAAATAATAATAATAACAGCATCAGTCTCTTAGGGTTTTGTGGTCAGCTGAATAACAGCCCCCCAAAGATGCCTACATCCTAATCCCTGGAACCAGTGACTAGCTCTCCTTCTATGGCAAAGGGGGTCTGAAGATGGAATTACATTAAGGGTCTTGAGATGGGAGATCGCCCTGATTCTCCAGGTGGCCCCATGTCATCAGTCCTTACAAGAAGAGGCAGGAGGATGAGAGTCAGAGGGAGATTGGAAGAGGCTGTGCTTCTGGCTGTGAAAATGAAGAAAGAGCAGGACCTGGTGGCTCATGCCTGTAATCCCAGTGCTTTGGGAAGCTGAGGCAGGAGGATTGCTTAAGGCCAGTAGCTGGAGACCAGCCTGGGCAACATAGTGAAATACTCGTCTCTACAAAAAAAAAATTATACTTAGCTGGTGGCCAGGCATGATGGCTTACACCTGTGATCCCAGCACTTTGGCAGTCTGAGGCGGGCAGATCACGAGGTCAGGAGTTCGAGACCAGCCTGGCCAAACCCTGTCTCTACTGAAAATACAAAAAATTAGCCGGGCATGGTGGCATGTACCTGTAATCCCAGCTACTCGGGAGGCTGAGGCAGGAGAATTGCTTGAACCTGGGTAGAGGAGATTGCAGTGAGCTGAGATCATCCCACTGCACGCCAGCCTGGGTGACAGAGTGAGACTCCATTTTAAATAATTTATTAATTAAAAATAAAATAACATTAGCTGGGTGGGGTGGTGCATGCCTGTAGTCCAAGCTACTCAGGAGGCTGAGGTGGGAGGATCGCCTGAGCCCGGGAGGTTGAGGCTGCAGTGAGCCATGATCATATCACTGCACTCCAGCCTGGGCAACAGAGCGAGACCATCTCTCCAAAAATGAAACAGAAAGGCAGGCCATTGCCACTGGAGGGGCGTACAGAGGAGGCAGTGGAGAGCGGAAGGTGTCAGCCACACACAGCCTTGTAGGCTGCCAGGTTGGGAGCTGGTTAATTATGGGAGAGACGTTTTTCAGGAAATTGCACTAAAAATGCTCCTGTGTATTGAGAGCTTCCCCATATCTGGCATTGGGCTGAAGGCTTTATGCACACAGCATCCTATGTGAGAGAACTGTGTTTATCCCCATTTTACAGATGAGGAAACTGAGGCTCAGAGAGGATTAAGTCACACAGCAGGTAAACAGGTGCAGCTGGCCTGGGCCCCCATGGCCTTTACTCACCCACATCAGGGGTTACCCAGTGGGGACAGTGACCACGTGTGTCCAACAAAGAGGCAGCACCCCCCGACATACACCATCCTAGCAGACCCAGAAACTGGCATGAGAACAGCAGGGATGGAGGAGAAAAACACGAGATTCCCACACCAAATTCCTAGGGGTCTGGGGGCCTGGCTGCCTGGGTTTTTAAGAGACTAAGCCTGGGTCCCTGAGGGTGAGGTCTGGGGGCCTGGCTGCCTGGGTTTTTAAGAGACTAAGCCTGGGTCTCTGAGGGTGGGGTCTGGGGCCTTGGCTTCCTGGATCTTTAAGAGACTAAGCCTGAGTCCCTGAGGGTGGGGTCTGGGGCCCTGGCTTCCTGGATCTTTAAGAGACTAAGCCTGGATCCCTGAGGATGGGGTCTGGGGGCCTGGCTTCCTGGGTCTCCAGGAAGGTGAAGGCCAGGGTCTGGGAGGATAGAGCCTGGAGTCCAGGATTTTGGGGTCTCTGAGGGCATTTGGAGAGAAATCCCCAAATCTCCCAGGCTGTGCCTGGGCTGCTCTCTGGAGTCCCAGGACCTGCTGGCTCAGCTCTCTGGTCCCTGGAAGTATCTTGGGGCCTTGAGGGGAGGGGACAGGGAGGCAATGAGTAGGGGGATCCAGGAACCCCCTCCTGGAGTTCCAGGGGGCCATCTGGAGGGAAGGGTGCGGACAGGCCCATCTCTGTGTCCCCTCTCATCCCTCCCGGCCACAAATACCAGTCCCTGCAAGCTCTCCCTGCCCCACTGCCACAATCTACACCAACAAGACAGCTGGGCTCTAGATCCCAAGGCTCCGGGAATGCAGAAGTGCAGCTCCAGGCTCTTCTCACCCCACACACCGCTTTCCTCTTCCTGGTGGTGGGCTCTCTGTCTTAGTGAGGGTCGGGAAGGGGAGGGAGAGGGGTGTGTGTGACCGTGACTCCAGGCTGCCCTTCTGGCCCTGCTAGGAGAGGAGCGCAGGTTTTGCCTCTGGGGGCCCCAGTCCCAGGAGGGACACCTGGGCTTGTAGAGCTTGCAGAGCTCAAAAACTCCAAATTCCAGCTGGGTGTGGTGGCTCACGCCTGTAATCCCAGCACTTTGGGAGGCCGAGGCAGGCGGATCACGAGATCAGGAGATTGAGACCATCCTGGCCAATATGGTGAAACCCGTCTCTACTAAAATATAAAAAGTTAGCCAGGTGTGGTGGCGAACACCTGTAATCCCAGCTATTCAGGAGGCTGAGGCAGGAGAATCGCTTGAACCTGGGTGGTGGGTGGTGGAGGTTTTGGTGAGCCAAGATCGAGCCATTGCACTCCAGCCTGAGTGACAGAGCAAGACTCTGTCTCAAAAAAAAAAAAAAAGAAGGTTATGATGGTAGATTTTATGTTATGCATATTTTGCCACAATGTAAACAAACCAAAGCATGATCTAGAATCATGTTTTCAAAGCAGAGCTTCTCAGCCGTCATGACTCTTGGCTACAAGTGGCCAGAGATGCTTCTAAACATCCAACAATGCACAGGACAGCACCCAGCAAGGAATCATCAGCCCCAAAGCCAACAGTGCAGTGTGGGAGAAACCCAGCTTTGAACACACCTCCTCCTTGAAGCCCCTCTGGATTTGACACACCTCCTGCCCTTCCTCCCCTTCCTCCTCAACCCCACACCCTTTCCTTCTCCCCTTTGTCACCCCAGGAGAGGTTAAAAGGGTAGGGGAGCCCAGGGCTGTGTCGGGATGGAGTTAGGGTCAGGGTTGCCAGGCTCCATCCCATTGGGACACAGAGCCAGGTCCTGTCCCCATTATGGAGGTTCCGTGATTAGAGCCTGGGACCTGCCTTAGTCCTGTGCCAATCAAAGGTTAGGGCTGGGATCAGAGCATCGTAGGGTGAGGGGATCGAGTTGTAGCTGAGCCAGAGTTACGGTCAGGGCCGGGGGGGCCAGGAGGCTGGGATGAGAACTCTGCTGGGGATGGGTTAGGGTCGTCATTGCTGGATACCCCAAACTCCTTCCTTTTGAGTCCTGATCTAGGTCAAATGAGGAGAGAGACACCGTTTCCCCAACGCCCAGAGGATCCCAAATCTGAAAGAAGAACCAACACCCACAGATCTGGGGCCCACATCCGCACAGTTTTGTTTTTCGCCTGAAGTGACTAGGAGGTGTGTTGACACCGCAGAGGGGACGCAGGTGGGGCAGTCCCGTGACTGGGTCCCTGGGGCCCCAGAGCATTCTAGTGTTTGAGCTGAGACGGGGCTTTTGCACCCGGGAAGGTAGAGCCAGGGGAGGGGGCAGGGGTGTGGGGTGGGGCTGGGCTGGGGCGCCTGCACTTGTAGAGCTCAGAAACACCAAACTCCAGCTGGGCACAGTGGCTTATGCCTGTAACCCCTGCTTTGGGAGGCTGAGGCAGGAAGATTGCTTGAGCCCAGGAGTTCGAGACCAGCCTGGGAAACATAGTGAGACCCTATCGCTACAGAAAAATTTAAAAATTAACCAGGCACGGTAGTGTGTGCCTGTGGTCCCAGCTACTCAGGAGGTGAAGCTAGGAGGATGTCTTGAACCTCAGGAGGCTGAGGCTGCAGTGAGTCGTGATCACACCACTGCACTCCAGCCTGGGAGGCAGAGTGAGACCCTGTCTCTCAAAAAATACAGACGGTTTTGTTCTGTAGTTTAATTTAGCAACAGATGCTGGGTACTGGGATTGTTTGTTTGTTTGTCGAGACAGGGTCTCAACCTGTCACTCAGGCTGCAGTGCAGTGGTGCGATCTCAGCTCACTGCAACCTCCACCTCCTGGGTTCAAGCAATTCTCCTGCCTCGACCTCCCGAGTAGCTGTGATTACAGGTGTCCGCCACCACTCTTGGATAATTTTTGTATTTTTTGGAAGAGATGAGGTTTCCATGTGTTGGTCAGGCTAGTCTCAAACTCCTCAGGTAATGCACTCACCTCAGCCTCCCGAAGTGTTAGGATTTACAGGTGTGAGCCACCATGCCTGGCCAGGCACAGTTCTTAGTGTCTCGTGTGCATATTGACTATCTAATTTTCACCACCACCCGAGGAATTTGAAGCTTTGGTGATCAATGCTGCCTTATGTGAAGCACAGAGAGGTTAAGTAACTTGCCAAAGGTCACGCAGCACTTCAACGGCAGAGCCAGGAATTTGAACCCAGGTAGTGTGTGTCAGGCATCTGCAGCTCTGGCCACTATGCCACCTAGCCTTCTATTTACTAAGACCCCTTGGCACTTTGCCCACCCTCCTTATCCTCTCCAAAATGCATCCCCTGATCCTTTACCCTCTCCTCACTCTCAACTGGGGAACTCTAAATCCCCACTCCTGGGTGGGCCACCTCCCATGTCCAGGGCAGAAGGGAGCCATGGACGGTTGTAGGCAGAGAGAAGACATGGGCAGGTGGTTGCCGTTCAGGGAAGAAACAGAGAAGGG
Organism: Callithrix jacchus; assembly: GCF_049354715.1. Classification (NCBI taxonomy): domain Eukaryota; kingdom Metazoa; phylum Chordata; class Mammalia; order Primates; family Cebidae; genus Callithrix; species Callithrix jacchus. The sequence continues at coordinate 7,282,030 of NC_133523.1, read as the reverse complement.
CTTTCTTCTCTCACTCCAGAAGACGCCCACCTGTGCCCCTACAACCCACCTCCCAACCAGTGGGGGCGGCTGGGCTGGCCATCCACTGGGGCTGAACATCCCCACTGTGTCAGGGAGGGGCCTGGCTGGAATGCCCCCGGGACCCTGCCCTCCAGAACATGGGACCATGCTGCCTTGTCTGTCACTCTGAACCAAGTGGCCCTTGATGCAGGCCTGTTGAGTGAGTAACTGACCCTGGTGGTCTGAGGCTGTTCATTTTGAGCCCCAAAAGTCCCCTCCACCTTGATCTGGCCGAGAATTGAGATGGTAAAGAAGGGAGGGAGGGGCTGGGCATGGTGGCTCACACCTGTAATCCCAGCACTTTGGGAGGCCAAGGCGGGTGGCTCACCTGAGACCAGGAGTTCAAGACCAGCCTGAACAACTTGGCAAAACCCCATCACTACTAATAATACAAAAGATTAGTGGGCGTGGTGGTGTGTTTGTGTAATCCCACCATGCCTGCTAATTTTTATACTTTTTTTGTAGAGACAACAGCTTGCTATGTTGCCCATGCTGGTCTTGAACTCCTAGGCTCAACTGATCCTCCCACCTCAGCCTCCCAAAGTGCTGGGATTACAGGCATGAGCCACCACACCTGGCCAAAATTGTCCACATTTGACTGAATGCTATCTCACGTATCTTTCTTTTTCCTCTTTCCCTCCTTCCCTCCTGTTCCTCCTTCTTCCCCTCTTTTTTCCTGTCTTTTTCTTCCCTTCCTCTGCCTCTCTCTCCTCTTGCCTTTCTTCTTGCTGGTACTCAAACCTGGGACATTGGACCTGGACATGGGACATTTGCTCAATCATTGAGAGACGTAATCTCATGGTGGAGTGTCTGCTGGTTACTGTTGGGTGGCAGGATCCCAACTCCAGGCTGTTCTTCTAATCCAAGAAGTCCCACTTCTGCCAAGAGCGTTCCATGGCCCCCCAGGGCCCTATGCGATCTGCCATAGTGGCATAATGATTCCGTCTGCGATACGCCTGGTTCAAATCTTGATGCTACCGTGCACCTCCTTCAGCCCTGTGGGAACTTTCTTCTTAGCATTTCTGGTTCTCACCCGATTCTCTTACCTGAGAAGTGGAGGTAATAATAGCACGGACTTCACTGGGGTGTGGGGAATGCCAGGAGAGGCCATGCGTGTCACGTTATCCGGGTGGCAAGCCCATATTTAGGTCTATGAAAATAGCGGCTGTCAGCTGGTCTGCTTTCTGAAGAAAGTGCCTCTCTTCCTGCTTAAACCCCTGTCCCGACAGTCCCTGCCAATCTCTCTGGTCGACCCCAGTGGGAGGAGGGACACAGGCTCCAAACTCCGCTTCGTGAGTACGTATCTGTGTGTGTCGGGGTTGGCCCTGGGAAGTGGAGATCGAAGCGCCCTTGGGCTGAGCCTCGAGGGATGACCAGGAAGAGGTTACAGCCAGAGAAGAAGGGAGGTGGTAGGCGGTGGTGGGGTGGGGGCCACAGTGTGGACAGAATCTGGAGGCATTCAGATCCTGATTTGGGGAAGTGAAAGCAGGCCATCTGGTCTGAGATGAGCTTGGTGAGTGCGCTGAGCTGATCATAGAGGACTCTGGGGAGCCATGGAAGGCTCTAGACAGAGGCAGGACCTCTTGGGTTAGAAGGAAGGCCTGGAGTTGGGATCCTGCCATCTGACACTTACCAGCAGACAGCCACCAGGAGACTGTGTTCCAGTGATTGAGCAAATAGGCTCCCTGGTCAAATGTCTAGGGTTTGAGTCCCAGCTCCACCACTGCATGATGGGGACAAATGACTTTCCCTCTTGGTGCCTCAGTTCCACTGAGAGAGGCCCCACAGAATGGGGACACTCCCCCAGCATCCTGCCAGTAGGTTTACTGACCACCTACTGTGTGCCGGTGCTTTGAATACGCCCAATTTACAGATGAGGAAACTGAGTTGCTCACCCAGGGAGAAGCTGGGACTTGGCTCAGGTCTGTCTGGCTGCCTCCCCTGCAGCCAGAGTCCCAGAATGGTGACATCTCTGGACTCTTCTCACAATATCAAAAGGGCCAGCTTGAGCTGCCACTCATGAGAGCCTGGCTGCCCCACACCCCCACCTCCCTGAGTCTCCGAGATAAGGGACTTACCTATAGTCAGGCAGTGAAAGAAGGTAGCCGGTGACCTCCAGGCCTGAATGACCCCAAGTCTCATGCTCCTCAGCACATAGTAGATGCTTTAAAGTCAGAGCACTTGGTCAGGCACGGTGGCTCATGCTCATAATCCCAGCACTTTGGGAGGCTGAGGTGCGTGGATCACCTGAGGTCATAAGTTTGAGACCAGCTCGATCAATATGGTGAAACTCTGTCTCTACTAAAGTACAAAGATTAGCCAGGCATGGTGGCACACACCTGTAGTCCCAGCTACTTGGGAGGCTGAGGCAGGAGAATTGCTTGAACCCTGGAGGTGGAGGTTGCAGTAAGCTGAGATCACACCACTGCACTCCAGCCTGGTGACAGAGCGAGACTTCGTCTCAAAAAATAAAATGAAATAAAATAAAGTCAGAGGACTTGGTCAGGTGCAGTGGCTCACGACTGTAATCCCAACATTTTGGGAGGCTGAGATGGGTGGATCACCTGAGGTCAGGAGTTCGAGACCAGCCTGATCAATACGGTCAAAACCTGTCTTTACTAAAATATAAAAATTAGGATCCAAGATGGTTGATCACTAACAGCTGGGGATTGTAGCTCCCAGTGAAAGCACAGAGAACAAGAGGATGCCACACTTTCAGACGAATTTTCGTCGCTCACGGACCAGAAGATTTCCAGTGGAGGAGCCCCATGGGTCGCCAGCGCGACTCTTGTGGCCGGCGCAGCAGCTCTTCATGCAGAATAAATGGAACTGGTTCCCCTACTGACTGGTGTTTGGAGCTCCGGGAAGGCAGAACCGCTTGTTGCAGACTCAAGAAGGAAGCCAGACCGGAGATTCCCGGGCAGAAGAGCACCATCAGTCTTACCGCTGCTGTTTTGGCCGGCGCAGTGGGTTGCTCGGATCCCAGCACTGGGAATCAATAAATTGGACGCCCACTCAGAAACCTAATTAGAAAGGTGGTAATTGTAAAGACGACAGATGGATAAATTTATAATAAAGGGAAGAAATCAGCCTAAAAAGGCCGAGAATACCCAAAATCAGAACCCCTCTCCCTTTACAGGGGATTGCAGTTCTTCATCAGCAATGGAACAAGCCCTGATGGAAAAGGACTGTGTGCCATTATCTGAAGTAGGCTTCAGAAGGTGGATGATAAGAAACTTCTGGGAGTTAAAAGAACTTGTTCTAACCCAAGGTAAAGAAACTAAGAACTTTGAAAAAAGGTTTGACGAAACGCTAAAAAGAATAGACAATAGAGAGAGGAATATAAATGAACTAACGCAGTTGAAAAATACAACACGAGAACTTAGTGAAATATGCACAAGTTTGAATAGCCGAATTGATCAAGCAGAAGAAAGGATATCAGAGGTCGAAGACCAACTTAATGAAATAAAATGACAAGACAAGAATAGAGAAAAAAGGATAAAAGGGAATGAGCAAAGTCTCCAAGAAATATGGGACTATGTGAAAAGACCTAATCTACGTTTGATTGGTGTACCTGAATATGATGAAGAGAATGAATCCAAGCTGGAAAATACTCTTCAGGATATTATTCAGGAAAATTTTCCCAATCTAGCAAAGCAGGACACTATTCAACCCCAGGTAATACAGAGAACACCACAAAGATATTCCTCAAGAAGAGCAACCCCAAGGCACATAATCGTTAGAATTCACCAGGTTGAAAGAAGGAGAAAATACTAAGGACAGCCAGAGAAAAAGGTCAGGTTACCCACAAAGGGAAGCCTATCAGACTTACAGCAGATCTCTCAGCAGAAACCTTACAAGCCAGAAGAGAGTGGGGGCCAATATTCAACATCCTTAAAGAACAGAACTTTCAGCCCAGAATTTCATATCCAGCCAAACTAAGCTTCACAATTGAAGGAAAAATAAAATCTTTTATGAACAAGCAAGTACTCAGAGATTTTATTATCACCAGGCCTGCTTTACAAGAGCTTCTGAAAGAGGCATTACACACAGAAACAACCAGTATTAGCCTTACTAAAAATATACCAAAAAGTAAAGAGCATCAACATAAAGAAGAATTTACATCAACGAATGGATAAAATAGCCAGTTAACATCAAATGGCAGTAACCCTAAATTTAAATCGACTAAATCCCCCAATCAAAAGATACAGCCAAAACCTAATGGTATGCTACATCCAGACCCATTTTATATCCAAAGATACACAAAGACTCAAAACAAAGGGTTGGAGAAAGATTTACCAACCAAATGGAGAGCAAAAATAATTAAACAAAAAGCAGGAGTTGCAATTCTCTCATTTGATAAAATAGATTTCAAAGCAACAAAGTTACAGTGGTAAAAGGATCAATGCAACAATAAGAGCTAATGATTCTAACACCCAGATACATAAGACTTTACAAGAGCTTCTGAAAGAGGCATTACACACAGAAACAACCAGTATTAGCCTTACTAAAAATATACCAAAAAGTATATACCAAAGAGATTTAGACTCAATGAGACAGAAAATTAATAAGGATATCCAGGACTTGAACACAGATCCAGAACAAGTAAACTTAACAAATGTTTATAGAGCTCTCCACTTTAAATACACAAAATATTGATCAGCCATTATTAATACCCATTTTTAGAATAAAGCAATATTCCCGTTCTCTCTCCCTCTTTTTCTTCTTTCTTCCTCTCCTTCTCTCTTTCTTTCAAAAAAAAAATTAGCTGGGCATGGTGGCATATGTTCATAATTCCAGCTACTTAGGAGGCTGAGACAGTAGAATTGCTTGAACCTGGGAGGTGGATAGTTGCAGTGAGCTGAGTTCATGCCACTGCACTCCAGCCTGGGCAACAGAGTAAGACTCCATTTCAAAATAAATAAGTAAAGTCAGAGCATTTTCCAGGTGCCCTGGGCACATTGGCAGAGGAGAAGGCTGAGGCCTGGGTCATGGGCTCATAGCATTTCCCAGTGGGACATGGCACAGAGTAGATGCTTCATAAACGTTTAGGATCTGAAGACCCACTGTGTGCAGCACGGCACCAAAAGCCTCAGGTATGTCATGATCTCATTTGGTCCTCTCTTGGCCTTATGAGTTGGGTGCTGTCATCAGCCCATTTTACAGAGGGGAAAATTGAGGCTGAGAATGGTTGACTCCTTGGCTGAGGTTGCACAGGCAAAGCAATTAGAATAACAGCTGGTGACATTTTTAGCGCAGCTCACCAACCAGCAGTATAGGTATTCTCAGTATCATCATTTTACAGAGGAGGAAGGAAGTTTCCAGGTTAATTAAGCTATTTGTCAAGATCACATGCTTGCACCTGCTGTGTAACTCAAGTGTGATGGGCTCTGCGGTGCCCCACTTCTGATCACAGCTGCTGTCTCTCCACAATAGCTGTGTCTCCCTACTAACCGCCTTACTCACTCCAGATTGTAGACTAAACAAAATCAGCAAATGGTCATGGAGTCCCCAGAGTCCCAGATGCTGCCCTGTGCCGGTAACTAGGGCTTGTCGTCTCACCCTAACCATCATTCAAACCCAGATTCCAGCCAGAGCTGTGACTGTGCCCGCTGAGTGGATTGCCTTGTCAGGGAGCGAGTGCCCCATCGTCGGGAGAATCCAAGCAGGACTGCCATGGAGGAAGGTCAATATTCAGGTAGGAGGACCCTCTGGTTCTAACACTGGCAGAAGCAAAGATGCTTCCCTACAGCCTTTCACCCAGGAGAGAAGGGGGCTTCCCAGTCCCTCTGAGAAGGAATTTCTAAGAATGGAACTGAGCATGGGTAAGGAAGTGATGCAGGACTGAATTTCCTGGTGGGGAGCCAGGAAGGAGAAGAAATTGAGGGCCCCTCCTTTTTCTGACTTAACACCCTTCTCCCACCCTCCCCACAAAGAAACGGCTCCAGCTAGGGAGCTGGGAGTCCACTAGAGTCGGAGGCTAAGTAGAACAAGAACTTGGAACAAGCAGAATTTAGCATAATGAATCCTCCAAGCCAGGGTGAGTGCAGAGGGCCAGGGGCTTGGGGTGGGACATTCAGGTAGATCTTTCGAGGTCCGTCCGGGTGTTGCGTGGGGCCTGGGTGAGCTTTGGAGGTCTGGGTGTTGGGTGGTAACTGGGAAAGGGGCTGGAGAGTGACTCTGATGTTGGGGAGAACTGGGACTTGGTGTCCCACATTTAGGGAAGGGGTTCCGGGTTGGGGACAGGCACCAGGGTAGAGCTTGAAGGTGAAGAGGTGTAAGGGTGGGGGCTGGAGTTAAGGGGGGAAGGAAAAAACAGGACCCAGTCTCCTGGAAGTGAGGCTGGGGACCTGGCATTAGTTGGGGGCTGAGGGAGTCTTAGCACTTGGTCCCAGATCTGTTTGTGGATAGTGACCCAGATCTAAGTCAGGTAAGGAAGCTGTGCATATGGGAGCTAGGGGTCCACTGAGACCCTCTGCTGTGGTGTGGGCTCTGGACAGGCTCCCAGGCTGTCAGGGGCTCTAGGTAATGGGGAGACAGACAGAGCCAGAGTCCAGCTTCACCCTGCGCCCATAGTCAGTTCCTCCATGCCCGGCAGAGATCGAGGAGCTTTCCAGGAAGAAGGGGTGCTGCAGGCACTGGACTCAGACCATGCTGCTGGGGCTGCTGACCGCTGCTCTGTGGGCTGGGCTGCTGACTCTGATTCTCCTATGGCGTGAGGACACCCCTAGTCCCATGTGGTCCCCCCTACCCACGAAGCCCCTCTGTGTTCCTCCCACACCCCCATCTCAGAGCCTGGGGAGGCCAACTTACCGCAAAAGCCCAACCTCCCACCTTGACACTGCCAGCTCTCCCCATGCCTGTCCTCCAGAGCCCCTCACCCCACCCAGCGTCTCTGTCCTCCATCCTTCAGCACACTACGGCTTTACCCAAGCCCTCCATCCCCAGCTGGGAGGTGGGTGCAGGCAGGTGGGGGCACCTGACAATTCCCCCCTCCACGCCTCTTCTCTCTCCCTCTCCAGACAGGGACAACACACAGAATCTGAAACAGCTGGAAGAGAGAGCTGCCCGGAACGGTATGCAGGAGCCAAGGTAGAGGGGGGTGGGAGTGAGGGTTAGGATGCCCAGCTCTCATCCTGCTCCTCCCTGGGCCTCAGTGTCCCCTCTCTAAGGAACTGCGGGTCAGCATAAGTTGCTCCCCGTCCTAGGGAAGGTGGGGACCCAGGGAACTTGGAAAACTGCCTGATAGCATCTGAATACAAATACTCTTCCACTTGCAATGGGGTTATATCCCCATCAGCCCATAGTACATTGAAAATAGTGTAAGTCAAAACTGCGTGGCTGCCCGAAGGCTTAGGCTCCCCACCACTGCCCAGTATTGCAAGAGAAATAGGGTTTCCATTGTGCATATTTCTTTCACATCATCGTAAAGTCGAGCCATTGTACCTCGAGCTATTTTAAGTTGAGCCATTGTAAATCCGCAGCCTTACACATCTATAGCATAAGAAGTTTGTAACTGCTTTGTGCCTCCGTTTCCTCATCTGTAAAATGGGCATATTTTTAGCACCATGAGATAGAAGCAAGCTCTAAGATTTGTGAAGTGCTCTGGTAGATGCCTATTGCTTTTATAGTTAATCCTGGTGAAGGAAAGTTAGGCAGGTTCATTATATTCTTGCATAAATGAGTGAGAAGCAGCAGCAGCTGTTGTGACTATGTGACCAGGTCCCTGAGTCTGGGGCATGGGTGGGGTCCAAGGACCTGCCTTTGAGGTTACTGGGATATATCTTCTCTCCTGCCACTGCAGTCTCTCAAGTTTCCAAGTACTTTGAAAGATACCAGGGTGACCAGATGGCGCAGAAATCCCAGGGTGAGTGACCCCTGGACTTGGGGTCTGCAGGGGGAAATGGAAGGGGGTCTTGGATGACTTCATGGACCGAGAGCATGCCCCCCCCACACCCATGAACTGCAAACTGAGCAGGTGGTCTTTAGAACCCAGGCAGGCCAGGCTAAGTGGCTCACATCTATAATCCCAGCACTTTGGGAGGCTGAGGCAGGCGGATCATGATGTTAGGAGTTCGAGACCAGCCTGACCAACATGGTGCAACACTGTCTCTACTAAAAATACAAAAATCAGCTGGGCATGTTGGCACGTGCCTGTAATCCCAGCTACTCAGGAGGCTGAGGCAGGATTAACTGCTTGAACCTGGGAGGCAGAGGTGGCGGTGAGCCGAGTTCTCACCACTGCACTCCAGCCTGGGCGACAGAGCAAGACTTCATCTTGGGGGGGAATAAAAAGGAACCCAGGCAGAGAGGCCAAGGAATGGGTGTGGGGAGATGGGGGAGACAGTGAGGACCTGCTTAGCACGAAGGCCCTCCCCTGCAAACAGCCACGGAGATTTCACAGAGCCTGGAGGAACTTCGAGCTGAACAGCAGAGAATGAAATATGGTGAGAGACTGGGGTTGGGGGTATGAAGGCAGATTGGGTGGAAAGGAGGGAGTGTCTCAGAGCCCTGGGGGAGCATGAGGCTGGGGGTCAGGCTGGGGGACGCCCTCGGCCTGTACACATCATCCCTGAGACCAGCCCTGCGCTCCTGCACACACCAGACTCTGAGATGTACTGGAACCTGAATAGACTTCAAGCAGATCTGAGCAGCTTCAAGTCCCAGGGTGAGGTTTGGGAGGGGATGGGGCAATGGGGGAGGGAAGGGACAAGGAGGGGGCCTGCGAGTCGGCCTCTGAGCACCGCCCCCCACCTTGACTCCCCAAGAATTGAATGAGAGGCACGCAGCTTCGGATTCGCTGGGGAGACTCCAGGAGGAGGTGAGGAAGCTGCTGATGGAGCTGCAGGTGTCCAGAGGTGAGTGTTGAGTCTCTGCGTGGGATGGTGTGTGACCGCACCTGGGCCTCGGGTGTGTTGGCAGATGCAAGCGACCGCAAGCGTGTGTGATGTGAGGCAGCATGCCTATACGTTTGTGTGGCCTGAGTGTCAAAGTGCAGGGTAGGGAGTGTGCTTGGGTGTGAGGCAAAGGTGTGTGTGATGACGGGGTTAGGACCAAGTTTCTGATGGGGCAGGACACATGGGGCACACACGAAGCACCCCTTATTTTGTTTTTCAAGAGATGGGATCTTGGCCAGGCGAGGTGGCTCATGCCTGTAATCCCAGCACTTTGGGAGGCTGAGATTACTCTGGGTCAACTGAAATCAGGAGTTCAAGTCAAGACCAGCCTGACCAACATGGTGAAACCCCATCTCTACTAAAAAATACAAAAATTAGCCGGGCGTGGTGAGCCAAGATGGTGCCACTGCACTCCAGCGTGGGCGACAGAGCAAGACTCCATCTCAAAAAAAAAAAAAAAAAAAAGCTGGGTGTGGTGGGCGTGTAATCCCAGCTACTGGGGAGGCTGAGGCACGAGAATCACTTGAACCTGGGAGGCAGAGGTTGCAGTGAGCTGAGATCGCACTCTGTTTGATTGCACCACTGCACTCCAGGCTGGGCAACAGAGCAAGACTCTGCCTCAAAAAAAAAAAAAAAAAAAAAAAAAAAGAGAGAGAGAGTGAGAGAGAGATGAGGTCTTGCTCTTTTGCCCAGGCTGAAATGCAGTGGTACAATCTTAGCTTACTGCAGCCTTCAACTCCTGGGCTCAAGAGATCCTCCCACCTCAGCCTCCAGGGTAGCTGACACTACAAGTGTGTGCCACCATGCCTGGCCGATTTTTGATTTTTTGTAGCCATGGGTCTCACTATGTTACCCAGGTTTGTGTTGAACTTGTGAGCTCCAGAAATCCACCTCAGTCTCCCAAAGTGCTGGAATTATAGGCATGAGTCACTGCACCTGGCTTTAGCTAATTTTTTTTTTTTTTTTGTAGCGACAGGGTCTCGCTCTGTTGCCCAGGCTTGTCCTGAACTCCTGGGCTCCAGCAGTCCTCTCACCTTGGCCTCCCCAAAGGCTGAGATTACAGGTATGAGCCGTTTTGCCTGGTAAGAATGGCCGTTCCGATTCTTTTCACAGATTTGAGGGCTCCTACAATTCTTTCCTCTTCTGGGTTAAAGCAGCGCAGTGGTGACCACAGCTAGGCTCTTCTTGCTGCTGTCCTCTGCTCGACATGCTCTAGTGAGGAGTCATTTGTAGGATTCCCCTGGGCATAGCCCTCACGGTAGACTGTCTGACCAGGCCAGGGGGCCCAGTAAAGTCTGTAGTGATGGGACAGTGGAGATGGTGGCCTCTTTCCCAGGGGTGGCAGTAATGGAGGAGGCAGTGTGGACCCCAGGAGGCTAGCAGGTTGCAGAGAGAGCAGCCATTCAGTCACTGTGTCCTTGATGTGGGCTAGGGACCAGGTGCCCTGGCTCACGCCTATAATCCCAGCACTTTGGGAGGCCAAGGCAAGAGGGTAACTTGAGTCCAGGAGTTTGAGACCAGCCTAGGCAGCACAGCAAGACCCTGCTGCAACAAAAAAATGAAAAAATTAGCCAGACGTGGTGATGTGTACCTGTAGTCCCATCTACTTGGAGGCTGAGGTGGGAGGATCACTTGAGCCCAGGAGTTTGAGGCTGTGGTGAGCTAGGATTGAGCCACTGCACTCCAGCCTGGGCAACAGAGTGAGACCTTGCCTCTAAGGAAGAAACATATTTAGGCCAGGTGTGGTGGCTCATACCTGTGATCCCAGCACTTTGGGAGGCTGAGGTGGGCAGATCATGAGGTCGGAGTTCAAGACCAGCCTGAACAACATGGTGAAACCCTGTCTCTACTAAGAACACAAAAATTAGCCAGGTGTAGTGATGGGCACCTGTAATCCCAGCTACTCAGAAGGCTGAAGCAGGAGAATCACGAACCTGGGAGGTGGAGGTTGCAGTGAGCTGAGATCGCGCCACTCCAGCCTGGGTGATGACAGAGCGAGACTGTCTCAAAACAAAAAATTAATGTGGGTTAGGAACCGGGGTTTTACAGCCTTGCCATTCCCCCAACCAATGCCCCTGCCTTTGATTTTTGGTCTTTGACCTCTGGGAAGCCCCAGCTGCCCTAACTGGGGCAGAGAAGAGGAAGTTTCTGTGCTTGGTGTGATGAAGTCCCATCCCCTGGGATGTGGTGTGGTTTTGGAAATCCCAGCCAGAAACCTCAGGGTGGTTCCTCAGGGAGAGGCACAGGGGAAGGGGCACTCTGGACCATGCCTACTCCTGACAGGTCACCTCCCAATTCTTCCCCAATCCCTGAAGTCTCCCCCAAATACAGCCCCACAGCCTGGGATCTGGGCCCAGCTCTGAGATTATCTCTGAGTGACTAACAAACAACCAAGACACCTTCTGCTCAAGTTTTCTTTTCTTTTCTTTTTTTTTTTTTTGAGATGGAATTTCACTCTTGTCATCCAGGCTGGAGTGCAGTGGCATGATCTTGGCCCACTGCAGCCTCCTGGGTTCAAGTGATTCTCCTGTCTCAGCCTCCTGAGTAGCTGGGATTACAGGCACCTGCTGCGCCTGGCTAATTTTTGGTGTTTTTAGTAGAGATGGGCTTTTACCATGTTGGCCAGGCTGGTCTCGATCTCCTGACCTCAGGTGATCCACCCACCTCAGCCTCCCAAAGTGCTGGGATTACAGGCATGAGCCACCACACCCAGCCCCCCCTGAAGTTTTCTTTAAGAGCTCAGAAATGTCCTCTTCCTGGTTTGGGGGGTTTTGGGATTTTTTTTTGTTTAGAGATAGGGCCTGGTTCTGTCACCAAGGCTGGAGTGCAGTGGCACAATCACGGCTCACTATAGCCTCAAACTCCTGGGCTCAAGGGATCCTCTCATCTTGGCCTCCCAAATCACTGGGATTACAAATATGAGCCACTACACCTGGCCACCTCTTCCTGTTTTAACACTGCGCCCCCAGAGGACTGAGTACTGGTTACCATTTCATGGGTGAGAAGCACACCCAACTTGAGCTAGTGCAGACTCTAAGTCTCTTAGAAAAATCTGATCGGCTGGGGGCGTGGTGGCTCATGCCTGTAATCCCAGCACTTTGGGAGGCTGAGGCGGGTGGATCACGAGGTCAAGAGATCGAGACCATCCTGGTCAACACGGTGAAACCCCGTCTCTACTAAAGATACAAAAAATTAGCTGGGCACGGTGACGCGTGCCTGTAATCCCAGCATTTTGGGAGGCCAAGGTGGAGGATCACCTGAGCCCAGGAGTTCGAGACTGGCCTGAGCCACATGGCGAGACCCTGCCTATTTAAAAAAAGAAAATTATGGCCGGGTGCGGTGGCTCATGCCTGTAATCCCAGCACTTTGGGAGATCGAGGTGGGTGGATCATCTGAGGTCAGGAGTTTGAGTTGGAGACCAGCCTGACCAACATGGTGAAACCCCGTCTCTACTGAAAATACAAAAATTAGCTAGTGTGGTGGTCGACGCCTGTAGTCCCAGCTACTCAGGAGGCTGAGGCAGGAGAATTGCTTGAACCTGGGAGGTGGAGGTTGCAGTGAGCCGAGATCGCACCACTGCACTCCAGCCTGGGTGACAGAGCAAGATTCTGTCTCAGCTGGGTTTGGTGGCTCATGCCTGTAATCCCAACACTTTGGGAGGCTGAGGTGGGTGGATCACCTGAGATCAGGAGTTCGAGACCAGCCTGACCAATATGGTGAAACCCCATCTTTAAAAAAAAAAAAGATTCTGTCTCAAAACAAAACAAAACAGAAAATGTCTGTCCAAGTGCTGTGGAACCCTCCCTGCATATCACTGTGGGAAAATCTACTTTCTTAAAGCGTGTTCTTGCTATGTTGCCCAGGCTAGTCTCACAGTCCTGGGCTCAAATGGTCCTCTTGCCTCAGCCTCCCAAGTAGCTGGGATTACAGGTGCACACTACTGCTGAAAATCTATTTTAAAGCGTGTTCTTGCTATGTTGCCCAGGCTAGTCTCACACTCCTGGGCTCAAATGGTCCTCTTGCCTCAGCCTCCCAAGTAGCTGGGATTACAGGTGCACACTACTGCTGAAAATCTATTTTAAAGCAAGAAAGGCTTGATCCAGTAAGAACAGGTTTAACCTCCCAATGGGAGGTGATAGCAACAATGTCTGGGGGTCTCCTTGGGGTGAGGGGAAGGGGAGAAAGAGACCAAGCTGGCTCCACATTGAGGGATTGTGGAACCCAGTCCTGCAATCCCATTGGCTCCCTGACCAAAGCCTCCCACTAGAAAAAAATCATCTCAATTTTCCAGATATTGGCTAGGAGTGCTGGTTTTGGGGGTACTGCCAGTGAAGATGACCAGGGCTGCTGGTGATGATGGTACTTGGGAAAAGTAATCACTAGTGGACTTGGCCACAGCACTGGTTTTGCTGTTGGTGCTGGTGATGAAGACTTGGCTGGTATGGTTGGTAAAGACGGCATTGGCTGTGGTGTGGGTGGTGGAGGTAAGTCGCTGCTGGTGGTGGGTGCCTCTGGTAATGATGTTGGTGATGAAGGTGTTACTGACCTTGGAGGGGTCTGTTGGTAGTTGAAGTGCTGCTGGTCATGAGGTGTTTGTCATGATAGGGTTGGTGGCTGAGGCACTGTTGGCCATGAGGTGTTTGTGATGGTGGTGATGGTGGTTGAAGTGTTGTCAGATATGAATGTGTCTGTGGTGGCAGTGTTGGTGACTGAGGTGCTCCTGGTCATGATGTGGGTGGTTGAAGTGTTGCGGGCCATGGATGTATTTATGGTAATGGTGGTTGAGCTGCTTCTGGCCATGAGGTGTTTGTGGTGACACTGGCGTCAGCTGGAATGTTGCTAACCATGAAGTGTTGATGGTGCAGGTGTTAGTGATTGGCGTTCTGCTAGCTGTAAGGTGTTTGTGGTGACGGTGTAGTGGTTTGCATGTTGTTGGACATGAATGTGTTCATGGTGATGATGGTGGTGGTTGATGTGTTGTTGGACATGAATGTGTCTGTGGTGATGGTGTTGGTGGTTGATGGAAATGAATGTGTTCATGGTGATGGTGTTCGTGGTTGATGTATTGTTGGACATGAATGTGTCTGTGGTGATGGTGTTGGTGGTTGATGGAAATGAATGTGTTCATGGTGATGGTGGTGGTTGATGTGTTGTTGGACATGAATGTGTCTGTGGTGATGGTGTTGGTGGTTGATGGAAATGAATGTGTTCATGGTGATGGTGGTGGTTGATGTGTTGTTGGACATGAATGTGTTTGTGGTGATGGTGTTGGTGGTTGATGGAAATGAATGTGTTCATGGTGATGGTGTTCGTGGTTGATGTGTTGTTGGACATGAATGTGTTTGTGGTGATGGTGTTGGTGGTTGATGGAAATGAATGTGTTCATGGTGATGGTATTCCTGGTTGATGTGTTGTTGGACATGAATGTGTCTGTGGTGATGGTGTTGGTGGTTGACGTGCTGGAGATGAATGTGTGGTGATGGTGTTAGTAGTTGATGTGTTGTTATGTATGAATGTATTTGTGGTGATAGTGTTGCTGGTTGAAGTACTTCTAGTTGTGAGGTGTTTGTGGTGACTGTGGTTGCAGTGTTGCTGGCTGTGGAACTGGTGATGTGGTCATGGTGTTGGTGACTGAGGTGTTGCTGATCATGGGTGTGTTTATAGTGATGATAATTGTGGTTGAGGAGGTGTTTGTGGAGATGATGTTGGTGGTTGATGTTCACTGGCTATGAGGCATTTGTCATAGTGGTGTTGGTGGCTGAGGCACTATTGGCCATGAGGCATTTGTGATGATGATGTTGGTGGCATTTTTGGCCATGAGTTGTTGGTGGTAATGTTGTTGGTGATTGAAGTGGTGTTGGCCATAGGTGATGATAATGGCGGTTGAGGTGCTTCTGGCCTTGGAGGTATTTGTGGTGCTGCTGTTGGTGGTTGAAGTGCTACTGGCATGAGGTGTCAGGTGATGAGGTTGGTCAAAATTTTGTTGGTGATGGTGCTTGTGGCTGAGGTGCTGCCAGCTGTGGAACTGGTGACGTGGTGATAATGTTGGTGATTGAAGTGTTGCTGGCCATGGATGGATTTATGGTGTTGTTGGTGGCAGTTGGGGCATTGCTAACTATGAGGTGTTGATGGTGATGGTGTTAGTGATTGATGCTCTGCTCGCTGTGAGGCATTTGTGGTGATGGGATTTGTGGCTGAGCTGCTGCTGGCTATGGAGCTAGTGATGTGGTCATGGTGTTGGTGACTGAAGAGTTGCCAAGCCATGATGGATTTAAGGTGCTTCTGCTTGTGGTGGTGCTTGTGGTGATGGTGTTGGTGGTTGAAGTGTTGTTGGTCATGAATGTGTTTGCGGTCATGGTGTTGATGGTTGAGGAGTTCTAGCTGTGAGGTGATAATACTGGTTGAGTGTTGTTGGACTTAAAGGTGTTTGTGGTCATGGTGTTGGTGGTTGAGAGGTTCTTGCTGTGAGGTGTCTGTGGTGATGGTGATGTTGTTGGTGGTTGAACTGTTTTTGGATATGAATGTGTTTGTGGTCATGGTGTTGGTGGTTGAGGGGTTCTAGCTGTGAGGTGTCTGTGGTGATGATGGTGGTTGAGCTACTGTTGGATATGAATGTTTGTGGTCATGGTGTCGGTGGTTGAGGGATTCTAGGTGTGAGGTGTCTGTGGTGATGATGGTGGTGGTTGAACTACTGTTTGACATGAATGTGTTTGTGGTCATGGTGTTGGTGGTCGAGGGATTCTAGGTGTGAGGTGTCTGCGGTGATGGTGTTGGTGGTTGAATGATTGTTGGATATGAATGTGTTTGTGGTCGTGGTGTTGGTGGTCGAGGGATTCTAGGTGTGAGGTGTCTGTGGTGATGGTGTTGGTGGTTGAACTACTGTTGGACATGAATGTGTTTGTGGTCATGGTGTTGGTGGTGAAGAAACCTCTAGCTGAGGACATGAATGTGTGGTGATGGTGTTGGTGTTTGTAGCGCTTCTGGCCATGAGGTGTTTGTGGAGATGCTGGCGGTAGTTGAGGTGTTGAGGGTTGACACTCAGCTCTGCTAACCACGAAGGTGTTTGTGGCCATGGTGACTGAAGTACTTCTTCCATGAAGCTGGTCAGTATCATCGCTCCAGCAAAGAACACAGTCTGTGAGGCCATCTATTAGGTCCTGGGGTGGGTCTACTTTTAGCCAGGACCCCAGGAGTGACCCTAGAAGAGGTGCTGCCACCTCCTCTGCCCAGGATGCCCACAGCACCTCCCTCGGCACCACCCCTGAGCCTCTCCTCCACCCCAGGCTTTGTGTGCAACATGTGCCCGGAAAACTGGGTCAGTTTCCAACAGAAGTGCTACTACTTCGGCAAGGGCACCAAGCAGTGGGTCCACGCCCGGTACGCCTGTGAAGACATGGAAGGGCAGCTGGTCAGCATCCACAGCCATGAGGAGCAGGTGGGCTCGGGCTCTGCAGAGGTGGTAGGCAGCACAGCGAGGGTGGGAGGGACCCCACCCCACTCAACCCGACCTCTTGAGGTGGGCTGGAAAGCCCCAGGCACATGTCCCAGTCCTCCAGCCCTGTCCTGCCCCCCAGGACTTCCTGATCAAGCACGCCAGCCGCACGGGCTCCTGGATTGGTCTTCGGAACTTGGACCTGAAGGGGGAGTTTATCTGGATGGACGGGACCCCTGTGGACTACAGGTGAGGAGGACACCTCTGGGATCCAGGGGAGGAGGCGGGAATACCGTGGAGGGAGGAACTCCCTGGATAAACCTCTCGGGAAGGGGGTGAGGGCTCAGAGAAGGCTCTAGGTTGCAGGGGAGGACAGCCAGAGGGGGTGGGGGAAACCTGGCCTGGAGGAGGGGATATAGAGGAAGGGGGTCAGGGAGGAAGTTCCAAGCACAGATTAGAAGAGTGAGTTTTGGCTGGGCACAGTGGCTCACACCTGTCATCCCAGCACTTTGGGAGGCCGAGGTGGATGGATCACCTGTCAGAAGTTCGAAACCAACCTGGTCAACATGGCGAAACCCTGTCTCTACTGAAAATGCAAATATTGGCCGGGCGCCATGGCTCACGCCTGCAATCCTAGCACTTTGGGAGGCCAAGGCGGGTGGATTGCCTGGGCTCAGGAGTTTGAGATCAGCCTTGGCAATGCAATGAAAACCCATCTCTACTAAAATAAAATAAAATAATTAGCCATGCGTGGTTGTGGGTGGCTATAGTCCCAGCTACTCAGGAGGCTGAGGCAGGAGAATTGCTTAAACCCAGGAGGCAGAGGTTGCGGTGAGCTGAGATAGCGTCACAGCACTCCAGCCTGCGCAACAGAGTGAGACTCCATCTACAAACAACAACAAAACAACAAAAATTAAGTCAGGTGCAGTGGCTCATGCCTGTAATCCCAAGACTTTGGGAGGCTGAGGCGAATGGATCACGAGATCAGGAGATCAAGATCATCCTGGCTAACACGGTGAAACTCCGTCTCTACTAAAAATACAAAAAATTAGCCAGGCGTGGTGACACACACCTGTAGTACCAGCAACTTGGAAGGCTGAGAATCGCTTGAACCCAGGAGGTGGAGCTTGCGGTGAGCCAAGATCGTGCCACCGCACTCCAGCCTGGGTGACAGAGTCTCAAAAAAAAAAAAAAAAAAAAAATTAGCTGGGCACAGTGGTGGGAACCTGTAATCCCAGCTTCTTGACAGGCTGAGGCAGGAGAATCGCTTGAACCCAGGAGGTATAGGTTGCAGTGAGCCCCGATCACACCACTATACTCCAGCCTGGGCAACAGAGTGATTCTGTATCAAAAAAAAAAAGAAGGGTGAGTCTTGGGCTGTAGGGTATGGGGCGCCGAAATGAGGTACAGGTTCCCAAACACAGACTCAGGAAGGCGGAACCTGGGGTGAGAAGGGAGGGCGCAGGCTCAGAGGGCTCTGTCCAGGCTGCTGGGAACCAGGCTCCTTCTCCCCACCCCATCCACTGACCCAAAGCATTTTGCTCCAGCAACTGGGCTCCAGAGGAGCCTACCAACCGGAACCAGGGCGAAGACTGTGTGATGATGCGGGGCTCTGGCGACTGGAACGACATCTACTGCGACCGTAAGCTGGGCACCTGGGTATGCGATCGGCTGGCCACATGCACGCTGCCAGCCAGGGAAGGTTCCGCGGAGTCCCCGGGACCTGATTCAGAACCAGACCAAAATGGCCGCCTGCCTACCCCCTCTGCCCCTCTCCACCCTTGAGCATGGACCCAGCCAGCCCAGAGTGAAACCCTGAAGATCCCCAGCCACAGCCTGGACGCCTCTTTGAGGCTGAAAAATCCCTGTGACATTTTCTTCCACCCAAATGGAGGCAGCTGACACATCCCAGCTCCTCTGCAGCCCCTGCCTCCCCAGAAGTGCCCCTCAACAGCACCCTGTCCAGATGGGAGTATCCCCAATACCACCCTCTCCAGATGCACCCCCATGTCCTCAGCACCCCAGGACCTGAGCACCCCCTGCTCAGGCGGCGAGTCCTCCTGTCCAGCCTGCATCAGTAAAATGCAATCATGTCCCCCACATTTGTTCCCTTCTTGGAGGACTGGCTGGGTCTGGTCTCTGGGTGTGGGACATGGGAGCAGGGAGTTCCAGTCTGATGCCTGAGACCACCTTTGAAAATTGGGACATCAGATCTTTGGCCGGCCGCAGTGGCTCATGCCTGTAATCCCAGCACTTTGGGAGGCCGCGGCGGGTGGATCACGAGGTCAAGAGATCGAGACCATCCTGGTCAACATGGTGAAACCCCATCTCTACTAAAAATACAAAAAATTAGCTGGGCATGGTGGTGCGTGCCTGTAATCCCAGCTACTCAAGAGGATGAGGCAGGAGAATTGCCTGAACCCAGGAGGCGGAGGTTGTGGTGAGCCGAGATCGCACCATTGCACTCCAGCCTGGGTAACAAGAGTGAAACTCAGTCTAAAAAAAAAAATAAATTAGCTGGGTGTGGTGGCACATGCCTGTAATCCTAGCTACTCAGGGGGCTAAGGCAGGATAAACCCCAGAGGCAGACGCTGCAATGATCCAAGATTGCGTCACTGTACTCCAGCCTGAGCAACAGAATGAGACCCTGACTTTAAAAAAGAAAGAAAAAGAAAATTGGGAGCAACCAGACATGGTTGCTTATGCCTAGTAATACATCACGCCTCGGGTGATTCTTTCCCTTTTTGTTCATCACACTTGGTTCCTGACCACTTCTCCTCCCCAAGAAAAGTCTTTCCAGGTTTTTTGCGGGAAACCGTGATCCAACCTTCCCTGCTTCCTTTCCCCTGCCCCTGGGATGTGAGTAGACGGGTCTGTTCAGAAAAGGAACTGCAGGTGCTCACTGGTTAGGAGAAGGGCCAAAGGGGTCACTGTCGCCTCTCCATTTGCTTAGGATGCTCCATTGGGCTGCCTGGGGGACCAGGGCTGAGGGCTTGGTGAGGGGGCAGTTTCAGTCATCCCAGCAAGAGGCATTGAGCAGGGTGGGCTTCAGCATGTCCGGGAGAAGGTGGCGTCCCTAGGGTAAGTGAAACCATTGAGCAGCTGCCACCCATAGCCCAGGACTGATCCTGGAATAGCTGTTGGCTGGTGGAGGTGGAGGGAGGTACTGGGAGAGGGCTTGGGTAGGGTGACAGCCTGAATCTGGAATGAGGGGGAGGTGTCTATGGGGCCAGCAGATGCACAGGTCTGGGGGTTTGGGGTCTGCAGTTCTGGAGGGAGGTCTGTGCGTCAGAAGCCACAGTCCTGGATGGAGGACAGAGGGAGGGAAGCATGGTGTCTGAGAAGCTGGATTTCAGAGAAAAATGTGGGACACTTTGGGCTAAGCAGCCCCAGGCAGGTCCTCTGAGACCCTGGGGAGGGCTTGGTGAGGGGCTTCCAGGACCTGGAAGTTGCTTATGCTTAATCCTAGCACTTTGGGAGGCTCAAGTGGGCGGATCACTCGAGACCAGGAGTTGGAGACCAGCCTGGCCAACATGGTGAAACCCCATCTCTACTAAAAAATATACAAAAATTAGCCAGGTGTGGTGGTGTGCACCTATAATCCCAGCTATTTGGGAGGCTGAGGCAGGAGAATCACTTAAACCCAGGAGGCAGAGGTTGCAGTGAGCCAAGATTGCGCCACTGCACTCCAGCCTGGGCTACAGACCAAAACTCCGTCTCAAAAACAAAAAAGAAAAAAGAAACAAATTGAGGAGCAACTGAAGTAGAATTCTATCTCCCATTTTAATTTTTTCCTGCTTTATTACAAGGAGAATGTACAGGACATGAAGACTCTGATGTCCAGTGGTGCCTTGGAATATTGTAGGGAAGGAAGCGGACCACCCTGAGGCAGGAAGGGCATGAGTTCACCCATGGAAGTGCCCGGAACAGGGCTTGGTACACAGAGGCGCTCAGTAAGTGCTGGGCTGGCTGTACGGGCTGATGGGGAGTTGGCCTCGTCAACTGGAGGTCATTCCAGGTCTGGGGTGTTAACCCCACTCAGGGTCTGGGAGGATGAGGTGCTACAGCCTGAGGCTTGGACAAGGTCAGCCCATGCCCCTGAGGCCATGGGAGGGAGGCCAGGAGTGCAGGGCATACCTCACCACACCCCTCTACCAGTGGCTCAGGCCAACACTGGGGTCATTGTGCCTCTTCCCTTCCCCCAATGCCATCTCCAAGTCCAAATCCATAAGAAAAGACTGTGGGAAGCCCAGGTGTGGTGTCTCAAGCCTGTAATCCCAGCACCTTGGAAGGCTGAGGCAGGTGGATCACCTGAGGTTGGAAGTTTGTCTTTACTAAAAATACAAAATTAGCTAGGCGTGGTGGCCAGCACCTGTAGTCCCAGCTACTCAGGAAGCTGAGGCAGGAGAATCGCTTGAACCCAGGAGGCTGAGACAGCACCACTGCCTGGGTGACAGAGTGAGACTCCATCTCTCTCTCTCCATATATATATATATATATATATAAAATAAATCTGTGTGACCATGGGCACATGACTTCTTTTGGAACCTGCCCGTCAAATGAGGTGATGCTGCTTGCCCAGCTCACCAAAGGCTGGTGCTCAGCTCATCATC
Source organism: Callithrix jacchus (assembly GCF_049354715.1). Classification (NCBI taxonomy): domain Eukaryota; kingdom Metazoa; phylum Chordata; class Mammalia; order Primates; family Cebidae; genus Callithrix; species Callithrix jacchus. The sequence goes on along the minus strand of NC_133523.1, from coordinate 7,261,028 downwards.
ATCCTCCTCTTCACCCATCTGTCTGGAGGGTCCAGGGCAGGCCTTCCTTGCAGGCCAAAGCACCCTAAGTTAGAGCTGCTGTGATCAGAAGCTGCTGGACCACAGGCTCCTCTCCTTTCTCTTCATCCTCCATTGCCCCAGACTCGGGCCCAGCCTCATAACCCTGTTCAAACCTGTTCAAACCTCATAACCTTGTTCAAACCTATCCCTTCTCCTCATGCCCCCTAATCCACCCTTGGTGGCCAGGTGGGGACAGTGAGTGGGAATAGACCCTGGGCCCTGCACTCCCAGCTTACGAAGTCCCACAGCCCCTCTTCCTCCCTCCGGATTTGTCCGGCCTCCTTCACTTGGCCCCCTTCACAGCCCGGAAGAATGGTCCCATGCCATTCTAGCCTCCTGCCTCTGGCCCCTGCCCTGGCAGGTCCTGGAAGCTCCTCTCCCCAGGGTCTCAGAGGACCTGCCTGGGGCTGCTTAGCCCAAAGTGTCCCACATTTTTCTCTGAAATCCAGCTTCTCAGACACCATGCTTCCCTCCCTCTGTCCTCCATCCAGGACTGTGGCTTCTGACACACAGACCTCCCTCCAGAACTGCAGACCCCAAACCCCCAGACCTGTGCATCTGCTGGCCCCATAGACACCTCCCCCTCATTCCAGATTCAGGCTGTCACCCTACCCAAGCCCTCTCCTAGTACCTCCCTCCACCTCCACCAGCCAACAGCTATTCCAGGATCAGTCCTGGGCTATGCGTGGCAGCTGCTCAATGGTTTCACTTACCCTAGGGACGCCACCTTCTCCCCGATGTGCTGAAGCCCACCCTGCTCAATGCCTCTTGCTGGGATGACTGAAACTGCCCCCTCACCAAGCCCTCAGCCCTGGTCCCCCAGGCAGCCCAATGGAGCATCCTAAGCAAATGAAGAGGCGACAGCGACCCTTTTGGCCCTTCTCGTAACCAGTGAGGAAAGCGCAGCCGACAGCACCTGCAGTTCCTTTTCTGAACAGACCCGTCTACTCGCATCCTAGGGGCAGGGGAAAGGAAGCAGGGAAGGTTGGATCACGGTTTCCCGCAAAAAACCTGGAAAGACTTTCCTTGGGGAGGAGAAGTGGTCAGGAACCAAGTGTGATGAACAAAAAGGGAAAGAATCACCTGAGGCATGATCTATTACCTTGTTTTTTCTTTTCTAAGACAGGGTCTCACTGTGTTGCCCAGGCTGGAGTGCCAGTGGTTCCATCTTGACTCACTTCAACCTCCGCTGCCCAGGTTCAAGCGATCCTCCCGCCTTAGCCTCCCGAGTAGCTGGGATTACACGTGTCTGCCACCACGCCCGGCTAATTTTTGTATTTTTAGTAAAGATGGGTTTTGCCATTTTGGCCAGGTTGGTCTTGAACTTCTAGCCTCAAATGATCTGCCCACCTCAGCCTCCCAAAGTGCTGGGATTACAGACACGAGCCATCACGCCTGGCCTTATTTTAAATTTTTTTAGGTGAGGTCTTACTATGTTGCCCAGGCTGGACTCCATCCCCTGGCCTCAAGCAATCCTCCTGCCTCAGCCTCCTAAATAGCAGGGACTCCAGGTGTGCAGCACTGCACCACACTTATTTGAAAATTTTAACACGGAAAATGTTTGTATCATTCTGGGTTTTAAAATTAACTTTAGAGTGCTGAGCAGCCTGGCCAACACGGTGAAACCTCGTCTCTACTAAAAATACAAAAAATCAGCCAGGTGTGGTGGTGGACATCTGTAATCCCCCCTACTCAGGAGACTGCGGTAGGAGGATGGCTTGAACCCAGGAGGTGGAGGTTGCAGTGAGCCAAGACTGTGCCACTGGACTCCAGCCTAGGTGACAGAGATTCCATCTCAATAAATTAAAAAAAAGAGAGACGACATGGCATAAAATATTGTCCATCTGGCCCTCTGCACAGTTTGCCCACCCCAAGTCTAAAGGCATCTGTCTTGTGTTGATGCCTCTCCCAGAACACCATGCCCCCTTCAGCCTGCAGACAGCCTCCAACTGTGGTTCCAGAACCTGCCAGCATTTCCCACCAACTCCTTCTGTCTGGTTTATTTCTCCCCACCACCACTCCTGGCCTCACTCAACCCCCAACCCTATGGCCAGTCCCGCCCTCACCACCCCACTCTATTATAAACACATGTGGACCTGAGGTCCCCACACAAGACACAAGACACACTTGGGGAGGGGGCTCTCTGTATCCTTTATCTCCAGCGGGGTTAGCGGCCCTCCAGGGCCCGGTCTCGGGCGATGACCGCCTCCTCGAACTTGATCATGAGCGTGGTGCCCTTGTGCCAGTGCGCCGTGACCTTGGCAGGGAAGCCGCTGTGTGTGAGCACTGCCTCCACGATGCCCGCTGTGAAGCTGGCACAGTTGAGCGTGCTGTTCTCCTTGGGCACGGAGATGTAGGTGTTGATGAGCGGCTCACGCTCGATGATGTAGAAGGTGCGCGCGTCATCGTTGGCCTGCTCCAGCTTGTCCGCTTCCTTGCCGAAGAGCGCCTTCCACACTGAGCCTTTGACGAAGAGCAGCGCGCCCAGCACCTTGGTCTCGCGCCGGGCCCCCTTTTCTCGAGCCACGAGCGCATCCAGCACACGCGCTCCCACCTGGCGGCCCAGGGCCGCTAGGCGCGCCTGCAGCTCAGCCACGGAGAAGACGCGGCTCTGGCAGTGCTGCACCAGCTCAGAGAATAGCAGTGCGAAGGCGCTCAGGCTCACCTCGGTGCGCGGCCGTGCCAGCGCGCGCTCCAGCAGAGCCGACTTCCCGCGCGTGAAGCGCGCCTCCATCCCACCGCCGCCCTGCAGGGAGACAAGGAAGCATGCGTGTTAGGGGCAATGGGAAGGGGACCAGGCGGGGAGGGAAGGAGTGAGAACAGCGAGGGCCCCTAGGACACCCTCACTCCACACCACCATTGTATGCTCCAGCGCTGACTTCCCACGTGCAAAGATATGGGCATAAAACACGCCTCGATGTGCCGGGTGCGGTGTGGGTTGACGCCCACAATCCCAACACTTTGGGAGAACGAGGTGGGTGGATCACCTGAGGTCGGAAGTTCGAGACCAGCCTGATCAACATAGTGAAACCCGTCTCTACTATAAATACAAAATTAGCCAGGCGTGATGGCGCATGCCTGTAATCCCAGCTACTTGGGAGGCTAAGGCAGGAGAATCTCTTCAACACGGGAGGTGGAGCTTGCGGTGAGCCGAGATCGTGCCATTGCCCTCCAGTCCGGGCAATAAGAGCGAAACTCCGACTCAAAAACAAAAACAGAAACACACCTCGATTACACGTAACCAGACAATTCAGGAAAGGGGGAAGGCTTATACCTTCAGCAGGCAGTAGGCTAGGGGAAGTGAGGGAAAGAGAGAGGAGGGACACGAGGGGTAACAGATGAGGACGAGGGGTAACAGATGAGGGCGACGGAAGCCACACACTTCGATCACCCAGGCAATTCAATTGCGAAAAGCGCCTTCCTGCCAGCTCCACCACCTACAGGAGTAACTAGAAAACTAGTTTATGGGGGGAGGGGCGTCAGATCAAAGGCAGGGAGGTGACAAAGATGAGCCACCATGAGGGTACATGGGCAGTCGCCCCTGCTCCGCCATGCGCTCCAGCACTGACAACCCTCGGGAAATTTCCCGCTCGCCCCCCTTGCGGAAAGCCAGAGTAAAAGGGGTGGAGGCTGACAGCGGGGTAGGAGCGCGTCAAGACCAAAGGCCAGGAGGGCTGGGGGTCTGAACAGGCGAGAGCCATGGGGCCAGGCAGGAGGGGCAGGGAACCCCCAACCCCAAGCCCTTGGGCAGCTCCGATGTGTCACGCAGGAAGCCCCCGTCCTTTGAGACAGGGAAGGGCCTGGGTTCTGAAGGCTGGGAGGAGGGGCCCAGAGAAGGTGTTGGGAGCCTCCCGCTCTCCCGCCGCCCCACCTCCCGTGCTCTCCAGAGAGGAAGCTAGATGCTGAGAAACTGTGGTCCTCCCATCAGCTGTGGGTGTAGGGAGAGGGACATCGGGTACGGGGCTCCTGGAGAGAAACAGGGTGGGTCAGGCACCGAGACGGGATCGGAGGGGCAGCTGAGAACCCCGCCTCCACCATGCGTAGGGTGGTCTGAGGATGCTGAGCCGACCCCAGTGAGGTCTGCGTGGGAGGGGGAGGACCAGCGGGGATGAAGGTCCCAAGGGCTCCGGGCAGCCCCCGCCCCAGCATGCAGATCCGTCCGTGGGGAGAGCCCTGGGCACACGAGATGCGAGGGAGATATTAAGACACCACCACCGGGCTGCGACTTGGGTGGGTGAAGTGACCTCTACTCTGGGGAGAAACCCACCCTCCTCGCAGCCTCCTGAGAGAGACCAAAGCGAGCGGATCTGGGATCGCGGACGCCGAGACCCAGCCCGGGACCCATAGGTCCGCTGGGAAGGTTGGGGAGCGGAGGAGGCCCGGCACGGGTGGGGGACGCTGGCGAGGTCTCACCTAGAACCACAGCTGTCGGCTCGGTCGAGCTGCTTTACGGCGCCGTAAAAGGCGCTGCGTGCGCAGGCGCGCGACGGGAGGGCGTGTGGGCGGGGCGTGCGCGGTGGTGCTAGAGAGCCGCCGCAGAGGGGCGCGCGAGTCCGCGAAGTGGGACCCAGGCTGCGATCGTAGCCCGCGGCTGTGATCGCAGCTCCGCGCGTGGCCAGGGTATCCCTGGTTCTGGGTGGCCCACGCTGGAGGGGACGCTTGCAGGTCTGGTCACCTGCTCAGGGCATACGTATGACAATGGGTCCATGTATTCCCTTGCGCGTGGACACACCTGCTCACGTTTGCAGGCACTCCTATGTCCTTGGGGTTGTGCTCTATTGTCTCAGAGAGCATCCATGTGGCCGGGCACAGTGGCTCTAGCCTGTAATCCCAGCATTTTCGGAGGCCGAGATGAGATGATCACTTGACGCCAGGAGTTTGAGACCAGCCTGGCCAACATAGGGAAACTCCACCTCTTTATAAAAAATTAGCCAAGTGTGGTAGTGTGAACCTGCAATCCTAGCTACTCGGGAGGCTGAGGCAGGAGGATTGCCTGAGCCCAGGAGGTAGAGGCTGCAATGAGTCATGATTGTACCACTGCACTCCAGCCTAGGTGACAGAGTGAGACCCTGCCTCATACCACTGCACTCCAGCCTAGGTGACAGAGTGACACCCTGTCTCAAAAACAAAACCAAAAAATCAAGTACAGGCATGAGCAGTGGGCATAGTACATTAGGGTTATGTACACTTATGGATACATGCTCAGTGGTGCAGATACACTCACGGGCACAATTACACACGTGGGTACACGCTTATGGCTTGTATATATCCATGGGCCCAGGTGCACTCAGGAAGATGTTGTACACTCAGGGCACCCACTCTGGGACACAGGGAATGAGTTACCCGTTCACGGAACCACAGGTACTCGCACAGGGCACTCAGTTTCCCCCACCCTCATGCATCAGGGTCTTTGTTACATGCAGACTCTCCCTCTTCCCAGGTCCCAAAGCCCCTCCACTTGCCCCAGTAACAGACACTATAGCGATGCTGTTTTCTCTTTATTTCTCTTCATGAGTCACAAAATGTGAGTGCCGAAATAAATGACTGTGTGCATGTGCCCTGAACACACAGGGTGGCATAAGTCAGCACGCTCATAATGACACAGCCGTTCACCCAGGCGCAGGTAGTAGTGACAGGGCACACACGGTGACACTCATACATACAGAGATACATTTCCATAGTGTGCACATCTCCCCCCCCATGACATGTAGACCCACAACATGCCTCAGTACACTCAGGCACGTTTACACAAACAGGGAGATGGGCCCGTGCAATGCATGTCACCGATACCCACACTCAGAGTGACATCTGCTGGAGGTCCTCGACACAACCACCCACTGTGACATGCCGACTCATACATGTCATGTGACACAGGCACGCATGCCACACTCACTGTGATTCTCACGGTCCTATTCATCACCTTTCTGGGGCACACATTGAAATGGCCACCCTCGGCAAAATGCACACACGCACATGCACATGCTCACACACGCACACAAACAGCTCTGAGACACTCATTCACCATGACTAAAGGTTTTTCTATATGCAGGATGAGGGGCAAATTCACACTAGGCTGGCGGGGGGTCATTCCGTCTTCATCGGCAGGTGCAACCCCATCTTCCAAGCTGTAGCTTTGGCTGCCACAATGTCCCCTCCTTTATTTATGTGAGGACTCTGGGGATGGGGAGAGACCCATAGTGAGACAGATCCCACCCCTGGGAGAGAAGCTGCGGCTAAATCAGAAGCCCCACCCAGCCACTCTCATCCACCTCCCCCTGGGGCCGCAACTTACGTGATGTTTTCTCCAGCACCTCCAAGATTCTCTGTACCTTTGTCTCAATGTTTTTTATATCTGGTGGGTGGGGAAGGTTGAGTGAGTACAGATCAGTCAAGCTGTGCTGGAACCTCAAACAAAGCCCCCACCTTCCTTGGAAGCCCCCTCCCTGCCCCACGCCCGGATTTGAGGTTCCCAGGAGACTTCTTTTTTTTTTTTTTAAAGACAGAGTCTCACCCTGTCACCCAGGCTGTAGTTCAATGGTGTGATCTTGGCTCACCGCAACCTCTGCCTCCCTGGTTCAAGCAATTCTCCTGCCTCAGCCTCCCGAGTAGCTGGGATTACAGGCATGTGCCACCATGCCTGGCTAATATTTTTTTGTGTGTGTATTTTCAGTAGAGATAGGGTTTTCACCATGTTGGCCAGGCCGGTCTCAAACTCCTGACCTTGTGATACACCTGCTTCAGCCTCTCAAAGTGCTGGGATTACAGGCTTGAGCGACTGCACCCGGCTCCCAGGAGCCTTTAAATACCCACGGAGTGACCCAGAGGGTAACATCCATCACCTGTCTGCAACTTGAGCTTTGGGAGGGTTGGACCCCAGCTATCTCCTCCCCTGACTCCCCTGCCCCCAACTGGGTGCCGGGCATTGGTGACAAGTCCACCCCCCCACCACCAAAGGCGGGACTACACAGGCACCTGGTAACTGTGTCTCTAATTTCTCCACCTTGCTTGTGACCCCTTTGATGCTCTCCTTAATGGACTTGCAGACTTCCTTCTGCCTCTCCTCACATGTTTGCATGGAGTTTGAGACTGAGGGCATGAAACAGGGTTGTCTGTGCATCCACCCCTCTCCACACCCCCACCATTACCCCATGGGTCTCCCCCAGACCCTCCACTCACCACTCCAAAGGTCCCTTTTTAAGTCCACTAGCTCCTTGGACATCTCAGAATCTGTTCAGGAAGGGCAGGAAAATCCTTGAAGCATCAAGGGAGAGAGGGAGAGGGGCAAGGGAGACAGCCTAGGCCCCTTGGCACCCTCCTCCAGAGAACAAGCACTCACTCTTCACCAAGATGAAGGCCGAGAGGATGATGCAGAGGATGAAGGCCAGGGCCAAGAGGGCGTACACGCTCAGGATGGCTCTGTACAACCAACAGGGGATCTGGATAGAGTCTGAGGGTGGCCTGCACTGCGATGGGACTGGAGCAGAGAGGCAGCCAAGTGAGCTCACAGGGCCAGCACCACCACTCAGACCATCCTCATTTTCTCGAACACCATGGATGCCTTGCTCCTCCCAAAACCATCAGCAGCTGTGCCCATGCAGCTCACCGTCATCGTCAGCAACGCTGCCACCACCAGCCACCCTCAGCGATCCTCCCTAACACCATCCCCATCACAGACCCTCACCAGCACTCCCCAACAGCGTCATCAGCAACAGACCTCATTACACATCAACAGCTGTCACTTCTTCCTCCCCCTTCGCCTCCTCCCTTCCACAAGGAGCCAAAAGGTCTCAGGCCTGGGGCCCCACAGATGCCCACCTACCTGTCCCTTCCCAAGGTGTGATGGGATGTGAGCAGGTGGGTGTCTGCTCACCTTGACTCGTGGGTCGTGAATAACCACTCTTCGCTTGGTCCTGGTTTTTGAAGGCCAAGGTGATATTCTCATAGTCTGGGTCATGGGCACCTGCGTGGGGAGTAGTGGCGGGGACGGGAAGGGGGGCGGTTTGGAGACCTGCTCAGAGCTCTGTGGTGTGGAGAGGGGATCTGGGATCTTGGTTTACCCAACCCTCTGCGCTCAATAAATTGCAGAGGATGAAAGATAAAAAGTGAGAAGCTAAAATCTGCTTTTTGGTTAAGCAGAGCAGGTGTATGAAGGTTTGAGCTATCACACCACACACACACACACACACACACACACACACACATCTTGGAGGGGAAGGAGCCCTTGGCCCCCACCTTTAACCCCATACCTCTCCCATCTGAACCCCTCCCTTTTTTATTCTTATTTTTTTAGAGGCAGGGTCTCCCGATGTTGCCCAGGCTTGTCTCTAACTCCTGGGCTCACTCAGTCCTCCCGCCTCAGCCTCCCAAAGTGCTGGGATTACAGATGTAAGCCCCCGTCCCCGATCTCCCAACCTCTCCTTCTCGACCCCTCCCTTCCACCTTGAGGTTCCTAACCTTGATTCTTGGTTGGGACCCCCCGTTTCTTCTCTTTGAAGGCCGGTGCCTGCATCTCGACTTCCTGGTGCTTGTAGATTTCCTCCACGTCCACGGTCCCCAGTCCGAAAATTGATCCATACACGTCTCCACCCACCGGAAGGTGTCGAGGCAGATGAGGAAAGCTGAAGGTAGGGGGAGGAAAGAGGGGGAGCAGCCTCCTCTTTTCAGCGATCCACGACTCTCCCACCCTGGGGCACTCTCATCCCTGCCCCGATCAAGAGGGTCTTGGGAGCCAAGAGGTCTCAGGAAGGACCAAGAAGAAAACCCCCTAGACGGGGAGATGGAATTGGACACTTGGAAATGTTACAGAAAGCCGTGTGTCTATGTGTGTCTGTCTACCAGGATGGACCTCACCCTCCTAACTGCAGTCGGATCTCAAAAGAGAAGCTGTGACACCTCAGTGTCTCAACTTTTCGGGGAAGAGCAACCAGGCTTCCTGGCTCTCCCAACACCTTCCTCTCCCCAGCCTCAGTTCCACCCCTCAGCTCCACCCCAAGAAGTTCTACAAGGCCCCAGGGAGGAAAAGCACAGTTGTGAGGCAACAGGAACTAACCACTGGAAGGCCACAGCCACCTCTGGGACTGAGGGCAGACCCACATCCTTCCCTCCCTCCCCAAACCCCCTGCTTTTTTGCAACCTTGGAGGAGGCTGGGCATGGTGGCTCACACCTGTCATCCCAGCACTTTGGGAGGCTGAGGCGGGTGGATCACCTGAGGTAAGGAGTTCGAAACCAGCCTGGCCAACATAGTCAAACCCCATCTCTACTAAAAATACAAAAATTAGCCAGGTGTGGTGGTGAGCGCCTGTAATCCCAGCTACTTGGGAGGCTGAGGCAGGAGACTCTCTTGAACCTGGGAGGCAGAGGCTGCAGTGAGCCGAGGTCATGCCATTGCACTCAGCCTGGGCAACAGAGGGAGATTCAGTCTACAATAAATAAATAAAAAAAAATAAAAATTTCTAGCCGCCACATTAAAAGGCTAAAAAAGGCCGGGCGTGGTGGCTCACGCCTCTAATCCCAGCACTTTGGGAGGCCAAGGCGGGTGGATCACGAGGTCAAGAGATCAAGACCATCCTGTCAACAAGGTGAAACCCCGTCTCTACTAAAAATATAAAAATTAGCTGGGCATGGTGGCGCGCGCCTGTAGTCCCAGCTACTCAGGAGGCTGAGGCAGGAGAATTGCTTGAACCCAGGAGGCGGAGGTTGCAGTGAGCTGAGATAGTGCCATTGCACTCCAGTCTGGGTAACAAGAGCGAAACTCCGTCTAAAAAAAAAAAAAAAAGTCAGCCAAAAGAATGCTAATATGTGAAAAAATCTGAATACTGTTTTTATTAACATAATATACCCAAACTATGATCATTTCAGCACGAAGGTAGTATTTTTTAAATGATTAATGAGCCTATTTGTATTCCTTTTTTGGCACGAAGTCTTCGAAAACAAGTGTGTATAGACTGAACACCTCGCTTCGGACTAGCTACCTTTCAAGTGCTCAAGGGTGCTGATGGACAGTGTAGGTCTTGATAATTTTAGTTTTCTCCCTTTTAGGTTAAAAAAAAAAAACCCCACACAAGTATAAGACTCTGTCTTATGTGCAGAAAGTGATGATGTTTCGGTTTAAAACATGTGATTCAATTTGAGACAACTTGAATGCTGAGGAATGAGCGTCGAGATCCCGCAAGGATCACGTTGTTTCCTAAAGTGTTGCCAAACCCTGCGTCTCCAAGAAAGATCAATTGAATAATGACTTCATGCCAGCTCCTCTATTTGGTCTTAGAAATAAGTCAGTTATTGAGCTATAGGACCGCTTTCTAATGGAGCAGACGGACCAATTGGATGTGGGCTCTGCCTTGATGGACAGATGAGGGGGTGGAGCCACAGCGTTGCAAATTTTCCTGGTTTGGGTGGGGTGAGATCTGTCTCCAGGCTCTGGACTTTCATTGAGAGAAAGGTCACACGTCTATGGCCATACCACCCTGAATGCACCCGATCTCATCTGAGAAAAAGGTCACACTAAACCAGAGGCCCACAGCAATCATGTCACGTGGGAAACAACTGTGAAGCTGCCTGACCAGCACCTGTCCCTTTCATGGGGGATATTCTTAATTTTCTTTTAAATATGAAAATGTATCCTAGGTTCAGCCAACCATAAGCTAAGGATTGGTTTACAGTGGACAAATGATCCAGACTCAGCCAATCAGAATCTAAGATTGGGCAGAAAGGTGGGTATTTGAGCAAGACCCAGCCAATGAAATTCTGGTCTGGGACTTTTATTGGTTTAACCAGGGGGGAAAAGCATTCTTCCCCCCCCCCCCCCAAACTTCACTAGGGCTGCCAAAATAGGAGGATGTAATGGGAGCTGTGACAGGGAAGAGAGTAAAGGCAGTGCTGAGAAAATCAGATCAAAGAGGTAGTCTGGGTCCTGGAGACATCATTTGAGACCCTGATTCTAAGCCACATCTGAACCTGTTGTTCTAACCCTGGGCTTGTCAGTTACACAAACCAGAAACTTCCTTTCCATTTTGCTCAAGCCAGTTCGAAGTGGGGTCTGTTGTACTTGCAAGCGGAAGAATCTTGCCTTGGCCGGGCTTGGTGGCTCACACCAGTAATCCCAGCACTTTGGAAGGCTGAGGCAGGAATTCAAGACCAGCCTGGCCAAAATAGTGAAATCCCTGTGTATACAACAACACAAAAATTAGCCAGCCATGATAGTGCACACCTGTAATCCCAGCTCCTTAGAAGGCTGAGGCAGGAGAATTGCTTGAACCTGGAGGTGGAGGTTGTAGTGAGCTGAGATTGTGCCACTGTACTCCAGCCTAGATAAGAGAGTGATACTATATCTCAAAAAGGAAGAGGAGGAAGAGGAGAAGGGGAGGAGGAGGAAGAAGATGATGAAGAAGAACAAGAACAAGAAGGAGGAGGAGGAGAAGAAACAAGAGGAAGAAGGAGGAGGAGGAGGAGAAAGAGGAAGAAGGAGGAGGGGAGGAAGGGCAAGAAGAAGAAGGGGAGGAAGAGGAGGAAGAATGAAGAGGAGGAGAAGAACAAGAAGAAGGAGGAGAAGAAGGAGGAGGGGAAAGGGAGGAGGAGGAGGAGGGGGAGGGGGAGGGGGAGGGGGAGGGGAAGGAGGAGAATAATCTTGCCTACCACAGGGGATCTAGGCATTAGCTGATGTGGAAATGGAGGCTCGAATAGGGGACTTCCTGTCCATGTCACCTGGGCAGATATGATCTCCAAGCCTGCACTCTGGGACAGGAGAGTATCTGTGTTGGGATTGAGGAATCTGAAGAGATCCCTCTTAGGGTCCAGATACAGGGCTATTGGATGAGGCTTGGAGACAAATAGTTCTGGGGACAATGGAGTATCCCTCCCCCAACACACACACACACACACACACACACACAGACACACACACACACACAGCAATGAGGGGCAGTGACACACACAAGGCACTAGGCTCACCCTCTCTGGCCCTGACCACACTTCTGACTCAGTGGTCCCACCCCACCCGCATGACCACAGTGGAGTGAGGAGAGAGGGTCTGGCAAGGGAATCCCTGGCCACCAGGATGAGACAGGGGGCTGGGCCATCACAGGGGGTGGGTGGCAGTGGGAGGAGAGTACAAAACATCCTGAAAACTGAAACCTCACCCTATCATCTGTTGTCCAGATGTGACATTTGAGTCTGGGATCCCTATCAGATGACTAGGCGCTAGGAATTCTGAAGTCTGGTGGCAAATCAGTGACTGGATGGCAGGACTCCTGGGGCAGGCTTCCTGTAGAACTGGACCGTGAATCACCCGAATGTGTGCCCCAGAGAGCTGTGGCAGGGGTCCCAACCACCAGACCTGAGGAACTGGGCCGCACAGCAGGAGACAGTGGGGGGCAAGTGAGAGACGCTTCCTCCGTATTGACAGCTGCTCCCCATGGCTCCCGTTACCACCTGAGCTCCACTTCCCGTCAGTTTCCTGTCAGTCCACTTTCTGATGTCCCCTCCCGAAGGCGACCATGAGCCTTGGGCGGGGACTTCACTAGAGGAACTTTAGGCCCTATTTTCGGAGGAAGCAGTTGGAGACCCCATAGGAGGAAGGGGGATGGGGCAGTAAAAAGTCGCGGTGTCCCCTGTCCCCGTCCCCATCCAGCATCTGCGCGCCCCGCTCTTGGAGACGCTAGATCAGTCCCTCTGGCCCTACTAAAGAAACCACACAGGGCTCAGATTTTCTCCATCATCATCATCATCATCATCATGATCTCCAGGTTTATTTCCAGCTCCGCCCCCACCCCTCCGGACCTGGAGCCGCCTCCGCCCGCGCTGGGCACGCGCCGCGCTCGACCTCAGAACCGCAGACGACAGCAGCGCGCTCCGGTCCAGTCCATGCCCGCGCACTGGCAGTGGCATGTGGTCTCGGCGCGCACATCCCACGAGCCACAGGCAGAACCACATGTGCAGCTGGTAACGGCGAAGCCTGCAGCCCGGAACAGGGGAGCTTAGACTCCGAGCTGGAGGCCTGGGGGTGGGAGCCGGGGGCGAGGACGGCTGGAGGCGCCAACTACTCCAGTGCTTGTCCTGGGGCTTCTGGTGGAGCTTCAGGGGCACTGGAGGCAGAGTTAGGGTGAACACCAGTGTCCAGATGGTGGGTGGAGAAGGCTGGGAGTCAGGACCAGGATCCTAGGGGAGTAGAGGCTGGACTTGGGGAACGTGGCGGGGAAGGGGCATTCCCAGGGGGCTTGGAACAGAGATGGGCGCCTTGACAACAGGCTTCTGCACTCACTTTGGGGGCAAGTAGCCAGGTCCCCCCTGGAGGTGACGCTCTGACACTCCAGGCCAATGTTCGTTATTGCCTTAAATACTGCAGGAGGGAGAGAGGAAGGAGGGGCTGTGAGACTAAACAGCCCCTCCCCCATCCTCCCGCTACGCACGCCCTGGCGGTTTGGAGCTGGGTCCCTGTGGGCATAGGCGCTCACTAGCCTCCAGGATCCTGTCTTGACTTGGGTGTTTTGGAGTAAGGAAAGATTTGGGGTGAGAATGGGGATTGGGTTTGGAGCTGTGGATAAAAATGGGGATGGGGCAGGGAGGGGTTGGGAGTGGAGCTGGGGTTGAATTTATGATCTGGTTGGATTTGAGGATGAGATTTGGTGAGTGCTGGGGCTGGGATGAAGTCAGGTTTGTGCCAGGGATCAGTGAGGTCTCTGAGACAATTAGGGAGGTTGGCCCCAGGGGGTTCTCACTTAGGGAGCTGGTGCCCTCCTGGATCATCTCATCCATGGCTTCATCCAAGGAGCACAGCTTCTTGCTAGACACCAGAAGCCCCAGGACAGGGAGGAGGAGGAGACAGAGAGCTTTCATCCTGCAGGTGCTGAAAGAGGGAACCAAGAGACCCACAGCTGGGTTAGCCCTGCCCATGTGGGGCGGATCTGGCCATGGAGGGAGTGGGATCTGGACCCCTGGATCTCTGGGGGGACAGGGGTGGAGGCCCCTCTTTCAACCCAGTGCCCCGGCTGGTGTGATGGCAAGGGCAGGAGCAGCTGTCACTTACCCTCTCGGTGGGCTCAGCTGACCAATCTGACACAAAAATCCCTGCACCGAAGCTCTTTATTTGAGGCGCCTGGGGGTGGGGCTTCCCGTCTTGGCTAATAAGTTCCTGGGTCCCTGACCCTCCCGTCCCACATCTGGGGCCAAGAGGAAGCCTCTAAGGGCTGGAGGAAGGAGGAAGCCTCCCCGCTTCCAATAAGGCCTCCCTCTTTATGTCCAGAGACTGGTCAGGAGATGGTGCCCCAGGGGTAATGCCAGGGGCTATGGTTTGAGGAACAGGTGGAGAAGCAGAAGTTTGCATGTGAGGCTGGCTGATGCAAATGTGGCAAAATAATGTCTCTTGCTGGGCATGGTGGTGACAAGCAGGCTGAGGGGATAGGATCGCTTGAGCTGGGGAGTTCAAAGCTACAGTGAGCTATGATCACACCACGCCACTCCAGCCTGGGCAACCGAGCAAGGCCACTTCTCTAAAATAGTAATAATTTTGTCCCTGGGTGAGAATGACATATCGTGTTCAGACCCAAATGCCTATGGGCAATAGAACTGGTAAACAGAATCATGATTTATGGCCAGGCACAGTGGCTCAGACCTGTAATCCCAGCTACTTGGGAGGCTGAGGTGGGAGAATTGCCTGAACCTGGGAGGTGAAGGTTGCAGTGAGCTGAGGTCACGACACTGCACTCTATCCTGGTGACTAGCTTGGGCAACATAGCAAGATTCCAGAAGAAGGGAGAAGGGAGAAGAGAAGGGAGAAGAAGGGAGAGGGAGAAGGGAGAAGGGAGAAGGGAGAAGGGAGAAGGGAGAAGGGAGAAGGGAGAAGGGAGAAGGGAGTAGGGAGAAGGGAGAAGGGAGAAGGGAGAAGGGAGTAGGGAGAAGGGAGAAGGGAGAAGGGAGAAGGGAGAAGGGAGGAGAAGGGAGAAGGGAGAAGGGAGAAGGAAGGGAGAAGGGGAAAAAATCATGGTTTATTCCATCAATTGGCATCACCTACAGAAGAAGTTGGAAAGCCATTGGCCATGGGCCCAGGTCCAGCCCATGTTTCTTCTTGGACCACCAATGAGTTAGGAATGGTTATTATATTTTTGTTTGTTCTTTGTTTCCAATACAGTGGACTTTTGTTGTGGTAAAATACAGGTAACATGCAATTTACCATTGTAACTGTTTTTTTGTTTTGAGATGGGGGTGGGGGTGGGGTGTGTTGCCAAAGCTAGTCTGAAACATGTGGCTTCAAGTAGTCCTCCCGCTTTGGACTCCCGGGTAGTGGAGACTGCAGGCACGCACCACCCTGTTCCATTCAAACCATTGTTTCTGTTTGTTTGAGACAAGAGTCTGACTCTGTTGCCCAGGCTGGAGTACAGTAGTGGTATGATCTTGGCTCACTGTAACCTCCCCCTCTGGGGTTCAAACAATTCTCCTGCCTCAGCCTCCTGAGTAGCTGGGACTACAGGTGTCCACCACCATGCCCGACTAATTGTTTGTATTTTTAATAGAGACAGGGTTTCACCATGTTGGCGAACTCCTGACCTGAAGTGATGCATCTGCCTTGGTCTCCCAAAGCGTTGGGATTACGCGCGTGAGCCACCACGCCCAGCCCACTGTAACCATTTTTCAGTGCACAATTCCGCAGCATTAAGCACATGCATGTTGGCGTACAGCCACCACCACCATCCAGCTCCAGAACTTTTTCCTCTTCCCAAACTGAGACTGCGTCCCCATGGAACACTCACTCCCTATCCCTCTCCCCAGTCCCTGGCACCCTCCAGCCTACTTTCTTTCTTTCTTTTTTTTTTTTTGACGGAGTTTTGCTTTTATTGCCAAGGCTGGAGCGCAATGGCTCGATCTTGGCTCATTGCAACCTCCGCCTCCCAGGTTCAAGCGATCCTCCTGCCTCAGCCTCCTAAGTAGCTGGGATTACAGGCCTGTGCCACCACACCCAGCGAATTTTGTATTTTTAGCAGAGACAGGGTTTCTCCATGTTGGTCAGGCTGGTCTCGAACTCCCGACCTCAGGTGATCCACCCACCTCAGCCTCCCAAAGTGGTGGGATTACAGGCATGAGCCACCAGGCCTGCCTCCTACTTTCTATCTCTACAGATCTGACGACTCTAGGGACCTCTATGAGTGGAATCACACAGTGTTAATCCTTTTGTATCCGGCTTATTTCACTGAGTATAATGTCCCCAAGGTTTATCCATGCTGTAGCCTGTGTCAGAACTGTTTCCCAGCCCAGCACGGTAGCACACACCTGTAATCCCAACACTCTGGGAGGCTGAGGTGGGCAGATCACAAGGTTGAGAGATCAAGACCATCTTGGCCAACATAGTGAAACCCCATCTCTACTAAAAATATAAAAATTAGCCAGGTGTGGTGGTAGGTGCCTGTAGTCCCAGCTACTCGGGAAGCTGAGGCAGGAGAATTGCTTGAACCCAGGAGGTGGAGGTTGCAGTGAGCTGAGACTGTGCCACTGTGCTCCAGCCTAGCCGAAGATTGAGACTTCCTCTAAAAAAGGCACTGTTTTCCTTTTCATGGCTGCATTATATTCCCTTGTATGGATGAACCACGTTGTGTTTACCCATTCATCCATTGATGGACATTTGGGTTGCTTCCGCCATTTTTTTTTTTTTTTTTTGAGACAGTTTCACTGTTGTCGCCCAGGCTGGAGTGCAGTGGTGTGATCTTGACTCACTGCAACCTCCAATTCCCAGGTTCAAGGATTCTTCTGCCTCAGCCTCTCAAGTAGCTAGGAATACAGGCACCCACCATCACACCCGGCAAATTTTTTTTTGTTATATTTTCAGTAGAGACGGGGTTTCACCATGTTGGCCAGGCTGGTCTTGAACTCCTGACATGAGGTGATCCACCCACCTCGGCCTCCCGAAGTGCTGGGTTACAGGCACGAGCCACTGCAGCTGGCCTGCTTCTGCCTTTGGCTGCTGTGAGTGAACATATCTGTGTACAAATGTCTGTTTGCAGTTCCTGCTTTCAGTTCTGGGCATGTGCCCAGGAGTAGTACTGACTGATCAGATGGTAATTCCATGTTTAACTTTTTGAGGCACTGCCAGTTTTCACATTTTTAAACCATAGGGGAAAAAAGTTTTGTTTTGTTTTTTCCTCCTCTGCCCCCTCCAAAAAACTTTTTTTTTGTTGTTTGTTTTAAAGACAAAGCCTGGGGCTCAAGCAATCCCCCAGCCTTAGCCTCTTTAGTAGGTGGGACTACCAGGCCTAAGGAATTTAAAAAATTTTTTGTAGTGGTGGGATCTCACTATATTGCCCAGGCTCGTCTCAAACTCCTGGCTTCAAGGGATCCTGCCACCATAGCCTCCCAAAGCACTGAGATTACAGGCATGAGCCACTGTGCCTAACCAAAAAAATTTTTAATGTTTAGTGACAATAAAAATCATATAAAATTCAAATTCATATAATTTTCATAAAGTGTCCATAAATAACATTTTCTTAAAACATTGACAGGTGGGCATGGTGGCTCATGCCTGTAATCTCAGCACTTCAGGAGGCTGAAGCGGGTGGGTCACCTTATGTCAGGAGTTTGAGAGCAGCCCGGCCAACATGGTGAAACCCCATCTCTACTTAAAAGACAAAATTAGCTGGGTGTGGTGGCACACGTCTGTAATCCCAGCTACTTGGGAGGCTGAGGCAGGAGAATCGCTTAAACCCAGGAGGCAAAGGTTGCAGTGAGTTGAGACCGAGCAACTGCCCTTCCAGTCTGGGTGACAAGAGTAAAACTCTGTCTCGAAAAAAAATAAAAAGGATGACAGCCTGGGCAACGTGGTGAGACCCCGTCTTTACCAAAAAATACCAAAATTAGCCAGGCATGGTGTGCACACCTGTAGTCCCAGCTACTCAGGAGGCTGAGGCTGGAGGATGAATTGAGCCTGGAAGGTTCAGGCTGCAGTGAGCTATGATTGAACACTGGACTCCAGCCTGGGTGACAGAGAGAGACCCTGTATCAAAATAATAATAATTACAATAGACCGGGTGAGGTGGCTCATGCTTGTAATCCCAGCACATTGGAAGGTTGAGGTGGCTGGATCACTTGAAGTCAGGAATTCAAGACCAGACTGCTGACAGGGTAAAACCCTGTCTCTACTAAAAATACAAAAATTAGGCCAGGCGCAGTGGCTCACGCCTGTATTCCTAACACTTTGGGAGGCTAAGGTGGGTGGATCACTTGAGGTCAGGCATTCAAGACCAGCCTGGCCAACATGGTGAAACCCCTTCTCTGCTAAGAATGCAAAAATTAGCCAGACATACTCGCTTGAACCCGGCAAGCGGAGGTTGCCGTGAGCCGATATCGTGCCAATGCACTTCAGCCCTGGGCAAAAGAATGAGATTCTGTCTCCAAAAAACAAAAACAAAAACAAACAAAAAACAACCTAAAAATACAAAAATTAGCTAACTATACTGGCAGATGCCTGTAATCCCAGCTACTCAGGATGCTGAATGAGGAGAGTTGCTTGAACCAAGAGGTAGAGGTTGCAGTGAGCCAAGATCGTGCCACTGCACTTCAGCCTGGGGAACAGAGAGAGACTTCATCTCAATAATAATAAAGGAAATGCAAGCAAAACTAATTTATGCTGTTGGAAATGAGGATGGAAGTGTCCTGGGGAATCAGAGATAGTAATGATAAAAGGCTCCTGGTGGTGGAGGGGGTGGGGTTCATGAAAATTTTGTCCCTGTGTAAATGCAACCTGCACACAGGTTCAAAGTGTGGGCAGTATTTATCGAGCAACTATTATGTTCCATATGCTGTATTAAGCACTGTGCATACATCAGGAAGCTGAGGGTTGCTGCCCTTGCCCAGGACAAGTTGGCCCTTGTCAATCAGGGGAAGGCAGACAGCAACAAAACAGCAATAAAATGGCCAGGCTCACACCTGTAATCCCAGCACTAATTTTTGCATTCTTCGTAGAGAAGGGATTTCACCATGTTGGTCAGGCTGGCCTTGTACTCCTGACCTCAAGTGATCCACCTGTGTCAGCACTTCAGGAGACCAAGGTGGGCAAATTGCTTGAGCCCAGGAGTTCAAGACCACAGTACTTACTGGCCAACACAGTAAGGACCCACCCCCCCTCTACAAAACATAAGAAAAAATTAGGCAGGACGCCAGCTGTGGTGGCTCACACCTATAATCCCAGCACTTTGGGAGGCTGAGGTGGGCAGATTGCCTGAGGTTGGGAGTTCAAGACCAGCTTGACCAACATGGAGAAACCCTGTCTCTATTAAAAATACAAAATTAGCTGGATGTGTTGGCGCATGCCTGTAATCCCAGCACTTGGGGAGGCCAAGGCAGGTAGATCACCTGAGGTTGGGAGTTTGAGACCAGCCTGACCAGCATGGAGAAACCCTGTCTCTACTAAAAGTACAAAATGAGCTGGGCGTGATGGTGGGTGCCTGTAATCCCAGCTACTCGGGAGGCTGAGGCAGGAGAATCACTTGAACCTGGGAGGTGGAGATTTCAGTGAGCCAAGATTGTGCCATTGCACTCCAGCCTGGGCAACAAGAGCAAAAGTCCATCTCAAAAAAAATAAAAAGGAAAAAGAAAACAGGCAGGCATGGTGGTGCCTGCCCATATTCCCAGCTACTCAAGAGGTGGAGGCAGAAGGATGGCTTGAGTCCAGGAGTTAGAGGCTGCAGTGAGCTATGAGGGCACCACTCCAGCCTGGGCAACAGAGCAAGACCCCCATCTCTAAAAGAAAAAAAAAATAGAATGCTCACGCAGCCATCAGCCTCAAGGACCATTCCATCTTCCAAGGAGAAAACCCATTTCTGTGAGAATATCTGACCTAACAATCAGCCCCACATGGAAGAATCCAGAAAGCGTTTTGCGGGGAGAAAAAGATGTCTTGTGGGGGGGTGGAGGATGCACAAGAGTTAGCCAGGAGAACCAGTTAGGGAGCTCCTTCTGCGGGGAGGGAGAGAACTGTGTGTTCCAAGACCCGGAGGCAGAATGGAGTGGAGTGTGCCCATTTAGAGGAAGAGAAAGCAGATTTGTGGGGTGGGGAATCTGGAGGGGAAAAGTGAATTCCACAAGCTCTCCCTCTCCTCTGGTCCCAGCAGGAACTTTCAAGTCCATTTCTTGTCCAGATATTTCCCCATACTCAAGTCCCAACTCAACCTGCCTCCTTGAAGACAGGACTTCTGGGCCTGGTGTGGTGGCTTACGCCTATAATCCCAACTCTTTTGGAGGCCGAGGCGTGGATCACCTGAGTTCAGGAGTTCAGGAACAGCCTGACCAACATGGTAAAACCGTGTTTCTACTAAAAAATACAATTAGCCGGGCATGGTGGCCTATGCCTGTAGTTCTGGCTGCTCAGGAGGCTGAGGCAGGAGACTCACTTGAACCCAGGAGGCGGAGGTTGCAGTGAGCCAAGGTCGTGCCATTGCACTCTGGCCTGGGTGACAGAGCAAAACTCTGTCTCAAAAAAAAAAGACAGGACATCTGTCTTTCCTGGAGCTACCCTTTGGCACACCCTGGACAAAGCATAGCTCAGAAAGAGACAGAAACCATGTTATTGCCAGGTGCAGTAGCTCACGCCTGTCATCCCAGTGCTTGGGGAGGCTGAGGCAGGAGGGTCGGAGCTAAGGCTAGAGACCAGGAGCTTGAGACCACCCTGGACAACATAGCAAGACCCCATCTCTACAAAGATAAAAGGAAAAGGGCCAGGTGCGGTGGTTCACACCTGTAATCCCAGCACTTTGGGAGGCCAAGGCAGGCAGATCATCTCAGGTCAAGAGTTCAAGACCAGCCTGGCCAACATGGCGAAACCCCATCTCTACTAAAAATACAAAAATTAGCTGGGCATGGTGGCAGATGCCCGTAATCCGAGCTACTCTGTAACCTGAGGCAGGAAAATTGCTTGACCCCAGGAGGTGGAGATTGCAGTGAGCTGATATTGCACCACTGCACTCCAGCCTGGGTGACAGAGTGAGCCCCGTTCTCAATCAATCAATAAATGGAAAAAAATCAGCTAGATGTGGTGGTCGATGCTGGTAGTCCCAGCTACTGAGGAGGCTGGAGTGTGAGGATCACGGGAGCCCAGGAAGGCTGAGACTGCAGTGAGCTATCATGGCATCACCGCACTTCAGCCTGGACAATAGAGCGAGATCCCATCTCGAAAAAGGAAAAGAAAAAAATATCATTTTTGAGAACCCTGATTTTCAAACCCTTTGGTCACAGAACTCTTGGGGTAAAACCTTTTGAGTGACACAAAAGAAGTGGGCAGCTGTGATTACAGGTTGAGGAGAAAGCAGAGTGGCCATGGAACCCCTAGGGTTCCCTAGGGACACTGTTTGAAAACCCTTGGTGGACCAGGCACGGTGGCTCACACCTGTAATCCCAGTGCTTTGGGAGGCCGAGGCAGGTGGATCACAAGGTCAAATGATTGAGACCATCCTGGTCAACATGGTGAAATCCCATCTCTACTAAAAATACAAAAAATTACCTGGGCACGGTGGCGCTTGCCTGTAGTCCCAGCTATTCGGGAGGCTGAGGCAGGAGAATTGCCTGAACCCAGGAGGCGGAGGTTGTGGTGAGCTGAGATCGCGCCATTGCACTCCAGCCTGGGTAACAAGAGTGAAACTCTGTCTCAAAAAAAAAAAAAAAAAAAAAAGGAAAAAGAAAAAAAAAAAGAAAATTCTTGGTTCAGTAGCAGGAAAAGGCAATATGCCCCTTAATTTTCTTCTCCTCCTCCTCCTCCTTCTTCTTCTTCTCTCTCTCTCTCTTTTTTTTTTTTGAGACAGAGTCTTGCTCCTGTTGCCCAGGCTGGAGTGCAGTGGCGCAATCTCAGCTCACTGCAACCTCTGCCTCCTGGGTTCAAGTGATTCTTTTGCCTCAGCCTCCCAAGTAGCTGGGATTACAGGCACATGCCACTATGCCCAGCTAATTTTTGTATTTTTAATAGAGACGGGGTTTCACCATATTGGCCAGGCTGGTCTCTAACTCCTGACCTCGTGATCCACCCTTCTCTGCCTCCCAAAGTGCTGGGATTACAGGCATGAGCCACTACACCCGGCTTAATTTGCTTCTAAGAAAGAAAATCCTTCCTCTGATTTCTACCAGTAAAATTGAGCTCTACTGACCTCAATTTTGTACCTAATGCTATCTCATAAAATCCCAGAAACAGTAATTTTTGGAAAATCCATTTTGTTGATGTGTAATTTATATACAGTAGAACGTGCCTATCTTATGCATTTGGTTTCATACATTGTTTTCCTTTTTCAACTTTTTTTTTTTTTTGAGACAATTTCACTCTTGTTGCCCAGGCTGGAGTGCAGTGTCACGATCTTGGCTCACTGAAACTTTGCCTCTCGGGTTCAAGTGATTCTGCTGTCTCAGCCTCCTGAGTGGCTGAGACCACAGCCACCCACCACCACACTCGGCTAATTTTTGTATTTTTAGTTGAGACATGGTTTTGACATGTTGCCCAGGCTGGTCTCGAACTCCTGGCCACAAGTGATCTGCCCACCTTGGCCTCCCAAAGTGCTGGAATTACAGGTATGAGCCACTGCGCCCAGGGCCCTTTGTATCAACTTTTATTTCCACTTAGTGGACACCTGTGCGAGTTTCCTACCTGAGTATATTGCATGATGCTGAAGTTTGGGGTATGAATGATTCTGTCACCCAGATGGTGAGCACAGTATT
Organism: Callithrix jacchus; assembly: GCF_049354715.1. Classification (NCBI taxonomy): domain Eukaryota; kingdom Metazoa; phylum Chordata; class Mammalia; order Primates; family Cebidae; genus Callithrix; species Callithrix jacchus. The sequence goes on along the minus strand of NC_133523.1, from coordinate 7,238,293 downwards.
CAACAGTAGTTTTTCTTTTTTCTTTCTTTCTTTTTTTTTTTTTGAGACAGAGTTTCACTCTTGTTACCCAGGCTGGAGTGCAATGGCATGATCTCGGCTCACCGCAACCTCCGCCTTCTGGGTTCAAGCAATTCTCCTGCCTCAGCCTCCCGAGTAGCTGGGACTACAGGCGCGCACCACCATGCCCAGCTAATTTTTGTATTTTTAGTAGAGACGGGGTTTCACCTTGTTGACCAGGATGGTCTTGATCTCTTGACCTCGTGATCCACCTGCCTCGGCCTCCCAAAGTGCTGGCATTATAGAGGTGAGCCACCGTGCCCGGCCAACAGTTAGTTTTTCAATCCCCATGCCCCTTTTTTTCAGCGCTCCCTGGTAGTCCCAAGTCCATTATTGCCACCTTTAAATCCATGAGTACCTGAGGTTTAGATTCTACTTTATTTATTTTTGAGACCGAGTTTTGCTCTTGTTGTCCAGGCTGGAGTAAAATGGTGTGATCTCAGCTCACCGCAACCTCCGCCTCCCAGGTTCAAGTGATTCTCCTGCCTCAGCCTCCCAAGTAGCTGGGATTGCAGGCACCCACCACTACGGCCGCCAAATTTTTTGTGTTTTTAGTAGAGACAGGGTTTCTTCTTGTTGATCAGGCTGGTCTCGAACTCCCGACCTCAGGTGATCCACCCACCTCAGCCTCCCACAGTACTGGAATTACAGGCGTGAGTCACTTCATCCAGCCTAGATCCTACTTATAAGTGAGAACAGGCAGTCTTTGGTTTGCTGTTATGGAGTCTGATGCATTTTGGCAAATTTGTCTACTTGCTTGCTCTATATTTTGTTTTCCCCAAGGATTGTTTCCTAAAAATCAGGTTTTATTAAGTTAGCATTTATATATAGTAAAATTCGGCACAGTCTTGTAACCATCACCACCACATACATATTTATTTATTTATCGTTATTTTTTAGAGATGGTGTCTCACTGAGTCTCAGTCTCCCATACTGGAGTGCAGTGGTGCCATTAGAGCTCACTGCCTCCTCCAACTCCCGAGCTCAAGAGATCCTGTTGCCTCAGCCTCCTGAGTAGCTGGAACTACACGCAACCACCACTCCCTACCAGTTAATTCAAAAAATTGATCCTGGCAGATGTTGCCAAAATCCTTGTTCTTCAGTCTCCCAAAGTGCACAGATGACAGGCATGCACCACTGTGCCGGGCCAAATACTTGTAATTTAAATTAGAGATGGGCCGGGCGCAGTGGCTCAAGCCTGTAACCCAGCACTTTGGGACTCCAAGGTGGGCAGTTCACCCGAGGTCAGGAGTTCCAGACCAGCCTGGCCAACATAATAAAACCCCATTTCTACTAAAAGTACAAAAATTAGCCAGACATGGTGGTGGGTGCCTGTAATCCCGACTATAGTCTGGAGGCTGAGACAGGAGAATCGCTTGAACCTGGGAGGCGGAGGTTGCCGTGAGCCAAGATTACGCCATTGCACTCCAGCCTGGGCAACAAAAGCGAAACTCCGTCTCAAAAATAATAATAAATTATAGTTGGAAGAAAGGGGTTTCCTAAAGACCCAAAGGAAATGTCCTCTTTGTTCCTTGAAGCCACAGAGAGGATTTTTCTGCCTCCCCGGCAACTGTTTTCCTTCTGAAAATTCGTAACTGCTATCAGCTTGTTCTCCCCTCTGTCACTATACGTCTGTCCTTGAAGCCTTATTTGAACAAAGGGTTCTTTTGCTGTTCTTGTTAAGACGGAGCCTCACTCTGTTGCCGGGCCGGAGTGCAGCAGTGCTCATGGCAACCTCCACATCCCCAGTTCAAGCGATTCTCCTGCCTCAGCCTCCCAAGTAGATGGGATTACAGGTGCCCGACACTGCCCGGCTGGTTTTTGTATTTTCAGTAGAGACTGGGTTTCACCATCTTGGCCAGGCTGGTCTCAAACTCGACCTCGTGATCCACCCGCCTCAGGCTCCCAAAGTGCATTAGAAGTGTGAGCACCTTGCCTGGCCTTTTTTTTTTTTTTTTTTTTGAGACAGAGTCTCACTCTCCCACCCAGGCTGAAGCTATTTTTTGTACTTCTAGTAGAGATGAGCTTTCACCATGTTGACCAGGCTGGTCTCGAACTCCTGACCTCAGGAGATCTACCCCCCTGCTTTGGCCTCCTAGAGTGCTGGGATTACAGTTGTGAGCCACCATGCTCAGCCTGCTCTTCGTTCTTTTATCCAGGACTTTCCCACCCTCCAATAGAGACAGAGACAGTCATCACAGAAGGGAATGAAGGAGGCTGATGGTGCGTGGACTGCCTGATTAGGAGTTTGAGATTCACCTAGGCAACATGGCAAAAGCCTCTCTCTGCTAAAAATACAAAAATAGCCGGGTGTGGTGGCACCTGCCTGTAAACCCAGCTGCTTGGGAGGCTGAGGCAGGAGAATCACTTGAACCCGGGGGGCAGAGGCTGCAGCGAGCTGAGATTGTGCCACTGCATTCCAGCCTGAGCGACAGAGTGAGACTCTGCCTCAAAAAAAAAAAAGAAAGAAAAGAAAAGAAAAAGAGGATGAACACGATGGCTCATGTTTGTAATCCTAACACTTTGGGAGGCCGAGGTGGGTGGATCTCCTGAGGTCAGGAGTTCGAGACCAGCCTGGTCAGCATGGTGAAACCCCATCTCTACTAAAAATACAAAAAATAGCTGGATGTGGTGGCAGGTGCCTGTAATCCCAGCTATTTGGGAGACTGAGGCAGGAGAATCGCTTGAAATCAGGGGCTGGAGGTTGCAGTGAGCAGGGATCACATTCCTTCACTCCAGCCTCGGCAAAAAAGCGAAACTCTGTCTAAAAAAAAAACAAAAGAAAGGGAATGAAAGAACTAAAACAGAGCCTCTGTGTGCCAGGGCTTCGCTGTTCTGGCCGGCCCACCCACAGCCCTAGAGTGTCGCCTCTGATCCCAGCAGAGCAGAGCCTGCCCGCTCGCAGGTCATTTCCTCACCCAGTGAGATTGGAGCCCCCCGCCTCCCCCCCGCCGCAGGTTGTTTCCTCACCCAGTGGGATTGGAGCCCCCCCCCGCAGGCTGTTTCCTCACCCAGTGGGATTGGAGCC